>NW_025401006.1:5857012-6096611 GCF_015345945.1 Tribolium madens
AATAAGATTATGAATGTCATTTTTTTTACTGACACCATGCAACTAGATTTTATTAAGTTTGATTATTTTTTTTTCTTCTTATTTTTTTATTTTAAACAATAATTTTTAGTAAAAGTAAAACATATTGCACATCTGTACTAAAAAAACTATATCTTCCAAATTATGAAAAAAAAAAAGTTTGGGTCCCTATTTACAATTAGAAAGTTGAATATAGCCCAAAATATATTATGACATTTAGAAACATTCTAAAATTGTCAGCTTATATTATATTAAAAGCCATTAAATTAATTTTTTTAATTTTTGAAATCGGGCCATAATTAAAAATTCTACAGCGCCTTCCATTTTTTAAAACTCACCCTGTATAACATGATTTTTCATTTGATTTTTATGTGGTGCGTAACAGTATAGAAAAAATTATAGCATTAAAGTTCCTTGAGAAAACAAAAACTTTACAACGCGATTAAAAGAAATGGCAATCACTTACACTAATTTGTTAAGTTTAACTAAAAAAGCCTTAGGTGAAAGAGGTATTTTCGCTTTATCCAATAAAAATTCAAATGCTCGTAAAATCTTTCAAAGGGTTTAAAAAAACGTCACATTACAAAGAAGCATCAAACAAAAGAAATTATCAAAAAACAGAAACTAAAATATTTTTTGTACAACACGTCCAAAATTTAGGCAAAAAGACATCACAAAACAGTTTAATTAAAATTTGATGAATACGAATTGTAACGGGAAAAATTGCGATTTAACATTTAAGATTATATTTTCTTCTAATGAAAAAAAAAAAAAATTAAATCGGATGGGACTTAGGGAAACCTTAGGGTTTCCCTACGCAATTTTGTGGGTGGTATCTTGATGGTTTTTATTAAAGAAGTTTTTTTTTTACTAAAAAATATAGTTTTTTGCGAGATATAACATTGAGACGCAATTATTGTAATATCCATAACTATGTCAAGGTGAATAAGAATCGACCGGAAGCGTCCGCTTAAATCACCTGAGTTTTACAAAATATTTCATCATTTGCCAGACAAAACTGCGCTTGAAATCGTCCTTTTTAATTTCACGCTGCAGTGACGCAAACCTGTGGCAGCCTTTCGCTATTTCGTTAATAATCGCTTTGAATGAAAACTAAACAAAAACCCTGAAATTCTTTAAGTTTTTTTGACAAAAGATCGTTATTTTCAGATGTGATACAAACGTGCAGTGCACTTCGACTCACGAAGGTCGTCAAATAATGAACGAAATCATACCTATCCACATAGATCAATTATTTACTCTACTTTTTACCAGTTCAAAATTCTACTTGGACTTTCACGCTTCTAGAAAAACAACCGATCTTACTCAAACGCCTTGGACGCATAATCCGAGCGATAATAGTAAGACTCGTGTTGTTAACTTAACGGTAGCTTTAACTCAGGCCATGGGGCCCAAAACGGCTCAAGTTACGGAGAGTCAAGTAGGTTTTATCGGCCAAGAGGGGAAAATTCTGATTGTTTTTTCAGGTTATGCTTCCATGTAGCAAAGCTGGGTGTCTTTATGCCATAGATGTGGATACAGTAAACGCCGGCATTCCTTACGCTGATAGCTTTAATATTGTAGTTCATCACTGTCTTCAGAAAATTTCCGAAACGGAAAGCTCGTATCAAGTGTTTGCACAAGTCATGTATAAAAAATCGGTCTGGGGCTTGGTGAAAGGTACGATTCTTGGCGAAATTTCCAATTGGTTAATTTGTAATTTAGGGATGATTGAGAAGACGTGTTGGTCGGGATTGGAGGACTTTTACGTTTCCTTAGCTAAGGCGTTACATGTGGAGGGCGAGGAAAACGTTTGCGACGTGAAACGCAAGTCGAGGAGGAAACGGAGAATTCACAGTATGCCGAGACAGGGTGTCGAGGATACGAGGCCTTTGATAGGGGCCACCAACCGAATTTCGCCAGGAGGCATTTTTAGTTCAGATGTCGCCACTATGATCGTCTTTACTGTTCTAATCCTGTTAGTTATTCTCAATGTCATGTTGTATTTCAAATTGTGGTCTTTAGAAGAGTCCCCTCCGTACACCCTCTTGGACTTGCATGTCTTGAAGTAAGTGTTTCATTTATGATTCGATTTTGTTTACTTTGGATTGTTTTAGAGATCCACCCAAAACACACGATGAATGGATTAAATTACTTCAACAACAGGAAACACTACATTCGGTCGAGTTGCAAAAGTGGCAACGAGTTTTAAAAACTGCGATACAACTTTTGAAACAGACCGAAGAGTCGCTAAATGAACTTCAACGATCAATTAATCCAAGTTATACGAATAAGGTCATGTCGATTCTGCAGAATCATAAGGATACAGTCGAGCAAAATGAGAAGAGTGAACTTTAGGATTGTTATTGTTTTTGAAATTTATTCTACGTCACTACGCACTGTTAGATTTTTAGTACCTCTATAGATTTTATCGATTGTTCCTGTACACGTGTAGATATTTAAATAAATAACAAAAACTGAGTTCTTTTTTTAATAAATTTTTGAAGTGACTCCTATTTCTACTATCTACTATCAACTATGGTTGCAAAATAAAAAACAAACTGCATTTCTCGTACCAATTTTTTTTTTTGAAAATAGGAAACAAAAAAAATGTCAAACTGTTGATTCATCATAACAGTTTTATTTCACAATTGCTTTCTACTTAACTGAATAACCATTTTTTAAGAATTCTGAAATAGGGAAAGTTTTAATTCAAATAAATTAAACAAATCATCCTTGAAACAGTTTTATTTCCTATTTCAAGTTTTTAACAATTTATATTATACAATGTATACTTCACTTGTCCTCTGGTTTAGCAAAAACTAAAGTGTATCCACACTTTCCGCAATAATGGCGATCTTCCATAGCGGCCATGAAAACGCCGGCTCCGCACTGTTCACCGGGGCATTCGCGTCTCAATCTGTGGATTTTTCCATTTTCGTCCACCTGTAACAATCGTGTAAATCCCCAAGAAGCTTATCTCTACAAAATACCAACCTTATAGAACTTCAAGACAGCCAACTTGACCTTCTTCTTCTTGTGTTTGATTTTTTTCGGTGTCGAGTAATTCTTCTTCTTGCGCTTTTTGGCGCCACCTCTGAGTCGTAAAACTAAATGAAGAGTGGATTCCTTCTGGATATTGTAATCAGAGAGGGTGCGTCCATCTTCGAGTTGTTTACCGGCAAAGATGAGACGTTGTTGATCCGGGGGAATCCCCTCTTTGTCCTGAATCTTAGCCTTTACATTTTCGATGGTGTCTGACGGCTCGACCTCAAGAGTGATGGTCTTGCCAGTCAGGGTTTTTACGAAAATCTGCATCGTGGGGAGTTACTGCACAAAAAAAATTGTCAAAAATGCAAACATAAAAACGCAATTTCTCATGTTTAAATTAGCGTGAACGCAATAAAGAAGGAATGGACAAAAATTAAAAAAAATATTTTTGTTCAAACATTTATTACATAGAAAAATCAGACAAGAAGAACAGCATTGATACAGCCATCATTTTCTGGGTTATTCGTGACTTGTGCATATTTCCCCCAAACAACCTTCCCCGCTTGTGTCACTAACCCCAACTCTGAAATATTGACTTCAATTACAGTCCCTTTTGTGATAACCCCAAGACTCGTAAACATCGCCGAACTCGGGTTCTTCTTAACCCCAATTATGGGTAAATAAAACGTAGCCTTCAATTCTGGATGTGTGACATGTGCTTTCTTAAACCTAAGTGCCATGGGTCTGATAAACCGTTCAAATTTCGGCGGTTTTCTCGTAAACCCTTCCCCAACAAACGTAACTTTGGTCACCATTCGTTTCCAGGCTTTTCGTTTCGACTTCCCCGATTTTACAACTTTGAGTACTTCGGCGTCGCTTTGCGCGCGTACTTTGGGTATGGGTACGTCCCATTTCCCAGCTTTCTCTTTCCGTTTTTGCTTGATCATATTTGAGAGGATCTTGGCTCGGGATTGGACGTCACGATCGAGCAAATACGCTGGAAGAGCCCCCTCGGCCACCTTCTCCGTCTTCTGTTTAGTTTTCTTCTCCTCATGTGCTTTGATTTTCTTTTTCATTTGTATCTTTTCATTGCGACGTTCCTTGTTGAAGATCTTGGCTTTGATGCCTCTGAGACTGCGGGCCACTTGAGCCCGTTTGTGGGGCTCGCGGGCCTCTTTCTTGCGTTTGCGTTCTTCATAGTCAAGTCGGCGGCCGTAGAGTTTACGGTGGCGTTCTACGTATTCGTTTTGTGGCATTTTGCTGAAATTGTGAAAGAAATACACTTAATTTACTGGGTGTGTAAAATCATATTCAGGATCTTTGAATATGACTATTACACACTGTATAAAAACACAGTACTTACCTTACTGATTGACTATAATAGTCATATTCAGAGATATAGCAAAGAAACGGAAAATTAAAACACTAGGTATTTTCACGTGGTCGGGGGCAGTTGATAAACAATTTGACAAAAACACGAGAAATTGCGATTTGAAAAGGACTAGATATGCTTAATTAGAATATAATCGGATCATTTTTGCAAAAAACTGAGGTTTTTGCTGGATAATTATGCAATAAATGATGAAAATAAATCAGAATTTTTACTCACCTAGCACTCCACCATTACACGCCGCAAAAAGAGTTTGACAGAACGGATGTCAGAGAGAGATAAAGATATTTCCGCCATTAGCACCAACATTCAAATGTAAAGGTTACCAATGCAATATTTAAGAATAATTATTTTTTTTGTTTCTGTATCTTTATGTAATTATTTCAAACTTATTATAACACCATTAGTTTGTTTATTTAATTTTTAGGTAATGTTTTTTAAATTTAAATAGTGTATAGTTGGTTGTCTACATATAATTATTTGTACGATGAAAAATTTCATATTATACAGTGTCAAAAAACTAGATAAAAATTTAAACACACATTTTATTTAAACAATTTCTAGTGTATAAAAAATGCACTAATTATTATGATACGATTTTGATTGCGTTTTTGTTTTTGTAATTAACGAGGAGAAACATTGCAACACCTTTGAATAAATTATGTTATTTATTCTAAAAGTTTTATTAATTATACGTAATTGTATTGTTTTATTTGTAATATTTTGTAATAATATTTATTGGTTGTGAATTACACATTTTCATTGACAGTTGCTGCTGTTTAATATTTTTATTAAAAGAATTATAATAAAGAGGTTTATTGAAACGCTAAACATAAATAAAATAAAATATTACATTTTTTAAGAGATTTTTTTTTAGAATATCGAGTAACTTGTTTTTCTTAAAAATATTAACAATAAGTTGCTGCTGTTGGTCTTCTGTGTATATCTCTTACTTTCCCAAATGTAATTCCAAACCTCGATTCCAGGTATAAAATAAATTTCCTAAAACCATTTTTCAACTCTCCACGGACCTAAAAACTTAAAATTATAGTTGCTCTAAATAGTTTCAAATAATCAACCTCTGCATTTATGTAACAGAAGAGAATAGCAACCATAACTCCCTGCAAAGCTTCCATTACATAACTCAAATAATAGTAAATATCTTCGGCTTGACAAGTGTGACTTGGGACAATGTTTCGGTTTGTAATAAAAATAATATGAACTCCAAATAGTGGAATGAGAAATAATGTGGCGCGTAGTGTTGCTCTGAAAAGTATTCAATTTAAATTGAGTGGTGCCATCTAGAGACATACTTTGTTTGTTGGCTGGTATTCCCCCGTTTTAATTTCATAGCCATGACTCTGATTATGTCAAATAATAATAAGAAATTTATTGCAAGGATTGCAATACGGAAACCATCTGGAATCCATTGATCATTTGAGCTGTCATCAACCATCCAACAGTCGGTTCCTTCATGAACAGCACGTGTTATCGCCCAAATAAGCGATGGCAAAAAAGTTAAAGCTACAAATGAAGTAATTACGAAATCCAAACCGCGAAAATATTTACAATTTACTTAAAACAATTGCATAAATGTAGATAATGTTAGGCTCGTCAGCAAATACCCTCACAATCGATTTGTGGAGATAAAACCCATCGGCTAACATGCACGCGTACATCCCATTTTTGGCGGCATTTTCAAAAAAGGCTAGAACTCGACAAGCCACTCCGTTACCGTCCATCACATGGTTAGATTCTGACGACTCCAAAGCGTCCAAAATAATAATCTCCTTTGACATTATAGTTAAAAGGTTTCTTATTATGATAACTAGGAGAAGATTCCGGTGAAAAATCAATCTCAAATTCTTCCGGAAGCTCCGGAAACTGAAAAAAATTACGACTGCTGGAAACGACAACACGGTCGCTACTGCCAACATAATAACATTAAAAGTGTGCCGATTCCGGAGAATTGGAGCCACGGCACACACCTCGTAGTCGGTTTTTTGGTTCCATGTACCATTAGCGAAGCATGTTTTTTCGCTCATCACTAGAAAAATTTATTTTTTGGGTGGCAAGCTTTGCGAGTTGCTTACATTCGCACACATCCGAATCGGTTGAGTATGCCTGAGTTGAACACTTCATTTTTTCAACAGTGTCGGCTTTGGCAGGGCCCCAACAACTCCAGCCGTCCCATATTGCTGGGCATGGGTATTCCGAGTTTGGTTGGATGTTGTCATTGGTCATGAAGTTGTCACAACAGTCGACGGCTTCTTCACAGCAGTCAACCCACATTTGGAAAAAATGGTCGGTTTTGAAGGATTCGCGGATGCATGAGCGGGAAATGGAGTTGCGGTAGTCAAACGGAACGACTGTTGTAGAATTAATCTTTGAAAAATATTTTTTTATAAAATAATTATTTTCAATTTTGTGATTACCCGAGCGAGGGGTATGGTAGATCCGTTGTATTTTCCTCTAGTTACATTGTATTTGAATAAGAGACGATAGTTATTCGAATAGTTGTAACAATAGTACCCTGTCCAAAATTCCCAAATTTCGCGGGGAATCAATCCCGGAGTGTCCCTGACTCTACATAATTTTTCCTCACCCTAATTGTTAAATTAGCTGATTATTTATACTATAATTACATTCTTACGTTTGTGATTACAGTTATAAATAATAACACAAATCCCGTAATTACACGGTGAAAAAACATAATAATAGAGCACTTACTTCTGGAATGAATTTTAGGATATATTTCTTACTATGATATCATTGACTTATCATTACGCATCACGCTGATTAAATTGCTGGATTTGTATCTTATCAGTAAAAAATAAATACATATCTATTGTACATTTAATAAAATACAGAATATTAATTAATAACAAAGTACCTATCAGAAACAGTAGACACGGAATATTTTATTCTGTTATTGATTCTACGATTGTTGCCGAAGTCGTCCTTCTCTCACTCTTTTTGTCAAGCTTTTGTTGCAAATAAATGATCATTTTTCGGGAAGCATTTATTATTTCATGATGAACCTGCAAGATATATTTTTTTGTTTTTTTATTTCTTGAATGCGTCTCTGACTCACTTCTTTGTTTATGTAACAAAATAAAAATGCCACTAAAATACCTTGAAGCCCTTCAACAAAATAAGTAGCATAGTAGTAAACATCTACAGAACCACAAGTATTATCAGGAACCATGTCTCGATTAACAGTGATGAGAATATGAAGCCCAAAAAGTGGTATCAGAAATAAAGTTACCCTTAGAGTTGTTCTAAAATTCACATTTGTTAAACTAAATTACAAGTGGCTGTGGAAATCAAGATTTGGACCTTGAAGTCACAGCAATTAGAAATGGACATTACTTGGTTTGCTGCGATACGCTATTATGTTTCAATTTTAAAATCATGACTCGGAGAATGTCCATCAAAAGAAGAAAATTTATTGTTAAAATGGTCAAACGGAAACCGTCGGTGACCCATTGGTCGCCTGTATTATCAATGACCCAGCAGTATTCGCCATGGTGCAGACTTCTGAGTAGAGCCCATATCAAGGACGGTAAACATGATAAAACTAAAATTGTAAAAGCTTACAATTTATCCAGCTTTAAAATTAAAATTTAACCAAAAAATAAAAAATAGATGAAGACTGTAGGTGTTTGGTCAGCAAATGGCCGGACAATCGACCGGTGCAAGTAAAATCCGTCAAGAAACATGGCCCCAAAAACTCCATTTTTTGACACATTTTCGAAAAATGCAAGCACTCGGCAAGCAATTCTATTTTCGTTTAAAATCGTATTGTCATCATCGCTCATTAAAGCATCCATTATGACGACTTTTTTTGTCACAATAACAAACAAATTTTTTATTATAATAATTAGAATTAAATTTCTGTGTAAGATAAACCGAAGTTTGTGTCTAAATGATTGGAAGCTGAAAAAAATTACAATTGCAGGAGTCGTCAAAACTACAGCTATTGCTAAGACAGTGATATGAAATCGATGTCGACTTTTCAAAACTGGGGCTACAGCACAAGGGCTGTAATCAGTCTTGGCTTTCCATGTCCCGTTTCTAAAACACTCTTTCTCGGCTTGCACTAAAAAAAATACTTAGAAGTGCACTTTGTGCAACTCTATGAAAGTTACATTCGCATTCGCGAGTCTTGGACGAAAAAGTCAATTCCGAACAAAGGACTTTTGCGACAAAGCCGGCTTTCGCAGGACTGAAACAAGTCCAGTCGTCCCAAGTTGCAGGACAAGGATACTCGTCAGCTGCAAACACAAAAAATAATTGATTTTTGCAAATTCGGGTCGTTACTTGGAATGATATTTTCACTGGTCATGAAATAATCGCAACAATTGATGGCTTCTCGTGCACATGTTTTCCATTTTTCGAAAATTGTGTCGCTTTTAAATGATGCGCGAATGTAACTTAAGGAAGTTTTGTTTAGAAAATCCCACCAGAAAAAATCAGTTTTGTTGTCAATCTATAAAAATTGTGTTAAATCAATTGTGGACCATGTTTGGAAAATTGTACAAAGGTGACCGGAATGTACCAAGAGTCGTATGGTATCACAGTAAAATTGTATTTAAATTTAAGTCTTTTTTCATATTGATAACAAAAATACCCAGTCCAGCGGTTCCAAAAACTTCGAGATATCAGTCCTTTTGACGATCTGCACAGTTTCTCTTGTCCCTAGAGAATATTTTTAATTGAAAATACACAAAAAGAAATTTTGAATCTCACTTGTGCGTTTTTTATTAAAATAAATAAACCAGCACTTATTAAAACTAGTGCAAAGATGTTAAAACGCATAATTTCAACATTTACTGCAACGCCATTGTAGAAACTGCCCTATCTTTATTGTGGTTAGACTTTTATCTTATTGAGATATTTATTTCTACGATATAACTGATATAAGGTTTAGGTATACGATAAGGTATTGCAAAATTATTTGGTTTATGAAATTTTGAATACTTAGTAGTCCATAGTACACATTGTCTGCTATTATCTTTGAAATAAAAAAATCATTAAAAAAGCTTTTTTTTTTGGTTGCTTAGTTAATAATAAATAATTAGCAACAAATTATTAATTAGAAATACTTAAACAATTTGTAAGGTATTGTTGAAAGTGTAAACTATAACAAGTGTTATTAAAATACAATGTTTTTTGTTTTTTTTCTCAATCTTTCATTAATTTTTTGCATTTTATAGTTTTGAAAGTGCCCCCTTGTCTTACTAATGTTGAAATAAACTTGAAATACCTACTTGTAATTAAAAATGCATAAATAACCTGCAATTGTTTAAAGCTTATTAAAATTACTACTTAGTTGTAATGAGAGGTAGCATCAGTTTTTGCAAAACGAGTTCTGTCTACGACCTTAGCAATGTCCCAGACCGATATTGACCGGTTCTCCATATAAATAAAAAACAATTCATCCTTTGAAAAAATCAGAACAATTCAAGTCGCGTCTCAAAATCACGAAAAATGTTCACAATGGAAAAATGTTTTTGCGTAATTTTAATTATCACGTTTGTGTCTTCAAGACCTGCGGAATTCGACGCTTTGATCGGACCGTTCCGTCAAATACGACTTGCAGCTTTTAAATTCATAAACAACACGAGTCAACAAAATTTACCAATTTTGAGAGCTAGAAATGTGAGTATTTTTTAATTGTAACATTGCTTAATCAATCAATAAGAAAGTGCAACAAGTGGCCGAAATTGCATTCCCGTGTCCTCTGAACAACACCCGGAGTTTGCAGCCTCCGGAAAATGTTAATAAAGTCCGTCCCGGAGACATTGATGTGATTGCCGGGCTTGGCGACAGCATAACAGCAGGAGTTGGTTTGATGGCAATCAACCTCCTGCAAATTGTTCTGGAATATAGGGGAATCGCCGCTACTGCTGGTATTTATCCAAGATTTTAAAATCATGTCTAAGGTGATTTTCAAGGGGGCGAAGCTTCCTGGCGCAAATATTTAACTCTTCCCAACATTTTAAAAGTTTTCAATCCGAATTTGACCGGTTTTGCGACCGCAACGACGCTCACTCTGGATCCAGAATCGAGGTTTAATGTTGGCGAAAGTGGGGCTGTTTCAGAGGACATCCCGTATATGGCGAAAGTTATGATTAAGAGAATGATGGTGGATCCGAATATTGATATTCAGAAACATTGGAAGGTAAAATAAATTTGTGTTTTTTGTGTTGCCTAACTTTGGTTCTAGATGGTGACTTTAATGATCGGTCCCAATGATTTCTGCAGTCAAATTTGCTTCAAAAATAATCTCACTGCTATTTTAGAAGAGCATAAAAGTGATTTGTTGCAAGTTTTAAGAATTTTAAAGTATAATTTGCCTAGGACGATTGTTAATGTGATACCACCACCAAGTAGGTAAAACTCGGGGTAAAAAAGTGATTCTTTTACTTGTTTATTACTTTTAAGATCTAGAAATTTTAATTGGGTTTACTGGTGTCCCACCAAAGTGTAAACTTACTCATTTATTTGAATGTCCATGTCTTTTTGGACCCACGAGTCATAACAGACAAGACATTTATATTAAATTGATGCAACAATGGCAAAATTTGGATATGGAAATTGTTAACAGTGAAGAATTCGATAGCGACGACTTTACCGTTGTTGTTCAGCCGTTTACTCTTGATTTTTTTCTACCAAATTCGACAGAAGGTGTGACCGATTATTCGTATTTGGCTGAAGACTGTTTTCACATGAGTCAAAAAGGAAACGCTAGGAGTTAGTCGCAAAATTACGAGTATCAGAATATTTATTTTGATTACATTTTTCTAGTAGCGAACGCCCTGTGGAATAATATCATGGAACCGGTGGGGCAAAAATCCACACGACCTGTTGAAATTTTAGAAAAATTTAATTGCCCTTCGGAGGAACACCCGTATATTTTTACACGAAAAAACAGTGTCAGGTAGCGCATTTTGTAATAACGGAAAATAAAATTCAAGTAATTTGTTATTAAAAATTTGTTTATGTCCGTACCTTATTAAAAAGAATTGCTCAACCCTATAGTGAAAGTGTCTTCTGCATAAACGATTCGGTAACAAATAAAACATTTAACCCCACTTATGTGGTGGGTACGTGGTTTTTTTATAACGAAGACATTGCACGTGCTGCTCATTTTTCAGGCTGTGTTTCAGACAAACACAATGACATTTTCAAAATTTGTAGTGAAGTGAATTGGAGGTAAGTACGTAAGTAAAGAATTTTTCTTGTAGAAAATTCATTGTTTTAACATTTGAAAAAACACGGATGTTATTGTAAATAGTGTCAACGATTCAATAGTCAAACGTAGTTTATTATGCAGGAGTTGTATATAACCCAGATCTTGATATGTTGTGCAAGGGAAAAACGTGTGTCGTTAAAAATAATAAAATTACCACTGATTGAGTTATTACGTAATCAAGATTCGCTCAAATAAGAAATTTAAAAATCATTTATTTAAACAAATCAGTTGTTTGAAATAGAAAATTCAAATAATTGCTTTTCTGTAGGTCTAAGAAGATGGTCCGTATTTGCATTTATGGTTTCATGATCTTTTACTTGTGCAATGGACAAAAACCGGACAGTTTTGGTAACAGTGTAAGTAATTATATTTTGTAACAAGTTACGTTCTCTGAATCGCTGAAATTAGTTCATCAACCCAATTCCAGCTTAATTTTAATTATTTTAATGTACCTACAGTTGAAAAAATAAAATAAAAAAAAAGTTTAGTCAACGAACAAGTCGTGAAATTCATAGTCGGGAACAGAATTTTTGACTTTTGGATTGAATTTGGGATAATTAAAAAAAGAATTGGTTTTTTATAAAATTAAAGCCTATAAAATGTTGTACAAGACGGTTTTTCGAGTTTTTTGTACCTCAAATAGTTTTTGAGAGATTTGCTAGCAAATATCGTATTCTCATACAAAACTATTAATGAATTAACGTAAGTATTGTTGTAAAAGCTGTAAGCCTTGTGATTGGGCAGTTTAGTATCGGCCATTATAATGATGTAAAAAACCAATCACTTCTGATTTTTTGATTCATTCAATAATTAAATGCAATAATGTGATTGGTCTGTTTGAGGTCGGCCATTATAATAATGTGAGAAGCCAATCACGTTAGACTTCATTTATTCATTCATTATGATAATTAATTAAAACTAAACGGCACCTTTCTTGTTTTTTTTTTTCCTCCTAACATGGGACTAAAGATTTTTCTTGCTTTCCATTTTGTTGATTTTTATTTTCTTTCAATTTGTAATGATTGTCAATAAAGTCCGATAAAAATTGAAAAAATCGTTGAAAGAGAAATTTCAACTTGAATGACTTAAATAATTTATGCTCTGCCATACCCAAATTAACAAACAATGCCAAACATGTGTCTCGCATAATTTCACTAATTAAATTTCTAACCAGACGCTGAGATTTCCCATCATGGGTAGTAACGTGCGTCGTCAGTCCATAATCCCCGTTTCTTTCAAATTCCCGTGTTCTACCATCATGGGTCGGTCACCATCGCGCCCTACCAGCGTCCACCGCCTCCGCCCCGGCGACATCGACGTGATCGGAGCCATGGGCGACTCGTTAATTGCCGGAAACGGAGCTTTGGAAGAATGGGCTTTGGGAACAATGATTGAGTACCGCGGAGTGTCCTGGTGTGCGGGGGGACAAGGCACGTGGCGCGAGTTTTTAACTCTCCCGAATATCCTGAAGGAGTTTAATCCCAATTTGACGGGATTTTCAACAGGGACTGGGGAGTTTTCATCCCCAACTTCGCAGCTAAATGTTGCCTTTCCAGTTTCCGCAGATGCGGATGCCTTGACACAAGCCAAGGTTTTGGTCGGACGAATGCGAAAAAATAAGAGAATTAATTTTGAGAAAGACTGGAAAATGGTGACAATTTTTTTTGGCGCTAATGACATTTGCTCAGGGCAGTGTTATAACAAAGCTGAGTTTTCGCCACCAATGCATGCGAAAAAACTAATGCTGGCTCTCGACTACCTCCAAAGAACTCTACCGAGGACTTTTGTTAACTTAATTCCGGTTTTAGGTCAGTCAAAATTTGTAAAAAAATGATCTCATTAAAATTTTCAGATGTTTCGGTCAGTGTTCGCGTAAAAAGAACTATGATGTGCCGATTTTTGCACACTCTGTTTTGTGCTTGTTTTCACAGGGGAGGAAACGAAATGGATGTTATTACGAAAATGACCCGGGAGTTTCAACGAGCCGAGGAGGAACTTGTCAGTGGTTTGTTTGTCTCAAATTTTAATTTGAACACAATTTACAGATTTCTAGTGGCCGGTATGACACAAAAGATGATTTCACGGTTGTTATTCAACCATTCATAAAATTATTCAATGCACCAAACGATAGAGCACGAAGATATGACGAAGTCATTGATATTTCCTACATAACATACGACTGTTTCCATTTTTCGCAAAAAGGACACGCTTTGGGTAGGCAACCAATAATACCCCAATTATTTTATTGTCAAAAATTAAGTTTTTCGTAACACACAAAAAATTAAGTTTTTGTTTTATTCTTTTAATAAATTGTTTTATTAAATATATGACAGCTGTAGAAACTAAATAATTCAGTTAATTAAGAATTGATCATAAACAGTTAAAAAACACTAATTATAGTATCGTGTTACACTCTAGATATTAAGTTATGCAATTTTTTATTACTTTTATTTTTGCAAATAATGATAAATTGTTTGTAGAAGTGACAGCTGTTTTTGCCGGTTTGCTTCTAATTTTGCGCTAAGTGTCGATTAAGTCATTGAAGCTTACGCAAATTAGTCATTTTAGCACGTAATGACTTTGTTGACTTTGTCTTTTGTAGGAGCAAACATGCTTTGGAACAATTTGCTGCAGCCGGTAGGACGTAAGAGCAAAAAACGCCTCAATTATATCATGGAAAGTTTTGAATGTCCTAAACCCAAAGCTCCATTTTTGTTTACTCAAAAAAATTCGCGAAGTTTCTTAGAGATTGGTCATCAGTGAGATGAGTGCCATTTTTTTGATATAAATCCTAAATAAAGTATTTTTGTTTGAGTTGGAGTTTTTTTTTTTTTTGATTAGCCTACATTGGGGCCGTTTGTCTTTTTATGGAAACTATGATCGTTCTTGACACAATAAGATGATATTTTCTTTGAAAAGTAATTTTTGTTTTTGCTTGAAGGCTCCTTCCTAAATTGCGATTTGATTGATCGACCTACATTTCGTTCAAACATGATAATTTTCTTATGATAAATGTGACACGAGACAGGAAGTGGTCGTGATAAACAGTCAAGGGCGGAATATTTTGTTACAATGTTATGGACATTCTGTATTCGCCTTTAATTTCTAATTAAGTATGGATTTAATTGCATGTTCAAGATCATTAGGATTTAAACATTTAAACCTGTAATTACATCAGGAATATTAGATAAGAGAGAGAAATGCGAGACACGTGTGATGGCATTGGCTAAGGAACATGGTCAAATTTTTTACTCACTATTAGAGCAAATTGAGAAAGTCCAATAAAGGACAAAACGGATTATAAATTTTGAGAAATGACAGTCATGCTTGTTGACCTCTTCAATGAACGTTGCTCTATAGATCACTGATTAGTAGTAATCATCAGAATTTATAATATGTATATGTGGAAAAACCAAAGTACAACCCATTGATGGATTTCTGTGGTTCCATTAAAAATCAAGGATACAAGGCGATAAAAAAATGGACCAAACAAACCAAAACAATTTTTTTCTTCAATGATTAATTTTTATGATATTCCCAGAGAATTGAGAGTTCTTATTAAAGTCAAGTCAAGTGATATCAAAGATTGTATCGTTATTTTAATGGGTGTCTCGAAATGTGATTATAATTACATACTTTAAATCAAACGATTATTTAATACAGCAGCTGGATCTAACAAAATAGTAAAAAGTTAAGTAATAATTCATGCATCACAAATGAGGAAGAAAAGGACTTACGTAAATTAAAATCGGAATTTGTAAAGCAAATATTTGGATAAAGAGTTAGACAAAGTGCGGATTTGTTTGCAAAAATTTATGAGCAAATTGTCAACAGTTGTGGAAATTTTCGTAATTTTCGTAAAAGGGTGTTGGTGGCCCACACAAGTTATTTATATGGTAGTTATTGTAAAATGAAATAAATCAAAATTATTGCATCATGTTAATAAAAAAATAATTGAAGTAATGATTGAAAAACATACGCGAGATTTTGATAATAATAATATTTTGACAATAATAATAAGTTGGTAGCAGACAACGACGAATGCTTTAATAAAAAATATTTACTCTTGAATAGATTGAAACAAAATTATTTTTGAGCAATTTGAATATGTTTGTGAAACTTTTTTATTATTTATAATTTATTTTCTTGTTTTTCCTATGCCTTTGGTTCAAAACCAGTAGCGAATCTAGATCCTTTTTATATACGAACGCAAGCTTTCTGAGGCCAAAGGGTTCAAGCGTACATTGTCAACAAAGGACAACATTTTAAGCAATTTTTATAACGGCAAGTACTGACCCACTAACATTGACACTGTAGCGATAATTTTTTTTTGTCTTTACGCTGATTACGTTCCATAGTTTTTTTCTTCTAAATGAAAGTAAATATTATATTAAGACATAGGTGGGGACGAGTTTTCAGCCTCAACTTATTTTTAATGACGTGTTTTCGGCAAAAGTTGGAAATAGAAAAGTGCCTTCTCTTGAGGAGTTCTAGGTTAGAATATTTGCTTGTAATCCGCAAACATACTGTATGTAAAGCATTTTTTCTTAACACCTTTGAGTTTTACTAGAATAAGTTACAAGTAAAAAAATTTAACCCCGACTCGAGCACTGGCAATATTCAGAGGTTAGAATCGCACTTGACCATTACTCTAAAACTATTACTTAGGTATAAGTAATTTTTATTACTGATATTTCTTGCAAAAATGATAGCATTGCTATAATTTTGTGAAATAGTAATCAAATTACAAAGTCTGAGTTGTAGTCTTTATTCAATATTTTCATATGGCTTATTTTGGTAATTCTGGAAAAACAGTATTTTTCTATTTTCTATAAATTATTGACAAACAGGAAAATACCACATACTAGCAATTTATCAATAACTACCTATTTTAATTGCAAATGTGAGGTCGAAGGCCTTATAGAAAAATCATTTTAATAGAACATATTATAAACAACCAATGAAGCTAATTTTAACTGTGAATATTTAAAAAACTAGAATTGAAAAAATATATTTATAAATAAATTATGCTTTAAGATAAAAATTATAATTAATAGTTGCAAACGTGTCTTCTTTAATTCTTAATTATTTTTTTACAACTCTTTATTACAAAATATTTACAACAGAATTTTCCACTTCAATATTGTTTGAACAACAAAATTATTTTTTTGTAACCGATAAACAGGAAAACATTTTTAAATGCCCAGCCTAAAACTCGTTTCACTATTAAATAACACAAGTTGCAACCAAATATTTTTATTTTTTTGTTTGTGCTCCAATTCTCAACCGAAATAACCCTTAAATTTTATATCTCTAATGGCCACCATAAGGTTACACATGGTCACGGTCAGATGTATGCAATTTTTTTTCATATTGAGATCGTTCATATTCTCTTTTTCACTTTAGTAGATTCTAGATAACGACGCATCTCATTTAAGACCAGTTTTTGCCCAAACGTATTGACGTCAATGCCAATTTTTTTCTTGTAATGAATCTAGCAGCAACAAGTTTTTGCTCCTATGAACTTTTGTCGATTTTGAGACAAAATAGAGAAACAACCTCTTTTCTAATTATATTTATGATCCGAGAGACCTCCTGTTTTATACCAATTATATGAATAATTGCAATAATGAAATATTAGACGAAGAAATCCATGAGGTTAGCCCTGAACCACAATTATTTGTACTTATTGAAACGACTTTGCGACTTTTTCCGGTTATTTTCAAGGGTTGTGGGTGGATTAAAAATCCAATTATATTTTATTATATTTATTATATTTGAAGATAAATAAATAAAATAAATTAGGAGAATAAATAAGAATTTTGCAGTCTAGTAGATGAATCTTCAGCCTTTTTTGGTCTATGTGTGCATCAGTAGCAGAATGAGCAGATCTTTCCAAGAAGCCAACTGTAACAAAACAAAACTGTAAGATTTTTGGACCTTAAAACGCGACTTGAATGAGAAAAATTCACAAATTTTAATTCTGACACCTACCTCTTTATCTCGCTGCCTCAAGCTTTTGATCAAAAATTCCAAAAAACTCATTCAGAGACTTTTCATTTGGTCACTCCGTATTTTCTGTGGAAACTGGGCGTTTTGATACTTCCGGTCGAGCTCGATGACTTCTTCGACGAGCACGAACTGTACGAAGTATCCGAGCAATTGCTCGTGCTCCTCTTTAGCGAGTTCTTGTAACTCCTGCTGCCATTATCCACGTGCAGGAATTTGTCAATGATCTGACGGATGGTGCAGTGTGTGCGATTGAACGGATTTGTGTACATTTTCACTTCACGTATTTTTTTATATCACTTATATCACTATGTTGTTGCTTTGAGAGTTGATTTGTTTATGGTCGAGACGACAAGCTGCTGGCTTTTATACGGCTGGGGAAGAGCGTCATCGGAGGGAATCCACAGACGTAAGGCCAATGTCACGTCGACGTCTTTGCTACGGTACAATTCGACGATAATTTGTTTGTAAACGCCACATTTGCGTTAGCACTAAATGACATTCCGAGAAAGAGGTGAACCAATAAAACAAACACTGCCAAAAATATACATAAAAAATAGGAAATAAAGAAGTATTGAAATGTGAAAGGAAAAAATCCACTTAAAGCATAGTGAAAAGAATGAGAGAAGATTTTTTCGAGGTTTTTTAAATATTTCCGTTGGTCTGATTTTTTGGAAAACCCCAGAAAGATTGTAAACGCCTGTTAGTTGGTTTTTGCTTCTGAGAAAGTGGCCCTGAGATTGAAGGAAATGTCAATTCCAGGTTGAACGTTTCGTGGGAATTTTTAAGTCTTTATTACTAAAATTAATACTTTACGTATTCATGCCATTTAATTGCAAATATTTACGCAAATGACTGCGTCTATTACAGTTTCCGATAAGTGTAAAAATAGACTCACGTGTGGACTTTAGTTTTTACTTTGCTTGAATTTTTATTGTGAGAGGTAAGTGGTACAGGTCGCCGGGATTCCCAGACTTAGACCCATTTGAAACTGGGTAGGACCTACATTTTCAAGTTTTTTTACCAAGCAAAATTTGAAATAAATATGAATTTTAAAATAGAATACCTACCTATTAGAAACTGGTTTCAAAAGTCTGACTTTACAAGCTTTTTGTGATCGTAAATGGCTGTTTTTCTATTTTATGCGTTTTATCATTAGCAAAATAGCTTTTCCAAGTTTAAAAATAAAAGTTATGCAAGTTGTATTTTCCACATGAAGGTCAATTTTTACAGTGTTTGATAATACAGCGTGTACAATTGGAAAAATGGAAGAATTTAACCCATAAGAAAAATAAAGTAAAGAGAATAGAATGCCTTTTTTAATACATATACAGGGTACGCCACAACTCGCGCCCCAGGAGCATGGAAATAAATGTTTTGACATTTATTTTTTGACATTTGACATTTTTTTATGTCTATTTAATGATACTGATGATCTTGTATATGTTTTTATACAATTATTTAATAAAGGTACACAAATTTTGACAATAAAAACACAAATATTAAACATTAAACTGAGTTACAATTTAGGATACAGCTTCCTTCTTTCCTCTTCTAATAGTCTGTAGCAAAAAAAATTGGAAAATTATTTTTTCAACAGAAATAAATAGTGTCAAAATGCAAAATTTAAGCTCTCATAACTTCGAAATTTTTATAAATAATTTTTTTTTAACATTTTTTCCATGTTCCTAGTATCCTACTATATAGGGCATTTTTCTCTGTGGCGCTAGTTCTGGCGCAGCCTGTATATTTTACAAGCGTATTTAACATTTATTATTTTTTATACTCTTTGCTAAAAAAAAGTTTTTAATTTAAAAAATACAGATTTTTAAAATGTTTACAAAAAAAGTAAGACGTTCTTAATGTTAAAATTTTTAAAGATTCAAAAAAATTGCTATTAAAATTTGGTGGTATTCATAAAGTAGATAACAGTGACAAAAATTTAGAAAAAATAAAAAGAGAACTCAAGTCGAAGAACTTTGGTGTAATTCAAAAAGTTTACTTTTGGCAAGATTTAACGTTTTTTTGTTGTTTTTTTTTTTAATTACAAAACACTGACATTTCATACTATTGGTTTTGTTGTCACCGTGTTTCATTCAGCTTCGTTAAAGAAAAGTTTTAACTATTTTTGCTACTATAAATGCACCACCAAGTTTTAGGTGAATGCTCTATAAACGCAATTTTGCAAATCCATTTCCAAAAAAAATAAGTAAATAAAAAGTTAAATTAATTGAATTTATGAACAAGTGGTTGTAAAAAGCATAATTTATAATTCAATTAATTTAAAAATGATAATTTTTGCTTGCAAACAAATTGATTTATTTAAATTTCAATTAACTGGCTTGATTTCGAAAAATGTGAAGAATGTTCTTGTCACGGACACGTGAAATGACCAAAAGCTGCGTTTAATCTGATTTTGATTAAAAAATACAAAACTTCAATGTTGTCTGAGATGTTGTAAATTGAATCACTAAGTGGATTTGTTAATTACTACTTGTAAATAGTAAAATTTAATTGTTTACAACCTTTAAGGAAATTGTTTACAAGGTGGAGTTAATTAACTCCACTGCGTATTGTGTGTTTTCTTCTGACGTTGAAAGGTAGTTTCTAGAAATCCTTTTTGGTGGATTCGCAGGGCAAAAAATGCCCTCGTTCGGTCAAGGTGTGAAAAATGTTTGGAAGCACCGTATAATTATCCGGAATTGGACTTTCTCTTGTTCCGCTGTCCATATAAATCATGTTTTTTTTACCTCAAGTTAAGGTCAAACAATTCGGTGTCTGTATGCCGATGACCTAAAGCGTGTTTACCGTCACAGGTATATGAGATGCGAGCTCGAGAAATCAAAAATCAGTGACCTTTTGTGCGTCTCTAACATTGTAAATTACAATGTAATAAGTTTGTGTGATGATATTCTGCGTAAACAAATAACTTGAACTTAGGATAAAGTTCAATAGGTGACTTTAAATAAATTAATAGCTTTTCTTATAATGGTCGGAAATGAAGATTGATTGAACTATGAATAAAATAATAATTTATCGGAGGCGAATAAACGTTAAGTACTTTTTAATTAGTTTATTCAATTAACCAAAAATAACTTAGTAATTTGATGAATGCGTCCAGGTGCACGTAGTCCACATCATTATGGTCAAAGTGACTCTTCGGAGAAAGCACGATTTGCGTCAAATAATTTTATTCTAATTAGGCTTTAATTATTTTTAATTACTTTAGCGTCAAATCATGATTGCTTCAAATTTTGGCCAATTTTAACCTGGATTTTACTTGATCTCTTTGTAAATGAAAGGTCATACGTTTAAATTATGGAATTTATTTACATAATTCAAAAGTTCTTGAACTTATTCTTACTGTTAATGTGATCATCCACCTCGTTTATTATTTATTATGATTATACTAAGAAACAGAATAGTCATTATATGATGATAGGAAGGTTAATAATCGGATATCAGGAATAGGAAATGGTGATTGGAATGTCAAGATAAAGGCAAAAAACTCAAATTACCTTATTTTTAGACACAAACCTTGACTGGTTTTTGTTACAGATTTTGAAGCGTTTAAGTGCAAGGTGCGCATTGAAATTGTGCACCTTGACGATTCAAAAATGCCGCGGCACCCAAGCGCACCAACATAAAAGCATTTATCAAGCAAATTAAAAAGAAATGTATATTTATTTAGGTTGCTAATTGGTACAGTCTGTGGTATTGTGTAGTCTCAATAAAAATAAATTAATGCAAATAATAAATATTAATTGAAAAAAAAACACACAGATTCTTGTATGTGCTGCCAACCAAATAAATGTTAAGCAAGTTAACCTCAATTTTTGGCGTTTTTAAGCTCGAAAAAAATTGATAAAAATGACCATTTTGCGGGGCTGGCGTTACAATGTTTTTATTGGAGGTCTAGTGGGTGTTATAGGTTTAGTTCTGTATCCCATTGCAATTGACCCAATGTTAAATACGGAAAAATATAGTAAGTTGGAAATTGTAGGTTATGTCTTGCTATTTTTTACTTTTCCAGAAAAAATACAAGAAAGAAATAGGAAAGGAATTAAGCAAGAGGATGTCCAACCAGGCAGTAAGTTTATTATGCGATTGATACGTAAGTTGTTTCTGTACTTTTTAGATATGAAGGTTTGGTCAGACCCCTTTGGTAGGAAACAAAACTAGTTGTTGTAAATAGGTATATTTTATGCAAAATAAATTAATAAGAGACTTGCACTATTTAAGACATGTATGTATATAAAAATGTGAAAATAGCGCAAATTAAGTCATGTATCATGTGCCATTTTAAAGTAAGTTTTCAACGTCGTCTGAAACGTCGAGAAAAACATCAAATCCGTCTCTGTTACAATTTCCATCTTGATTGAAAACATATTTATGAAAAGTTCCATCGAGACACGCCGCTAGAAAAACAATTTTTGAGTCACAACATAACAAAACAACATTTTGTTTACCAATGATTACAGAATTATTTTCTGTAAAGGCACAAATACATGCACACTCTTGTGGAACGGTGAAGTTGGCCAAAGCCCATTGCGAGTTGGCGTATTTCCCAAAAAAATTCGTATTTGCGATTCTATAAAAAGTAATAGTATTTAAGTATATTGAAATTCGTTACTTACAGCATTCGCTTATTGCGAGATGGATCTTTGATTGCAAAAATATGCACAGTTCCTTTATCACTTGAACAACACAAATAGTCAGAGTTGCTATTGAAATTGATACTAAAAATGCAAAATTAAATTTGGGTTTTTCTCAGTTAAATAAATACCAATAAATGGTGGCGGGATCGGTGCCCCTTCTCAACTCAACCAACTGCGTTTTAGTCGCCAGATCCCACACCCTAATCAACGTGCCTTGAATCGAAGCCGTTGCGATTTTCGTTGCTTGTTGATTAAACGCCAAACAGGCGAGTTCCCCCTTGTGGGCGCTGATCCACACGGGGGCACTCGAAATACCCATTTCAGTGCAAGCCAAATCCAGAATTTGGACGCTTCCAGTCTTATGTCCCGGAAAAATGATAATTTGTTTCTCGCCCGCCCCTAAAGGACTCAATTCGAGCAGTCCCCTGGGGTTTTTGATGGTTTCCAGAGAGAAGAGTCGCTGAGTTGGGGATGGGAAAGAGAAAACGTGGATACTTGTCAATAGAGCTACGATTATTCTGCAAGAATTTGGGTCACGGTTGATTTACTTGACGATTGGGGTGTTTACTTGTCTTTCCTTAAACGTACAGCTTGGATAGAAGACGGGAAAGTTATTTCCAAAATAAACTTTTTTAATAAATCGTCGAAAATAAGAAGAATATTGTCGGAGAACATGGGCCGTGTGCCCCCCGAGACTAGCGCGATTAAGTTGGTGCGATATAACATTTCACATTTTGATACACTTCCAACAGTCTCAACATCTAAAAAAAATTATTATCTATGATTTTTGGGTTTTGGGCCTTACCATATTGGCTTTTTTCAACTAGTGGTTCCACATTATAGATTCGTACGCCACTTTCCATACAACAAGAGAAACACCCTGCAAAAATTACATTTAACAACAATATTTTGTTTCAAAGAACTAACCTTGATCTTGGTTAAATCTCAAACTTAGAATTTTTCTGTCACTGTCCATTTTTTGCTTGTCTTTGGATGGTAATAAGACTCCAAAGTATCTTTCTAAAAAGCTATTGCGTTGCTATTTTATAAACATCTTCCTAATGTATGAAAATGACAATCATCAGCATACAATTAAACCGATGATTGTATGGGTGTCAACACCGTTTCAAATAAATAATAATTATCAGTTATCAACAATAAATGTTTGTTCACCTTATACATACACGTTTTTGTTGAGTTGAACGATACGAAATACCAGTAAACAAAAATTACGAACCATGAAACACGTGGAAAACAAAAATAGTTTCTTTTCTCTTTGAAAAAGAATTTTTACACTTAACAAGGATTATTTAGTCCATATTATGACTAGAAATAATACTAATCTAACTTAAGTTAAAATCACGATGAAAATTTGGTCAGAATTGAGATTTTAACAGCTTTTCAGCTGTTCTATAGCTTTGTCTAAATATCAAACGTGCAGCACATGCGCAAAAAAGTTTTATAAAAGCGCGCTCAATTTGAAATATAATATCGAAAACTATAACTCTTAAAAATTGGTTTTGAGTTACGATGGCTTATGTAGGGCCTAAAATACAAAAACAATGAGAATTTTTTTTTATTGAATAAACAATATTATTACCAAAATTTAGACCCTTAGATTCAATGCAATTTTTCTCAAGACTGTAAATTTTGAGTTAGTTTTCAATGGTAGAGTGATATATAATCCACTTTTATACGTCAGCAATTTCCAAGAATAATTTTGGCGCTAAATCATTGTAGTATGGTGTTTGGTTGGTTGAAGTTAATAAAATATTATTATTAATTAAATATTATTACAATAGTATAGTGGATAATAAAACGATCACAATGTCTAGGTAAAGTAGATAAATATAACGTGTTATATATTTCAGTAATAATGTATTACATTTCAGTATGAACAATCAGTCAAGTAGTGTTAAGTGTGACCATTGTGGGAAAGTGTTCCAAAATATTTCTAGTAGAAATAGACATTTGAGAAACAAACATAAAGATGATACAAAAAATTTTGACAGTAAATGTATAGTGCGTGCTCCAAAAGTCAGTTGGAGTATCAAAATTCCTGGAGTTTGTACGTTTCGAATTAAGGCAGAAGTGAATCATGACAGTGGCAAGGTTTCTGTTGACTATATATCCACTCACGTCGGTCATAAGTTTGAACTTCGTTGTCAATCATTATCTGAAAGTGAAAGAAGTGACATTATTGAACAAATTCGTTTAGGGGTTTCTTATGAAACAATATTAAAAAAAGCGACAAGTCTAGAAAGTGATGACTGCAGCCGATTGAACTTGTTAACATTGAAAGATATTTATTATTTGGCAGAGAAAAACAATCTTTGTGGGAAAAGAAACAAATCAGATTTAATAGCCGTTGAAATGAAAGTAGCAGAGTGGAACCAAAAAGAAAATAATGTTTTCTTGTTTAAAAAAATTGGGGATAGCCATGACATTCTAGAAAAAGACGATTTTGCACTAGCATACATGAATAATGAAATGAAATATATGCTTACTACTTATGGGCCACGAATCATTTGAACAATGGAACACATGGGACCAACCCATACAATTTTGAGTTGACGACAATTCTTGTATTAGATGACCAACATATGGGACACCCTGTTGCCTTTTTAATTTCAAATAGGAAGGACACTACAATACAAGTAGTTTTACTTAAAGAAATAAAAAAAATAATTGGTACTTTGATCCCAGATTACCTTATGACACTCCCATATATTTCAATGCATGGTGTAATGTTATGGGCACTGTGCCACATCGGCTTCTGTGCACCTGGCACATTAAAAAAAATTGGGCAATACAGTGTAAATCCAAAATTTCGGACCCTCAAAAAAGAGACAAAAGTCAACAAGACCTCAATGGTTTAATAAAAGAAACTGATGAGATTGAATTTTTGCGCCTAAAATATAATTTAATACAGTTTCTACAACTTAACAATGAATATTCATTTTTACAATATTTAAATACATATTATTTGCAAAATGAAGAGCGTATAGCGACCTGGGCACATTGTTATAGAAAAAATGCAGGCATCAACACTAATATGCATCTAGAAGCTCTCCATAAAAATTTGAAATATAATTATTTTTCTGGGAAAACAGTTAAACGGTTAGAAACTTGCCTGGATGCATTAGACAAGCTTATTATAGATAAGTCTTGGAAAAGATTTGCCTCAATTTTACGACCCACTGCTACTCATCGAGATCTTTTTGTGAATAAATTCCATAAACGTGCAATGGAGATGAATTTTGAAGCAGTTGCAATACAAAACAAACAAATTTCTTGTCCACTCACAGTCCAAAGTTGATTATTATGAAGTGGATTTAGTCGATGAGATTTGTAGCTGTCGAAGTCTCTATTGTCAGCTCTGTAAAGCTTGCATTCAAGTGTTCATGTTATGAAGCGTCTATAAAAAATAATTTTTGTAAACACATGCATTTGGTTGCAATGTATATTACCCAAAAATGTACTGAGGATATTGCTAACTTGTCACAAAAAGAAGAAGATCTACAACCTGACAGTGTAGAAGAGCTCCACATTGATGTACCGTCTGCTGCTAAAATTAGCTTAAACCAGGAAGTCACTTTACGCATTGCTGAAATCTCTGAAAGAAGCATTACGAATATCAATAATATAGAAGAACAATGCAACAATACATTCACCTCAATTATGAGTCAGTGCGCCAGTAGCATCTCATGCGCAATCGATCAACTCAACGTTTGGGTTCGTTCGTGGTTGTCTCTGTCAGCTGTCTGTTGTCCGCACTACCTCACTCCGCAGTACAAGATGGCTGGAGAACAATTAATGATAAATTATCCAAATCTGAATAACAGTAAGTTTTAATACATGTGTCTGTTTGTCTTTTAATGTACATACATATAAATATTTTAGAGAAATTGCCTCTTTTCCTTGGATGTGTGTCTGAYACGGAGGAAGACCAGGCCATGAATGCTTTTCAGCGTACGTGCTTCAGAGAGGTTGAAATAACTAATGTCGTAGGGTACAAAAGAAATTGCGAACCATCTTGCATTTGGAGAGTTTGCTACAAAATAAAGGACCGAACACCTGATTACCATGAAAAGGGGAGCGAAACCAAGAAAACTACCTATATCTGTCCATTGCCAAACAGCGATGAGGAACTAAAACAACTATTTTTAGATATAACGAAAATTTGTGGTTTCATTGGAATGAAAGTAGTGGAAAAGCAGTACTGTAAAAATAGAGAGCTTGCAGTAGTATACTATAGTCCAATATTCTGTTCTTGTGGAGTACAGGATTTTAATATGGACGCAGAGGAACCTCGTATGCCGCCATTAATTTCAGAGGTGATGATGGATTTATGTAGCTTGCAATTATAAGAGATTTTGGTTGTTGTTAATTTCTAGGCCCAGTTGTGATAATGTTTAAATTAAGTTTTTAATGGGCTTAAGAAATATGTACCTTGATTTATATTAGTAAAGTGAAAGCATTATACAGGGTATTTCACGAGTGATAATGAGCCTGATGGAATTGAAAATACAACCCACAATACATTTGCAAAGTTAACGAGGATATTTTAGATATCGCATTGTTTGAAAAACCGAATTATGAATCCACGATTGCTTTGCTTCGATAATTTTATTTGTCACAACCATGTCAAAACTGACATTAGCAAAATTTCAAAATGCATTGGAACGATGAGAAAACAGATCTGATTTTCATTTATGACGAATTTGGGAAAAATACTTCTTTTGTAAAGACAATGTTTCCTGTATAGAAAAGCTCCAAAAAGGTTTGAAAGTGTTTTCCAATGGTAGATAGACAATAACCTTAAAAATTGTGTTTCCAGTCTTGTCAATTTCTTTGTGTCAGTCACGCGATAACTATGTTTTATTAATTTTAAAATTCATAATCAAAATCCATGAAGCCTATGCAAATGTATTGTTGGCTGCAGTTCAAATGTGGTCAGGCTCATTATCACTCGTGAAATACCCTGTATACAGGGTGTTTCACACAACTTTACGAGGCTTGCGCCTAATGTACGCACCCAAATATACAAAAGTCAAAATACTGGATATAAAAAATACACTTCTAACTATTTAATTTTTGGAAACCCATGACAATAGAAAATAGTCAAACTAATCACTGTTTCATTAATAGTCATAAAGGCCATAAAAGTGCCCTCAACACCGAGGAATTTTATTTATATTAACGATTAATTAAAACGAGTGACAGTCTTTGGGAAATCCGAGTGCGTCTGAACAGTAAAGTGAGATTTGCGGTGTGCAACGCCATTCAACTATTCTTCGGGGATGRTGGATGCGGTTATCTGGACGTACAGGTCAACAGTTTAGGTCCTCGAAAGTGGGCGGCGAGACTATATTATGTTTCAGTTCCGGGTTTACGTCAATCAATTCGAGGACAAGCACTAATTAATATTATTTCTCTCTTTTATTATGTCTAAAAATCCCTTTAAAAAACTACTCGTTTAGAAAATTTTAAATGTTTGAAACTGAAACGAAGTTGTTTCAAGTTTATAAACATAAGATTTCTAAGAGTTACGGTTACAGAGAAATGTCTAAAGTTTTAATAAAATTGATTTGTTTCAGGACTCGTCTCAATTGATTAATTTGTTAGAAAAGATAAAAATCAAAAACTTGGAGTCAAAATAAAACAAAAATACAGAATTTGTTTTAAAATTATTATTTGAAGTGACTATTAAAAAAAATGTTGTTTACAAATTTTTAAGTAAAAAAATTCAGTAAAGTGTAAAAAATTAAGATAAAGTGGTTTTCAGGACAGAAAAAGGCTTTAAATTTAAAATTCAAAATGATCTAGATTATTTTATTTAAAAGTTTCAATAATGAAGAAAAAATATCAAACTAGTAAATAACTTGGCAAAACTTTTTTATTAATAATAAAATAGTATAAAGTTTTTCTTGAAAAAAATTCTTGGCAATAAAAGAATAGTAGAGTATAAAATGTTACTTCTGGGCCAGGACATTTGGCGCCTTAAAAAACAAAGCAGAATCTTACAAATTTAGCTGTTTGCTCAAAAGTAAACAACCGATAAAGGCCTAAAACCCTTCAAAAAACATTAATTTTTATTCACCCCAAAAGTACCCAAATATCTGTAGATCACCAAAAATTGGGCACACGAAAAAACAGGGTAGAATCTTATAAATTTAGTGTTTTCCCAAAAGTAAACATCCAAAAAAGATCTAAAAAACTTACAAAATGCCTTCTTTTCAAGCACCCCAAAATGGCTCTTTACTTCTGGACCAGGGCATTTGGCGTCTTCAAAAAACAAGGTAGAACCTTAAAAATTTTCCCAAAGGTAAAAAAATGAGCCTTTGGTGATTTTATGTGATTTTAATAAAGAAATTGATACATTTTTAATTGCAAATCATCGAGAATATAACTTCTCGCGAATTCTCCTTGGGTTACCAACCTTTGTTTTTTTACTTCAGATAAGTGTGTTTTGTTGGTGGCCTATATCACAACTTCTTAACTTTATTTGACCAATTTTTAGTAGAGATATTTGGTTTACGGTTAAAGATTTTGGAAAAAATAACTGTTTTCTTTTGAATTTGAATTGAAAGTTAAAAAAAATATTTGTATTTTTTTGCTTTTTATTCTCTACCAAAAAATTTCTAAATGCTCTCCATTTACACACTGAGAAATATATTTAAATAAAATCAATACGTTGCGGTTTTTAGTACATATAACACAAGTTATTAAAGTTGTGTCAATACATTAGGTAGTAAGTTTGGAATTAAAAGTTGGTACTGAAAGCAAATACCTATCTATTAGAAGACATAAAATTATAAAATGCATTAATTTTTATACATAATTCTTTATAGCAATAAAACCCGGTCCTTCTTAAATAAATCTTTTACATTTTGTTGAGTTCTCTTTACTGTACCTTTTTTATTTATATGTATTCACAAATATTTAACAGAAAATGCTTTATGATCACCAAAAAATAGGTAAAAAATCGACCACATTGTTACAGTTGTATTTTGTGTTTTCAGTTACACAAAATATTCATTGAGACCGAAATATAAAAAAAATGGTTAAGTATTAGTCGTTTAAGTTGATTTTCATAAATATTTTGAAAATCCTTCTAGTGACAAAAAATAAAACAAAAAATTGCATGTGATCACAAAAATTAATAAAAAAATCGTCTATGGACACAAAAAAGTTGAGTAAAAAATTGCCCTAGAGCACAAAAATTGGACAAAAAACAATTTTTGTCCTTTTTTACCAGAATAGTTTAGTTTAGGTTTTTAAAATTCTTGTAAAAAAATCGCTCGTAGTTACAAAAATTGAGAAAAAAAAACATGCACAGGCAAAAAATGTACAAAAAACAGTTTGTGATCTTTGTTAAGACTTCGTCAGATTATTATTAGGTTGGATTACATTTTTTTAATGTTGTAACAAAAAACACCTGCTGCTATATTAGGGAGTATTAAAACCCTTTATTATATAATTTTTATTGAGAATAATTTCAGAGCAATAGCGACATAGCCATTACAATTTACAATAGGATGTCATTTTGCTATAGCGTAAACTAATCTTATGGGCGATGTAAATATTTACAAAAAATTGATAAAATATAATGTAACACATTTGCACAGAATTTTGTTTTTTACGTAACTAAACCTATGTTGAACCAAAATAATGATATAAGTATTAATAGAAAAACTAATTCTATTAATATTTTATATCACTTCATAGAAGTGAATAAAGTTATTTTACTAGTTATGAAAATCTCTACTATTTAAATTCGTAACAAGAATACTTATCTACAATTTTGGATTAAATTATTAACTGTAAAAGCACGTAAGTATTTTACAAAAAATTAAAATCGAACGGGTCAAAAACTACTCTTAAATTATTGCGGACAAAGATATGTATCTTCCTATTTGAAAAAATTGTGTCATTTAAATAAAACTAAATGTAAAATGTTGAGTCTTGTTGCATCACGAAATAAAACTAAAGCATAGCTACAGGAAACGTCTTATTGTAATTTCTACAGTAGTATAAATTACATAGATGTTATAAATAACTATACATAGGTATTTACAGGAGTACAATACTATTAAAACAAACAATACTATAAGATTTTCTGAATTATGATAACAATATTTTGTGTTTTTTTTTACAATATTATGTAACTTGCAAATGAATCGATGTCGGAACGAAAATATATAATCTGTTCAAGTGATTGTCCTTAAATACGAATTAAAATCCACATAACAGATCTTCTGCCGGTTTCTCTCTCATTCGAAAAAGATCTGTTTTGGTTACATAAAAAAATGCACTGGAACGTATTTACAAATGGGTATATATAATTTTAAAGGGCCCAACACTTTGCAAGCGAAAAGTATTGCTTTGAATACGCACTAAAATTACAATTCAACCGCAGTTAACAGTAAGTCCATTCACTTTGGTCCGGAGTTATCAGTTTCGAGCTGATTGTTTTGCATTAAATATACTTTAAAAAGAAACCTCCATGAAATTACAGTACATATATATCACAGACCTACAATATTTAGAGAATTTTCCAAAGCAATATCAAAAATAGTAACACAATAAACGGGAAAGCAAAACTTTTTTTATACATCGAAACGTTCAAATGCAACAAAGGGCGAATTTCAAGCACTGTCCATTCACACTCGTCCATCACAAAAACAGGGCACTTTCACTGATTGATCGTTGAGTAATTTCACTTTGGTAGTACTTATTTACACAAAGAGAACGAGAGTCCAGTATAACGGGATTCCTAAGAACGTAAGAGCAAGCGGACCGTGCTGAATCAGCTATCAGACGAGCGGCCGGTAGATTTCATTTGGGTGACTATTCTGGTTGCTGTCGTTTTGGCGCGAAGCACATTGCTGAAAAAAAAAACTCTCTAAAACAAACCACAACTCGCCCTAAAATCACTCACAGCTTGCTTCTTCTCCCAAGTCTTCATCGCTGATTTATACTTCTCGAACTCGTGACACCAGTCCGAGTAGATCTTTTGGTAATCGTTGCTTTTGGCCGGGGGCGAACACCGATGAGCATCCACCGTCACGTTGTAAGAACACAACAGGGAAGCCCCCATCCAACAATCATACCGACCTGCATCGGCCTCAGTCACGGCAATTATCACCAAACCGTGCTCTGAAGTCTCGATGTACTTATCCGGCCTGCAACACGTCCAAAAAGTCCACTTTTCGGCACTCATTTACTACTCACCGATACTGGATTTTGTACCGGCCTTTTTCCTTAGAATAATGATACCACGTGATCGTCTGCGAGGCCAACACTGCTGGCATCTTCAAAAAGCACCCTAGATGCAAACTCTGCCCCCATGTCACGATCATTTTCTTCTTCACGACGCTACTATCGCACACATCGACTGTGCTATTAGACACGTCTTGCAATAAACTGAAATTTTGAATTAGCAAGTATCGAAATGTGAGTTTTGGGGGACTTACCCAGGTGAATACGGTTTACAAACGTTAGAGTCTTTGTCCCAGCCGCAATAAGGGTCGTGGACACATCGAAGACAGTTATCATACCTTCTATTGCACATAACTAAGTCCACTTGTTTGACACGGAAGTCGGAGGCGACGTAAAGAGCTTTATTTTCCTTGGAAATCTCCATCACTTGGATAGGCTCACCGGGAGTCACGTCGAAGACGTCGAGGAGGATGGAGGAGGTGCCGTCGGGGTCACGCTGCCATTCGACAATCTTGTGCACGCGGCCTTCGTCTAAAAATGCGTTTGTGATTGTATTTTTTGTTTTTGTCTATACTCACTTGTCCCAGCGTAGTAGACGGTGTAGTCCAGGACTGCGCCCCCTATGTCTACTTTGATTTTATCGACCACCAGTCTTGTGAAGAATACATCTCTCTTGAAAAAAACGGGCTTTTCATGTTCGTGCATGACGGCTGAATCCATGAGTGGATGCGATCTTATGAAATTGAGGACGGTGTCTGGCAGCGTTTCCGTATCGTTGACACACGTTCCAGGCCTCGGTTCTGGCACTCTATTGGATAAAACTGGCAACCAGGCGGACGACGACGACGCCTGTTCCTTGAATTTTCCGCTAAACGCCTGTTGGATGTCGTTGAGAGTGAAAGAACAAATTGCTGAACCCATCAAGCCATTGGTTGAAGTCGTGAAGGTACCATAAAACTTGGTATCGTCTCCTGGCACTTTGTATATGCTTTCTGCAATTGTGAATTGTTATAAATGGGGGAAGGGTAGAGAAATGCGTTGTATTACGTATTTCGTTGAAATAGAAAGGAAACTCTCCCGGAATGGAGCAGTTGAGTCTGGCTTTGAGATAAGTGGCCCAGTTTTGCGAGAGGATATTCTTTCCTCCGGTGTCCTTTTTGCAAACTCGCGCCACTCGCGAGTAAACGCTTTTGCCGCAGTTGATGTATTCAACAGCAGTCTCTCTGAAGAAGAACAAAACGTAATCGCCGATATCGAACGAGCCGACGAAGTTCGGTTCTGGAAAACACAAAAATGATAAGAAACGCGACGAATTTACGCAAATTTAATCTTTGTGCTTGTCATGTAATTCGGATCCATTCTCGCATGGATGGATTGAAAATGGCCGACGAGAGCGTGCCAGTGAAACGAAAATACATCGCGATATGCGGTGCATAATGGAATGGTTAATATGCGGAAAAATTTATGCGTACATAATTATTGAAAATCTGACACGTACATCATTAGATGCAGCTCTGCACAATGCTAAATCCAATGTTGCATCAGCACAAAGACGTGAACAATTTTTATGGTCTAGCTATGAGCAAGCATTTACCAATTTTTATTTAGCGAAGCTGAAAAATCCGAAATCTGTCCAATGTCTGGTCGAGTGGTGTTGCAATATCTGTCCCTTTTGAAAACGAAATTATCCGATGCACTGTCCGCGAAATTCCATTACTTCGGCAATAATTTCCCGAATAATCGATTTTGAAAGGTATCGAAACGGTTTAAAAGGTAAATGTTGGTTGTGTGTTTGCCGTGTAAAAAGCACCGTCGCTTTTGGAGTCCAGGCGGCCGGTAAAACGCAAATTCGCCAATCCAATTACCGGTAATCTGTATTATCACGGTAAGCGGTGCGCGAGCACAGTCGATAATTAAATCATAGAGTGGAGAGCTGAATGAGGGCGACATCATCGAGGTTGGAGGTTACCCTCGGTGGCTATGGGAACCTGCAGATGCAGGATTAGAACGACTCTGTAATGGGTAACGGGATACTCAAAGGTGTTTCCGCTCGTTGGTCCTTGCCTACCTAACTTGATTACTCCATGCATGATTATGGCCTGAGCTTCGTCTGAACATTCAGGTGTTTGACGACGCATCGATTCCGAACGCTAACGGTCTCTTCATGTGAATAACAAGCTCGAAAGGGACATTTTTCACTCAAGATGACTCACTCCGCTTTCAGATGCCAACATTTTCCGCTTTCAATAAAGTTTAATTAAGAAAATCATCAAAATTTTTGATAAAGGAAAAGAAAATTGCTGGCTCATAGCACCACCATAAAAATTAGTTACATCAAAATGATACATAAACAATTTTGTTACTTGTCACGGGTTTATAAAAACAATATTCAAAGTAAAATTTAAGGAAAATATCAAAAGAAATTTATCAAAAAATCTAATGGAATCTAATCTAATGGATCTTTTATACTAAGTCTTGTTGAGTATCGATTTTTTCTTGGTGTTCCACTTTTGTCCGCAGTGTTGTAAGTAAGCTTTCTTATTTGGCTCGCCACTTAATACTCATCTTAATAAATAATAGTCCCTGAAAGTGTATTTCGCTTGTCGGCCTCGGTGTTCAAAATTGAAAGTGCGGTTTTACGGCGTGGCCATAAAACTGTTTAAAGTGATGGCAAGAAGAAGAGAGTTTGAGTAGGTAAAAGAGGGCGTCGAGTACTTAGCCTCGCCACAATGAGTTTGCCATAAATTAAAATTTCAATATCAGAATTCCGTCGGAAGTAAAATGCAAAATTTCCACCGTTAGAAATTAATGTTTCGCCTCGATATGGCCAATTAGTTTTCCAACAGGTGACAGGGCGGACCTTGTCTTGTAATTCAAGCCAAAGTTGTTTCATAATTTTCTAATTTCCATTCGGTTCACCTTGCATTTACATAGATATTATCCCCGGTCCGAATTTTTACGTCTCGGGATGAAGTCGGCTGCAACTCCTAGACGTAAATCGTCAAGAATGGCAACTTATAAAAATGTAAATTGCGCCGAAATTAAATTATCTCGACGAGATTAGACTAATCTCTCGTCCAGAGTGGTCCACAATTCCGGGATTCCTGCAGGAACTTTGTTTTTCCGCAGGTGTTCGTCTTTAGCGGCGGTTGATCAAAGAAACGCAGGAATGAAGTGAAAAGCTCCCCGTTTTAATTATCCCGACTTCGCACATGCTTTTGTTTGATGACGCCATTTCGAGACGGCATTGGGAATTACTATCTCAGGTCTGAATTCCGCCTATCCCTTAACACTAATAAAGATCGACTCTGGTGATCCGTCCGAATTAGCAGCAGGAACGCGCAGGAAACGATCAAGCTTATCGCATTACGGGTTTTCACCAAATGAACCAGAACTTATTAATACACACATAATCCACGATAAATCAAGACGAATTCGCTTTTAAACTTACTCTAATAGGCGCCCGACATGAAATAAACATAAAATTTTATTTATTATTGCGGGCAATTTCTTTTTTGGGAGTTTATTTGGCGAAAACTGCGCTTTATCATGTGCTAGTTCGTCTAATGATGTGGTCATCGGATTACTTTATTACGTCAGAAGTTGACGGAATTGCTGAGGGTCGGCGTTATGAAATTCCTTAACATCTACTCCAATTACTCGGGTGCTGCTTTAACGGTGATGATTTGGAAAAAGTTTACGTCAAGTGGGAATTAAATCGGTAACTAGTTATCCCGTCACAGCGATATTGCACTCACAACTCGAAACACAAAACTAGAAATTGACTTTCTGAATTCAATGATTACAGAAAGTAGAAACTAGCCTGAATTTTCAATAACCTGAGTCTTTTAATTTTATTCAAATTCATATTAATTTTTTTAAAGAAGCTACAGAATATAAAAAAAAGAAGTAAAATAGACTTAAATCGAAAATAGAATTGAATGCTTTGATAAAATCGTAACATGATTGAGTATTAGCTTTTCAGAGAGTATAATCCTGTCTGAATTTAATTACTGTGTGCTCGAGTATGAGTGAATCAAGCTTGGCTCCAGATCAAATACTTACTGTCCAACCACTTGGAGTCGTACTTGAGCGTCCTCTTGAAACTGAATTCCTTCCTCCCTGTGGTGAGATTGTATAGATCGGTTCGGAAAATGACAGTGTCTGCCTTGGTAAACTCGGCGTTGGTTCCGGAATAAAGTCCGGGCAAGTCTCCGGGGTTTCCCCTTTCGACCCAAACGGCCGTCGAATTGTCAGCCGGATCGTAGGGGCATTTCGCAATGCCCATTCCGATGCCAGGTACGAAAGTGTTCCGACTGAGATGCGTCAAGTTCGCCTGCAACAAATAATTTCATTTCGGATTTGAATCACGTGTCGTGGGCCGAATTTCCGCCCGGATTGGCACCGAATCCTCCAACATTAGAGACATATTAATTGAAGTTAAGCAAGTGTTGCTAGATATCGGGGGATTCGCTCTCTCTTATTAAATTCTCGATAACAACGAGTGCACTCACGAATCTAATAAATATGACGAAATTTGGGGGACATTACGCGACTGTAATAACCTCAATAGCAAACGCAAATGGCGGAATAAATAAGTAAAACACGAGAGAAAGTAATGCGATGCGAAATACGAGTGAGGTTGAAATGCTCCTGCGAAATGCGATAAGACGTCTTCCACCCTCACCTTACTATAAGCTCGTGCAATGGCAAGAGTATTAAAGATTCACGCCTGCATTACCGATGCGGGGCGACCAAGAATCACATCGATTTCACATTTGCGTTATGACACCAAACACATAATAGTAACGCGATAATGCTGAAGAGACCAAGAGCGCTGGGTAATAGATTTTTAACCATTCAGCATTCACATACATACCAAAAAGAGTACACACAGCGACTCAACTTTCGTGTAATAAAACTCGCGCAAAAATTTTGATATCTATTTATTCTTACTTATTACCAAAAAGCAAAAAAAAAAGGAACAAATTAATGAGATTTTTGAATTTAAGATGAAAATCCATAAGAGAAATAAGGGGCATCGCATATTTTTATTATTTTTTATAACTTTTGCAAAGGTGTTGATTAAAAAATAAAAAAAATTGAAAATAATTTCATTTCATAGCCCAGATTTGGTACCTGTTATCTTTTCTATAAATTTTTTAATTAAAAAACACTTTGTGTATCAGGTGTGTCATACACAGCCAACGATTTTATATACACGAGTACTGTGACGACTTACTTTTCAAAAAAAAAAAAAAAACTCTCATAATAATAAAGGAAAACTACAATAAGAACACTTTGCAAAAAAATAAAATTTTGTTAAATAATAGTTTGTACTACTTATTTCTGCGAAAAATTATATTGAAACTCTTGTTACTTGTTGTCAAGTCAAACGTTTTTAAAAATATAAACTTTTGTTTTTCGTTGCAGTCGCTACAAATTAATTTGTTGCGTCATAGAACATAGATAGTTATGATTTGGAACAAAAAATAAAGTACATAATTTATTAAGAAAGCTTTAATTCTGCGACTTTTAAAACTTTGCATTTTTCGATTTTTACACTAATATACAAAATTACAGTTTCTTTCAAACTATTTACTCTACCGCTGTGTAGATGGCACGTCTCTAGCCAGTTTTAAAATGTACCACAGAAGGAATTTGTCGCTTGTGTACAGACCACGCTCAAAAGAAAGCTGTTCAAACGAATTTTCAAATAAAAAAAAATTGAAATTGAATTTTTAAGAAAATCTGTAAACAAATTGTTTTTTGGTCAAAGTAAAGTTTTTTTAAATTAATGTTGAAACGACACGGACAAAAAATTTCAAATTAATATATACTCTTGCTAAAATCAATAAAAAAAGTTACATTTTTTTCATAATTTTTTAACAATTTATTTTTTTATTCATTATTCAAAATTTACTTGCAGACAAATCATTTTTCAAAAGGTATTAGTTTTTTTTAATTTGTGAGAAATTGTCAGATTTCGACTTCACAAAGTACTATTTGTTACTCTGCTAACATAGCAAGGTAATTTAAATGTTGGATGCATGAAGCCCGACTTTCAAATCATTAAAAGTAATTACATAGTGTTATTAGTTTTCTCATAGTTGGAAAATTCAGTTATTTTTATTTCTCTTTGGTGATGGAATTTTTATACCCTTTTTGACACACTATTTTCTTCGGATAAAACCTAAAAAGCAGCGGAAAAGTTTCCTGAAGACTTTTTTCGACAATGTGTGTCTAAAAAATCTATCACTTTATTCTGTTTTTATCATTTTTAGCACAAAATAAAACGACTTTTATTTGTGTTAAAAATGATGCCTTGATGAGACACCCTGTAATTCAGTGCAAATCCGCGCACTTATGCGGAAAAATCGCACCGACTTATCATTCAATGGCGGCATAAAATTTCCCTTGCATGGATTGTAATGTGTATATAAATAGTCCGGAAAAACCGCACCGACATTATCCCCGAAGCTGCGGTCTTGTTCCCCTTTCTCCTTTCATTTAATTCGAGTTTTATTTGTGTACAACAGACGTGTGAAAATCCCCAGGTAAAATTTAATTATACCTTACATCGCGTTTTATTGATTCGAATTAGTTCAATGAGGAAAGTGGATAATAGTATAGTCGCAGTGTGTAATTTGGTGTCATTAATATGTTCTAAAATTGAAAAAGTTGCGTGAGTTTTACTTACGTTAACCACCCAGTCCTTGGGGTTGTGAGCGTTGGTCCCACAAATGTACAGTCGACTACCATCGCCCATCGATTGGATAACTCGAATATGGTTGCGGCAGTCGAAATGCTGGAACAAGGAAAAATAATTCAGCTTTTCGCCTATCTGTGTGGGTAAAAAATTAAATTTCGTTCAGTTTGGCGAAAAGTCAGCGTGTGAATGTGTCCATTGTTGCATCGAGCGCTTTAATTAAGCTGGAATTTGGCGGCGATGGTGTAGTTTTGGCGCTTTTACCTGGTCCATTAACCATCCCAAATGGAAAAGGAATATAAATCTCGCACAGGGTAAATATATAAATCGCGAAATGACCAGTGAACAAACAGAGGAGGATTTACGAGCCGCTCTCGAGTTGCAGTGTTAAAACCCTAGCTCGAACGCAAAAAATACAAGCTCTTAAAATTAATCTTTCGCTCGAGGGAATCTCGTGCAAATCTTTCTTTCACCGCTGCTTACGTACGTATTAATGTAATCGCGTATGAGAGATGTGTTTCTTTGCTTTTATTTGCACCGAGGTTAATCCTAATGGGAGATATGATTAGGATTTCTATTTTCAATTTTTCTCCTTACTATTTTAAGATTTCGCTCGATTAAGAGCGGTTTTTTGAGGCCTACAAAAAGGAAATGTCCGGATATTCGCGAGATCGGTCGTAAGTCGGAAGATCAAAATTGAATAACGCCCAGTTTGGGAAAAGAAGGAAGTTTGTAGCGTTTCTCGGTGTCGAATCACAATGGCTCTTAACCTCCGACCACGGAAATACAGCTTGGCTATCGATTCCCCATGGGAACAACTTCTTATATAGTTGGAAAAAGTTGAGTTCCCGACGGCGCAAAAAGCCCTGATCGCTCGATTGCTCTAGAAATTGGCGTGTTATTCGCTTCGGACCGTCGGGAAACCGCTAACCGGACATCTTAGGCCCTCAACAACATATGATTCCAATCGTATAAGGCGCTTTGCGAACAAAATTTACCGCTCTTTTATAAACCGACCAAAGAGTTCCACTGAAAAGAAAAGACCGACTCCAACACGAGTTTATGCCTCTCTTAAAATACACCTTAAATCAAAGCACCGATAAAAGAGACTCCAAGCCTAGGTTATTTATGTCTCTTTTCTATTCATTCTACTACCATTTATACATTTTTACCGCCAAATAATTGTGGTCGCGCTGAGACACATTAATCCTACGATTAGGGCTTCAAGCCTCGTCATTCAAAAATGAGTGTTTTAAAACTTTCGAAACTGCTAATCATCTTTATTAATTACAAATAGTAATCTCAATTTTTTATATTTTTTTTAAGGTAAAAAATCAAAAGTTGCTTTTTTAACTTATTAATCATGGGAATAAATTTTAAATAGTTACGAGTTATTATCATCAATTAAATCAATTCAAATTAGGAATGGTGGATGCGCCGTGATTCTGTGGTTAGGGAACTTCGAAGAAAATTTTTCTTTCAAATTTCTAATTTTTTTTAAATTGTTGAATAATAGAACACAAACAATTATTTGTACAATGGTTTGAAGATCAAATGGAACATTTTGGAATGCAGAGAATAAAAAAATGTGTGTTCTTTTATTTTCTGTAATTTATACAGGGTGCGCCAGAACTCGCGCCCCAGAGAAAATTTTCAAGTAAGGTAAGATACCAGGAACATAAAACAATGTTTAAAAAATTCTATCTGTCAAAAAAATTTGACATTTATTTTTTGACATTTGACATTTTTTTATATCTATTTAAGGATACTGATGATCTTGTATATGTTTTTTTACAATTATTTAGTAAAGGGACAAAAATTTTGCCAATAAAAGCCACAAATAACATTGAATAGAGTTACAATTTAGGATACAGCTTCCTTGTTTCCTCTTTTAATAGCCTATAGCAAAAAAACTTGGAAAATTATTTTTCCAACAGAAATAAATAGAGTCAAAGTGCAAACTTTAAACCCTCATAACTTCGAAATTTTTATAGATAATTTTTTTTAACATTTTTTCCATGTTCCTGGTATCTTACCTTATATGTCATTTTTCTCTGGGGCGCGAGTTCTGGCGCACCCTGTATAAAACCATCAATAGCCAAGGTAAGCTGAATAAGTACATATTTTTTTTTAAATAAACATACTAAAGTAACAAGAAATATTTATGTACTAAATTAATCTTATAAAATACACCACACGATATTTTCGGTTTTTCTGTATAAATCTTTTGTTATAAATCCTTAATAAATCATGAGTCACACAATAAACACTTAAATACTATAATTTAAAAACTAAAAACAATTAAAAATTTACAAAAAAAATTTAAGCCCAAAAAACATGTGTATAATTATTTTCATATTAATGTGCCTCGAAGTAGTCGTTGAAATGGATCACTTTAAGGTGGTAGCCATGCTAAAATTTAAACAATCCTAAACTCAATCTTACCTAAAAATTATTTTTTCAAATAAATGTGTACCCCATGTAGCAAACAATGATTAAAATTAACAACGTAATTAACATAGGATAGCAAACATAAAGATTTTTGTCATTATTGATGTGATTATAAATTTGTTCTGAATGACATTAATGACACTTTTTGTGTAAATCGGCCTTCAAAGTAAAGGTTCATTTAGACCTTTACAACCTACTTGATGCACATTAATATGAAAAGAAGTATAGTGTTTAGTACATATCAAAATAAAATAACTAAAATCGTGTAATGCCTGGTACAATTTTGTAACGGATACGTTTATTTTGAGCAAAATACAAAATTCTGCGTATTGTTTTGAGTATTGTGCAGAACAGTTAAATGATTTTTATAAAGAATCAAAGTTAGAAATGGTGGATGCGCCGGGACAGACCGTTGTTTGCATTCATCTTGCTGAAAGGATTCATTAATTTCTTTTTATCGTTTTGTGTGATAGTGGAATAGTATATTTCGATAAAACCTTGATTTAAAAAAAGTCAGACAGTACGAAACAGGCCAATAAATTGGTCGTAAAGCCTGAAGGCAGACTCTATGGCTACTTACTTACAGACATCTCATGAGTTATCGCTATTCTGTGATTTTACGAGAAGTAATGTATTGTATAAGTAAGAATAGAACGAAGATAGTTAGGAAAATGGAGTCAGAAAGAGGCGTTAATGTACAAAATCGTTTGCGTGGGTAAACATTTATTAAAGTTGATAAAAAGCTGATAGAGGAATGGTAGGTAGAAAGTGCATTCGTTGCATATCAACTCTTGCAAAAAATTTTAATCAAGCCGGTCGCTTCGTTATCAGTCATCACGTTTGAACATAATAGCATTTATCCGAATGGAACGAGACGCAACGCTTCCATGTGAATTAGGAGCTATTTAATAATATAGTGGAAATTCGCATACATGTATGAACTATGTGGTTTTATGAAGTTATATAGAATATAAAGTAGGCTCTATGTAAAACTGTCACGTTACAAGCTCAAATTTATAGAACAAGTGGATAACTGGATAACTTTTCATGTTCAGGATTCACGTTCGTGCGAGATTAAATTAGATGCCAAAAGTTTAATGGACCTACAAGGCACGAATTATGCCACAATCGGCCCTAATCGTATAAAAATTAATCAAGTTATTTCCGACATGGAGTAGCCAAGAGCAGCAGTTCGACTCCGAAGTGCAGTTTCAGTTGTTTTGAAGGAACTCCGAAGGCAAACGTTTGCAGAATGGCTCCGCTCTTTACGAAAACTATCCGCAAGGATCAATATTGCAGCCCAGCAAATAGATGTTTGTCGGCAGTAACACCGAAAGTGTGTAGTTTAAATGCACTACGTGATCGCCCTCGATAATAAGCGTTTGCTTTTTGTCCACGGTTTTAAAAACTTAAAACTCTTGCACTATTTTCCTGCACCATTCCGTGTCCGACTCGGAATTGAGTTTGACAACTATATGGGGTGGCGATTACAAAGGCCATCAGTTGAAACATTCAAAAGGTCTGTTATGTCAACAGCAAAAAGCTCTTTGAAATGTAAGTAATTTAGGGACACGAACGAAAAACGACAAATCCAACTGGAAACAACAAATTTACAATGATCGATCGGACCAGTCTTCGATAATAATGGCTTTATATATCGACAGAAAAAACTTCGACTAGAGCATGAATAAACAGCTTATTGTTAATTAGCAATCATTTGAGACTTTCAAGAGCTCTGCTTAAAGCGTAAAACGGTTAAAAATGCCTTGAAATTATGTGGATAAGAGACGGGAATTCATTCAGTTGGATAAATGTAAGCAGATGAAAGATGAGAAGTGCCACAAGAACGTTTAATAAAAAAATAAAACTTCTTAACTATTCATAAAATGAAAGAACAAATTTCTTATTTGAGCTTTTTTCAAACAATGGTTAAAAAAGCTGTTTGAAATTTGTTACTCTTACAAAAAAAACTAGCACTTTATAAACGCCAGGACCATAACAATTGAGGTAATTTATTTTATTCCTTATTTTTACTTTATAAGAAAAGCGTTTCTTTGTGATTTTTTCACAAAAGCATGTATTGTCTTGTGTTGAATATTTTTACATTATACAATTATTATACAATATTTCAAAAGGGTCCTTTTAATACATTTTCGTACGATACCAATACAGTTTTAGTTAGCATTAATTAATTACAAGGTTAAAAAGTCATATATAGAGAATATATATAGAATATAGAAAATGGTGGTTGCGCCGGGTCAACATAATATCTGGAAAAACTGTGATGATTACCTAATTTGTCAAAATTGTAGTTAAGCTGAAAATGTAGTCCGTATTTTTGGAGTGGCCCTGTGTATTTGGTGTGGGCCTAGCTCGTTCTGTGGTCGATAAGAGGGCCATTTTGGAACGGGGCCACTAATTAGTGGCAAAAACCTAAATGCTTTTAAATCGAGGCAATTAAATGTCAATTCGCTGTTGGCGTAATCTGCACACTAGCACTCTGAAGAACGTCGAGCTAATTTACACTCTGTGCTTGATTAGCATGCAGAAATTTGCGTCCTTAATGTTGGCAGCAGAAATTTCGTCCGGAAATATGATGCAGTGCAGCCGAAATCGCGCAATCGTTTATCACGCGTAATTAAAATGCAATATTCAACGACTACACACTCGCTTTTACAATTAGCTAAAGTACCATACAGTAAATGGCCGTAATTGGAAAAACGGCCCTCTTGAATCTGTTTGCTTTTGCACCGTGGTTTAACATTAATGGCTGACGCTTTCATCTTAATTATTATTTATTTCGGCTCTTTCATTTCGCTAAATTAATTGCCCAGCTTGATTTTCAGTCTTGCGAAGACACTTTCGCCCTCAAATGTCGATTGCTTTAATATTCAACATGACGGTGAGGCACAGGGGACCATTAGACGAGATGCAGTTATGAACACGGATGAATATTTTATTCGGCCAAATCGAGTTAAGATTTTTTACAAACGATCACTTTGCACCGATAAAAACCCAAAACAAGCTTTAAAACATTTCAATAACTAACCATTATGCCCCTAAATAGCAGGAGACTGGCTTACGCTTTCCCCCGCTGGGTTTATATATAAAACAATTAACTTTATATTTGTCTTTTTTAAAAGCCGCCGCAAGTGCCATTTTCTAAATTAAAAAATATTTACTCCGACTCATACTCTGTAATTCCATTAGTTTTTTTAGATTTGCGTCAGACTAGTATTCCTAAATTAAGCTCATTTGAGTCAAATTAGGGGCCAAGCAATGCTATCAATTACACGCGTTATTGAAGAACCTGAGGTTCGATATCAGAGTGTAGTTTGGAACAAACGACCGGTGACGAATAATTTCACTCGCTTTATGAATCCTCGGGGATCCCCGGCAAGATTAAGAAATTTCCAATGAAACTGGTGGGCCCTTTGTCACCCGGTATCACTGTAACGAGAACCTGAAATAAATATAATGTGACGCAGCTGAAAGAGAAGGCTCATGGATTACTCTACGATCCGGAAAACTGTTCAAACGAATAAAAAACCCGATCGGTGACTACTCGAATCAAATCACGACCTACGCTACGAAATAACAATGTTTTTCATTAGAAGACGGCTCGGAAATTGGAAAAGTTAAATACGTGGCATGCTGATAAATGCTAATGTAAGATTATTTGGAATCAAACAGATTTTACATTTAAATTAGGTTGGAGTAATGTATATTTTTATGTCTAGACGAGACTGTTTCAATAAAAGCCGAAGTTTTAATCAGAGCGCGTTATTTATGTCCTTTGAACACGACATCATTTTTCGAAAGTGCTCGATTAACGGGGAAAGAAAAAACAATAAAATTTTCTATTAACACAATGACACTTTTACAATTTTCTTAAACAAAAGTCTGATTACCACCTGGTGTTTTAGTGTTTTTTTTAACTGGCACGTAAATGACTTAGCACTCAAATGAGTAGTTTAATAGTTTATTGTGATAGCTGGATTAAAAGTTTAGCTTTCGTTTGGTTCGGTGGCTGTTGAGTATTCGTGGTGGTATGAACTCAAATTAGAATTGGTTCAAAATTAGTGGAGATTCAGGTGGAAACGGTTTCGGTATGTGTGTAAGTGAAGTAGCGATCGCAGTGTGCGAACACAACCTTATTATGGGATAAATTTGCATGACACGTTTAAAGCTTAGCTCTTCTGGAACACATGCACATTGCGCTGCAATCCATTAGCTGCAATTTAAACTGCAATCTAAGCGAATAGCAAATTGCTACAAGTTTCAGGGGACAAACACAGTCAGTGTGCCGGTGTTGCAAAGCATTGCATTTCGTAGAAAATAATAATTGAAACTGCCACGAAGTGTTGTAATAAAAAGGTGTTCCGTTGGGGATTATAATTGGGATTCTGTCGTTAATAAGGTCCGTTGAACGGATCAATTCAGTCGGATTTTGGTAATCTACATGGCGCTATTTGGTTCATGTGCGCCACTATTTTATCCCGTTTCCTCCCTTTCACATGTCCGCCGGTTCTCTTTCCTGCAAATGTTCCCATTTCATCGAGATCCGGTCTAAAACACATGGTTGCTCATCGCTAGAAATGCATTGTTCTATCGCATCCTCCGGGGGCAACATTTGAATTACAAATAAGGTCAGAAGAACCGATTCAAAATTAATTTCAATTTCATGTCGGCACCGTCATTCCGACCCGCCTGATTGAGACTTCAATTAGCAAATAATAATATTTTCGGACCAGAATGAAATGCAAATTTATTTAATTAAGTTTTCTTCTGTTACAGATACATTAATTTATTATTAAAGATTTGGACGAGGAAAACTGGTTAAATTAATTTCCAAAGTCATAATTAAATATAAAGAGATATTCACGGATTTCATCTTCTTAATTGTAACGACAAAAACAAGAGCTCGACGACGACGACGACGCTAGAGCTACTTTTGCGCTTTAATAAAGGGATTCTTAAAATAAGTTATCTTATTAGCGAACGAAAGCGAAACTCAAATAAGCACGAACAAGTAAACGCTATTAAAAGACTAATTGAAACTGAGATCTTGTGTGCCATCACCAATGACGTTAAAAACAACCAACCAAGTCCCTAACATTTTTTAATTCTTTCTACAACTTTTTGGTGCAAATTTATGGGCCAGACTCGTTGTGTAATTAATAAGAAATCCGATTCCTATTGACTTGACGCTCGGCCCACGATATTGAATACGTAAACATGGCAAAATTCGCAACAAAACCAATATAACTCCCACTATTACAAGTCTCGGACACGCAAACCGGCCATTACATCATTTTAGTTCTTTGTCGAGCGATCCGTCAAAAAGGGCATTTGACCAAAACTCGACTAAAACATTATCCTCCCGTAACGATTTCCTCCAAAACACTACTCCTAATACGTAGCTGATTTGCTTAAATACACCTTACCAATGCTGAAATAAATTCTTCGTGTTATTTGTGGGCATTAAACCCTCCTCGTCGTGGAAAAAAGCGGAGGCGAGAGACTTAAATATCACATTGCGTTTCTCCGAACTTGATAATTACGGAAAAGCATACGGCGGCCATTCAAAACCGCATTTGTCAATGTTATCGTGACAAGTTCTATTGAATTAAACGACGTCCCGTGTTTTTATTCATACGTTCGCTTCCAGATCATGCTCGATGTTGAAAGACATGTCATTCGTCAATCAGAACGAGCTTTTGACACTTACCAACTCACGCACCGGTGATGAAGAAATAAATGATGGATTGCACTTTTCACGCGTCTTAAACATAACTTCGCCGACTTAATTTCGACGAAACGACGGACGCGACACTCAGACTTTATCATTTCAGGTCGCAATTTCACAGATATTGGCACTTTTTTACTCAAACCCTTTGTTCAATCAACAGACGAAGTGCACATCCATCACGGCATACACAAAAAGAGCAGCTTCACAAGCCAAAAGCTCGCAAAAATTTCAACAAAATTCAATAAAAGCGTTTATTGAAATACTTTTCAAGATTTAGCTCGAAAAAATCCAATCTCCATAATTTCTGTATTTTGTGGTCTAAACAGTATTTTGGAAAAGAAAATTTACAGTTATAACAAATTTGCTGACCACAAATTTTAATTTCGCATAAATGCATCTTATTTTCAAAATATAAAGGTTTAAATAAAAAAACATAACACAAAATAAATAAGATTGCGAGTAATAAGTATTAAAAAAGGGTTATGACCATTTGAAAACTTCACAATTATAATTACTTCCGGCCTGTTTATCAAAGTGAAAAAAATATCTTTTATTAATATCAAAAATTCTAGAAGCATTTAATTGTCAACGCAGGATCTTTCTTGTTAAAAAAAGCAATTTTTTTGTATTTACAATTCAATTTAAGGTACGAAAAATAATTTCTGTTAATTAAGATCAGTTCTTATAAAATTTATTCTGAAAGTTAATAAAACACATTTCATATCTTACTTATTGAATTCTCAAGACATCAAGATTAAGATTATAAAATATTGGGAAATTTAGGAACACATTTTTTGAAGTGTTTTTTTGTTTTTTTTTTCATGTATTTCTATGGTTTAAATGGTATTATCTTTAATAAACACAGCTAAGACAGTCGAAGACGACTTTGTATATTTTGAGTATTGTAATAAATGGTTTTACTCGTATGTATATGCTTTATATTTTATGTAAGAGCATCACAAATGTTTAATTAAATGCAGTTTAGAGCATCTGGCTTTCGAGAACGGCTTATAAGTTAAATAGTTCGAATTTTCTGGAGCATCGGCTTAAGCTAGTCTGTTGATTTAATATTGTTGTGGAAATTTAGCTCATTTTTCACCGTTTTGTTTGTTTTGCGATTACGCGAGAAATTAGGGAGTTGTCCGAACCTCCGGAAATAACGTCGTTTGATACGGCCGCAAAAATTGTTAATGGTGCGCAGTTATCGGCAAAAATGTAAACCGACAGCCCGTATTTCATTTCGATTTTGAATGTAGTTTCCGCGATGAACCGGCAACGAGTAAGTGAATATACACAGAGAGCGAGAGATACCTGATAAGCGGTCCTCCTGCAGCACCAGGAAGAGGGGTAAATAGTCCCTCGTCAACGGCGTCGCCCCTTGAAAGTGAATGTGTCGCGTCTCTGTCACCGATCTCATTGACATTGATGGCTTTCCATCACGTCGCAAGCTTAATAAAGAATTTTTACAGCGGGAATGACCGGAAATTCCGGCGCTTCGATTACATATTCATGAAAATAAGAGATAAACATTTCTGAAATTCAGATCTGTTAAATCTCGGACGGGAGAGACGTGTGGATATGTCAAGAGTATCTTCCAGGTTCCGTCATAATTTAAAATGCAATTTCTTAGACGGAACGTGACGCATAAAAGTGGGGAATTTGTTGCCGTTCCGAACACGACGTGTAAATAGTTTTGCATGCAGCACAGACTCGCGTGTACCTACGCCGTGTTTTACATAAAATAACAACACTTAAATACACGTACCTCTGATTTGCCTTTGGAAACGCAGCTTGCCACATTCGTCGGCTCCAGATTCAGGGCATCTCTCTGAAACAAAAAAAAAAAATGTTACATGAAACGTAAAATAAGGAGTTGATTTTTGATTGATTTTACGTAGTAATTAAGCTAAAACTTTCTGGATTTCCAAATGTGATAGTAATGTGTGTAATTTGATTATAATAAATCGATAAGATGTCAGATATGATTAATGTCGGACCAAAAACTCGTATGAACATCGTGTAGTATGTGACCTATTTCTGGTGAATTATCGATGTCTGAACTTTATCCTGCTCACAGATACTACAGTAATATTTGTTAATGCATTAAAACGATTTAAATCAGGTATCAAGGGTCCGGTAAAAATGAAAATGTTAATTGTCGACTTCACACTGCAATTCCCTATAGCGATTTGTCCGATTTGCGGCGTTAATTACGGGATAAACAATGAAAAAGGCCTGGGGCTTCAAAATTTTCATATGATTGTGACCGGTAGTAAATAATTCCCGAATTAATTTACTAACCAGAAGCTATAATATACACAAAAGAGAAACCAGACTTGACCACTTCATTGAATACTCGGCAAACGATCCACCCTGTATACAAATAAATGGAGAACAAATATTTCGAGTTGAAGTGGGTACTAGAAAACATCCCTTATTTATCTCAACGCCCTTATTTGCGGGGAGAAATTTTTAATTAAAGCAAACGGTGCGGCAGTTTAGAAAAATTCCCGGAGGCGTGAGGGTCGTCTTGGACAAATTTCAAACCTTAACCCTTTCTTTACGAGCGATAAAAAAATACAAGATGTGAGAGCTCACTGTATTTTTAACTAGATTTTTTCACCAAAAAAAAAAGAGGTAATAAAGTTTTATAGTATAATGGTCTATTTTCATAAATGCTATTCCTATAGATGTTGATATGACACAAGTATAATTAAAATATTAAATATGTATTCGCTAGTTCATAAACTCAAACTATCTATTCATAAATGTTATAAATCGTCTGCTCCCTCCCTACAAAAGCGCTAACCCTTAATGTCTGCCAACCCCAGCTTTACGATTTCAAGTGACATTGTTCCCCTACGAAAGCTGTTTAGGCAAACTTTAAAACAAACTTTGCTTAGATTCGCAAACAGGTTGAAGAGGCAATAACTAATTTCGCGGAAAAATGTTTGTTCTACAACGTGATTTTTGCAATTAAAAAGCTTGTGCTTTTGTCTTTTAGCCCGTCTTCGCGCTGTCCATCTTCATATTCGTGGTTTAGCGTAAAGTGTCAACGCTCGTTTAAAATCTTCGTTTTTTGGCGCACCTCGACGTTCGCTCCCTGAGGACCGTCTCGCCGAGCCTCTCCGGACCAAGAGGAGACGAATAATGGTCGTCATTTGTTCCGGAACCGGAATTAACTACTTTAATTAGTTTGAGACACGTTGAATTTACGTACGTTTGCTGTCATTCGGCTACAATTGCCGATTGCTCCGGACTAGAATTGCACCAATAACAATCCGGGCCCAACCTTCGAGAATTTATTCGTTTCGCCCGGAATCACACTAATTTATTATTTGACAATGTTCCTCGAACTTTTTTGCGAAATTTCGCGGCGGTTTTGATTCGAAACTGGCGAGTTATTGCACTATAAATTTTCGAGTTCCATTTTCTCTATTTATGTGTTATTACAATATTTCCAGGTACAATTAGCTGAAATTTATAGCCAATTAAAATTTAATTCGAACAATGAAAGGTGCTATATTCGGAATATCACAATAGCAATTGGCTAGATGGGATCGAAGCTGTGCATATAAAATAGCGCTCGACTCACGACATATAATCACTCGAAACAATTCGAATTAAACGAGCTAAGAACTCCAACACAAACAACACCATTTTTATTCAATTTAAGCCAGTCGACGGAAATTTATTTCTACACTCGTGTTTTACAAGTTTAACAAATTTTGAGATAAGTTTTACGTCTTTTCACTTTATGAGTTGCAACAGAATTGCATTTATCGCACGAGAACTAAATGTATGACTTAAATAACCTCGATCCACTTTATTAAACTTTACCAATTTGCCGTAAAAGAAAATTTCATTTACGGAATGATGAATTTCTTTTACACAACAATCTACAGTAAAATAAACAAATTTTTACAGACTCCAAAGCGCTTGAGAAAAACTACACTTCTCTGGGAGAAGCTTTCTTATCCAAATTAATTCAACACTCCATATACACTGCCGCTATTTCAATTTAAATTTTTTATTTTTTAATATTTTCCAATTTCGAATAGATTAGAAATGTTGTCTGATCAAATTAGTTGCGCCGTTGCCATTCGCGTTGTAAAAGCGCAATTACTCCGCTTAAAAACTTGGATCTTTAAAAACTTATCAAAATTCTTGAAACTTGCGAATTAAACTTTGATCTCGTGCATGCAAAAGCCTTCACCGCATTTTGTTCTCGTCGCAATTTCCTCGTATCAAAGTTTCATTTTTGGTTGTTCCGCGTTTGAATTTATCTGTGAATTTTCACTCCAGTCTGCACTATAAATATTTCTAAAAATTTGCTAGCGAAAAAGAAACGTGTTTGTTTGCAAGTAGCAACCAGAAGGGGCGCATATAACAGTGACAAATGCCTCTATGCAAAACCGTCTGAGTCAGCGTAAATGATTAGCAATAAAACGTTTACCTTAACAAATCGTATCATTTTTTACAAGTCTAAGTACGTGTCTTTGTCGACGGGGAAAGGAGGGTCGTGCACGAGTAATTTGTTTTTCGGTTTGATTTTCCAGAGGGAAGAAATTCTTTTCCATTACGGTTGATATACATCACGCGCCACCGTGCATTATTTAGTAACCGGTGCAAACTTTCACCCCAAAAGTGCGAAACATTGCTGTAATGGCCCTTGCTACACACAAATTTCGTACAAGTTTTACAATTACCGGAGAAACTTTTGTACTTAGTGTTAAGCAAATGCTATATTAACCGGCCAAGAAACGCAGCGTTTTACTAATTTTTACACGGCGAAGGCTCGATAAAATTAAATAGTCCCCAATTAACCGTACTCGTAAAATTAGATGAAAAATCCTTATTCCTTCAGATTCGTGTTTAAAACACTTCAATTTATTAAAAACTGCATTTTACAAATTGTTGTCGTTTGTTGGTGGAAAATATAGTAACGGAAGTTCCGTTGTCGGCGCAACAACGCTTACCGATTCCCCGGTGTCTCTACTTTCATTAAGGTCGTGTAAGGTATCTCGAAAAGGAATCCAATATTAAGCTTATAATATGAATGCTTAGTTATTACTGCTCGGGGCAACGCTCGGTTCAACTCTTAAATATTTGAAATAGGGTGCACGAGTCTCTTATTGTTATTATCTTACAAAAGACTTCCATTATTTTCAATATGGGATACTTTACAGGCGTTGAAAAATGAACGACCAGTTTTATTAGATCCCTCGAAATCGTCACAATAATTATTATTCCCGAATTTTTTGCAAAATGTTTTCGTGTTATTACATCGTTATTGACATTGTAAAATTTCACCTTTATTATTACACCCATCGCAATAGATATGAAAAACAAAAGCAATTTTGAAAACATTATCGCTTGTTGAAACTGCAAATATTTTTGTCCAATATCACCGTCATAATCGCAATTTATCGATATTAAAAGTGCATAAAATGAACGCGCTAACGACCGAGATTATTCCATTCGATTCAAATTTCCATTCAAAAAAATAAACGCACGATTTTTGTTTTAAGAGATAAGAGGAGAGGAGTCAAACGTTGCAAAGCACGTCTCCACCTCAATGATTAGAACGAAGTAAGGGAATTCTAACGCTGAACTGATTTCGAATTCGCTACGTGTGCGACTTCGAAACTGATTTCCAAAACAAACCGAACGGCCGAAGAGGCAAATTGAAACTAAACCGGAGATTTTTACATTAAAAAAACATTCATTTGGAAAAGAGCTCATCAAGGCTACAAACCCCCATTTTGATTTCTTATCCACCAGTTCTTACCAATTTTAAAAAGACCCAAAAGCTGTCTAATCTCTTTTCAACGACCAGATGAAACCTCAGTTCTGTAAAACACGTTTCAAAGTTTTATAGGTAGCCAAGCCAAAATTGACACTAAACAAAATTATCATAGGTCATTTTATTCTTTTATTTTAAATGAATTAAAAAAAAAACTAAAAATGCGAAAATAAAATTGTAAAAACTATGACCATTCTTATGGTTTTCTGGTAGTCGAGTAGTACTTTTCCGACAAAGAAAGTAGACTTTTACTACCACTTTTTAATGATTTTAATTTAATAAAGTTAAACGTACCTATTTTCATTTATTTATTTCTCTAATTGTTTTTATTATTAACTTTTTTCTCTTCTCGATACAAAAATTATTACTAATTATTTATTGTTATTATAACTGTGTTTAGCAAATAATTTTAAGAATTGCCGGAATTATTTTGCTAGGGTGGTGTGGAGGTGCGATTTATTTGTGGGACATCGGTTTGTGGTCGTGTTGGTCGTTAAAATTTTATGCGGGTTGACAAAAGTGTAGTTTTGAGAAATGGGCCAATAAGGAGTACAAGGATGAGGCAGTTAACACGTGTCAGGATTCATCAATCACGCCGCCAGAGGCGCTGGCGTCGCTTCCTCCTGCTAGCACGCAAGCAGCAGGAGCTTATGCGGTCATTGTTTGCTGCGCTTTTATTGGCCAATCTCGTGTGATTTTATCCAGAATCGAGCAAGTTAACGGTGCCCTGACCCGTGGCTTCGTATCCGCAACATAAATTTCCGCTTAATACGTCGAAAACGCATTCAATTATGCCCTCGACGAATTTATTTAAACGACAAGCATTTCTGAACGAACGACTTTGTCAATGGAGGGCTAATTTGTAAAACACTTGAGGATTTGTGATTTTTGTATTTTCAGTTAATTACAGTGGAGTCGTTTGAGTCAACCCTCTGTTTACGTTCGAGATTTCAGAGTCGAGTTATTAAATTGAATATCGAGAAACACCCCTTATTCTTTGTGGAAAGAGACCTAATGTCAATGTTTGGGCATTGAGTGATTACGGAGGCACTCCTACGTTTTACTTGTATTTGCTGAAGGGACATTTATAGAGACGCCCCGATGAGGACGCCTCCGGCTCCGAGGGGAGGATCATAGACATTCATTACTCCTAATATCTTTTGTGAATCGATTTAAAGAAATCGAAAAGCTACGTTAAAGTATCGTGTCGGGTAAAATAATTATGAAATTTATAAACTTTCAAATCTTTTGTTATCCACTCGAAATCCCGCCGTTATAAATTATTAAAGCGAAAATTGTAAATACATCTTAATTTTGCGGAAAGGGTGTTTAATAACATTCGCACGATGTTGAAAGCTTTTTAAGCGTAAAATCATTCGTTCACCTTGTATTTTGGGCAGAATTTCGTTTAAAACGTTGTAATCCTGTATTTTCACCTTCGCTACGAAGCTTTTAAGCATCCTGCTTCCATCGGATCTTGTTTTCAGCAAATATTGACACTTTATCTATCCGATTTTCTCGACCCGTCTCTGCTCGCTTACTCATCAACATTGGTTTTCAGTCGTGTTGTAGGAACCTTTTTGTGAAGAAATCTTCGCACAAATTACACCATTATCTGCTTCCATTGAAAATTATTATTTCTTTTTCGGCTCAAATCTCCTGCTGAATTCGATTTCACACTTATCGCACCGCAACAATTTTCATTCGGAAAAAGTCGCGACGGATAATTCGCGATTCTTTGTCCTTAGCTAAACACGGAAACGTTCCAATTTCGAGATTCGCTCCGAATGAAGTATTGTTTCTCGACGACGGACGTTTTTCTACGATTTAATGACGTTTATTTATTAGCGACGACGGAAATTAGACAAGTTTTATCGCAGTAATTAAAATTTTACTAAGATCGTTTCGACTGCAATATCGTGTTCCTTTGCAACGTGTGCCTCCCAATTTTAATTTCAAACGTCTTAGATATAAGCAAACACGATTCATATTACAAGCTAACCGACTTCAAAGAAACAGTGTACAAATAGAAAACGTAATACCGGAATACGTCTATGTCAACAATAATCAAAACTGGAATTGAAATTGCAGGTATTCTTCGCTCAACCGCATACTTATATACACAGTGTTCCAGCCATAAAACAGTCGACAATTTTATTGAACAAAAACCTCCTTTTGTAGAACATTCCACAAAACCAACATTATGTTACAGTAAATTAAACCTCCATAAAATAACTGTCATCACAATTCAACAGACCGCAGTAAGAGTTCACAACTAGTACATCTATATGAAATAATGTTAAACAGTTGAGGGTTTGTTTTGCTAAAAAGTTGAAATCAAGTGGTAAAATTAAATAATTTTCTTATTCATGAAACATTAAAATTTTGCTGTTTTTCAGTTGTGACAATTTGAATCTTGCCTATTTGGTCACCACGGCATAACTCGAATGCAAAGTCCAAACTCAGCTAAGTTAAAAAGACTCAGTCTAATTAAAAAATGAAAATAAATCGTTGCTATTATTTAAGCTAAACTCTATTTTTGGTTGTCTAACATAAAAATGTAATAAAACCCTGTACTACAATTTTTTTTGTTTTTTTCTGCATTATTTTGGATGAAGAAACAAAAAATTATTAATAATACCAAACATAATATAAACGACGCTGTGGGGATGTTTAGAACGCTGTAAATGGAATATTTTGTACCTACATCTTTCATGTATATTAAAAATTGTTGATTTTGCCTTTATTTTTAAACAATTTTTTACAAAATACTCAGCTCCAAGAGTAGGGTTTATAACAAATAAGATTTCGTATTTAATAAAACACTGAAATCAGGGAATGATCTATTCGCTAATTCTGTTTGGAGCGTTCTTAGCGCAAGCCTTCGTGCGATTCATCAAATCAGCAATTTGAAACTTGGTTAATTAATAAATGGAATAAATGGTGAACTTTCGGCCAAACCCATTGCATCTATGATAACCGTAATCTATAAAGGCCTGCGCGCATTTCAACTTATAATTGGAATTCCTTTCCTATTGTGCAGTCAGCAAGAAATATGGCTTCAATATTGTGCCAATCTGCAACTACATATTTATTTATTTCTGGGCAATCGTTTCATCGATTATCAGTATTTCCAGGTCGGCAGATAATCAAATGATGTACAATTAGAAAAAACACACAATAACCCATAACTCGGGCCAACTTCTCGTGAATGGGTTTGTTTAATACGCTACATTTGTCATGTGCAGTTGATTACATTTGGCCGATTTGTGTGAATGGGTCCGTGGTTTCGATAAGGCCGCTGTGGTTGAACATGACCGTCGGACGCATTTGTACCATGATAAGATGACAATGGATGTGTGCTCATAGACCGCCTTTATTGAACACATTTAACACTCACCGACTATAATTCACCAGTTTCGGCACAAAGCCGATACTCAATTAGAATAGTCATGGGGCCACCTCCCGGGATTGGTGTGTGTTTGGCGGCCTATACATTTCTATTTTTAATTGTGGGCTAATGACGGTTGCTGGATATTTATTAAGTGGGCACTATTTCAGTTTGTTTTATTTGCTCGTGACTAGTCCAACAATACTGTAATTATAGAGTAGTATATTCACGCACGGCAGTCTCGAAAGATTAATTGTATTATAAGTGCACCTTACTAATTCCATCTGCAACACGAATAATCCGCAGATCGGCTTTGGACGTCCATCAAAAAAACAATACTTCCAATCTTGGCCGAATGTGTTTTAGATTGGCTCCAGCTTCCCAAAGGATCGTCTGATGTGATGTGGGATCGACGTGACGCAGGATCGAGAATTAATAACTAGATGTGGGAATTGGTTAAAAGTTTTTTTCGGCCCTTTCTTTGTAATCGTCGCTCGAATTTATCTGATATGCGATAAACACGTGTATTGCACGGATAAATAGGTTTTTATTTGGCGACGAGACGAAAAAAGGGGATAACACCCTCTTCTGATATCAAAAAATGCTTACATGAAAACTATTTTAACTGGTATCGGATTTAGAGTTAAAGGTTGGGGTTGTGTGTCTCGAGAGGAATGAAAATGCGTTCGAAACTTATCATTGGAAAATAGAAAAATGCCCCTAGCGGGGAGTTCGCCAAGGTCGGACATGATTGATCCGATGGTATACATTTTAAATGAGAGTTTATGGATTATTCGGGGGGAATGGGCGCAAATCTCTCCGCAGGCCAAGAAAAAGCGAATATAAAATCGCACTTTACGGCAGGGGAATGTTAAAAATTAATGCTTCATGATGCGGGTTACGACCACATTTTGATCGCCTTTTTTCAACTTCTTTCTCCAAACTTCTTAATAAAACACAAAAAGATTTATTTTTATTGTGAGCTGATAACAATGCACAGTAACATTTATTTTTTTATATTATAACCATATAAGCAATAGCGTCTTAAAAAGTATAAAGAAAGTAAAAAAAAAACAGAAAAATAAAAAAAATTAAAATGGAAAAAGCTTGTTTTTTTATAGATTTGACATCGTTTTATTAACCATACATACATCATTGTGTTACTAAGCAAGTAAAGATAATAAATTTTATTATCTCTATTTACAATAGAGTAGAGACACCTAATAGCTCACTCGTAAAAGCATCTAACCAGTAGTTAGGGATACCTCGGATTTGTGTTGTTACAATTTTTCTGTTTCTAACAATATTAAAAAAATTGAAAACCGAGTAGAAAACCATAATTTGACAAAAAATAAGTACTTAAAGGCGTACGTTTCAGATGCAAGACCACCGCAATATGTTTATACCATCGCCGTCTCCATAGAAATAATCTTTTTCTCGCCTGGGCATTTTGTGAGTTCAACTGATTCCCGTTGGCGCTTTAATCTGGGGAAATTTTTTGACAAATCCAGTTTTTTAGCTTAAAGGGTTCAACCTCATAATATCAATTCTCCCTGGCGTATCTTGTTTTGTTGTATCCTTCCTTCCCAGCATTTATTAATTGCGTTATTTTTCGTTAATAATTAAAAATCATTCAGTTTTTCCTTAGTAACCCCCGTAACTAAGAAAAAATCGGAATCACTGCTCCAATGCATTTTTTACGAAATGCCCAGGCAGGATATTGATACATTTGATTAAGGAGGCGGTGGTTTATACTAACAAAAATTTAGAAAAAGTTAAAACGTAAGCTCGTTCATATAAGACTGAAAAGAATAAAAATTAAAAAAAGATCTCTCAAAAAAATGAGAAACACAACGGAGAAATATTATTAAAATAAGGAACTTTCTAACACAAAGTAAGTAGTATAAGTAAGAATAAAAAGTATGGACCCAAGCGTGTTTTTTTTTTGTTTAGCTTCTAGAAAATAATAAATAATAAAATGCTATAAAACGTGTGATCGTGTCTTGAGAATAAAATTTCGTTTTGTTTTTGAGTTTTTTTTTTGTCAAAATGGCAACTTATGTGAAACAAAAAAATTGATGAAAATTGAATTGAATTAATGGTTATAATCCTTAGTTTATAGTATTTATGAAAAAAAATGGTTTTGTAATAGATTGCCATAAAAAAAAAATTTTGTAAAACTTAAAAGAAAAAGAACATTTAGAAAAAAATTATTCTTGATAAAACGTCCCATTTTTATAGTATTTAATGACACGAAATATTAATTATTTTTTTCAAAAAATGAATCGTTTAAGCAAAAAACGTTTGGTTCTATACTTTTTATTCACCGTGTATGTAAAAGGTATAGTATTTGTGTAAACATAAATATTCATTTACTATAATTTTACTTACTTTATTCAAAGCACCGCCTCCTTAATCAAATGTATCAATATCCCGCCTGGGCATTTCGTAAAAAATGCATTGGAGCAGTGATTCCGATTTTTTCTTAGTTACGGGGGTTACTAAGGAAAAACTGAATAATTTTTAATTATTAACGAAAAATGACGCAATTAATAAATGCTGTGAAGGAAGGATACAACAAAACTAGATACGCCAGGGAGAATTGATATTATGAGATTGAACCCTTTAAGCTAAAAAACTGGATTTGTCAAAAATTTTCCCCAGATTAAAGCGCCAACGGGAATCACTTGAACTCAAAAAATGCCCAGGCGAGAAAAGGATTATTTCTATGGAGACGGCGATGATTCAAAGTATACGTACTAAAGAACATTATCAAAATTCTTAAATATAAAATAAAGATAATAAATAATAATGAAAAAAAAAATGTGAATAAAACTAACAAACGAACGAAAGTATATAATAAATTAAATAAAAACAAGTAGGGTTTAGCTTAACAATAATAATTATAATTTATTTTTTACAAAATGTGCTTAACTATGAAGAAAAGTCAAAAACAACATTACAAACAAACACACCTTATGTGATTACAATGTTAACAACTAAGTACACATTTGACAGACATTTTAAAGATGATAAGGAAGGTTAATTAAAGAAGTCTATATCGTTTGAAAAATTATTGCGGATGCTAGGTATGTTCCTTAAAGGTGAGCGAAGAATTTACATAAACACTGCTATTCGCGAAGAAATATTAAAAAATTGCTGTGTAGCAATCGATTGAAGAGCAGGAATGGTCCCCTCTTAGCCACTTGAGGTGTGCCACGTATTTTTCAAGGCTCGTCCGGAAGCTCGCTAATAAATTTACGATCTTGGGTTAGTTAACTATCCAATCTCGTTTTGATTCCATCATAATCAGGGCGGTACTGCCTTATACAAATCAGTCAGTTTCGGCACGCGAATAATATACGATTAGGTCCCGGTCACGAAAAAGGAAACTCTTAAAAAATCACTCGAGTATTAATGACGCATTCTCTTCCCCTCCCACAATAATTTACAGCCGGGCATTGTTTAATAAAATTCTTAACGAGAACGAGCAATTGAACCGTCATCTGCAGCGGTCCGGCCGCTCTTCTACGCTCTAATCTGAACCTGCCGTTTAAATGACTCGTCCATAAATCTCACTTTTATATCGTAACGGCCGTTGTCGCCGCCACCTATGATCGCTCCAACGTTAGCCTGGTTTTAATTAATGGCCGGTAAAAATAAAAGCCCCCGACTTCAATATCGCCATTCTTTATGACGGATATTTTCGCTACGCCGTCGCCGTTTTATCAACGCTGCTGCTGTTTGCCCGAGTTAATTTTTAATTTTGGCGGTTGGCGGCACTCCTAGCAAAAAACGGGATAATTACAACGGTTTGAAACCTAATTGAAGAGAAAACTTCTTTGTATGCAAAAAACATTTTCACTTCCTGACTTAAAAAAAGTGCTCAAAACACAACTATCTGGACTTCATTGTTGATGCAATTATACGAAAGCAATATAGGGCGGCCGACAATGCCGTAAACGTACCATTTCCGACCACAATCCACACAATTGGTTTCACGAGTTATTTACCTAGTTTAATAATACTGATAATGCCTGCTAAATAATTAAAATAGTTGATTAACGTTGTAATAACACCAACTCCCCCGGGTTTCAAGAAAGTATCTTTTAAATTATTCGTAATCCAATTACTCTATAACAAGGGCGGTTATATCTGTTTAGACGCACCTGAAAAATTGTCGAAAATGTAAAAATTGGAGTCGTCCCCTACTTTGGGTTATAAATAAGTGACACTGCATCGTAAGTCCTAATCAGGAGAGGGTAAGGAGTCTCGTTTAGGCGTCAGTAAGGTAGTAAACTGCGTGTTCATCATGCATTATGATGGTGGATATGACCTGCACGCAGGGTGAGAAGTGTAATAATCTAAGCCGGGAATATCAGCGGCGGGTAGTGCAAGTAACACAAGACAAATGGGGACATAAAAACACGCACTAGACGGAAAATTAACCAAGTAAAAATCTTACCTCGCAGTTGGATTGGTTGATGTTGCTGAGGTTCAGTCTGTAGACACGATCCCTGAAAAAATGCATTTGAGTAAAATAAATTATTCTTTGCAACATGCCTAACTTTTATGAAACAATAAATATAAAATAAGTGCCATTTTCAGGTGAGTGACAATGGATGAAAGTCTTTTTGTAGATGATTTAGTAATGGAATTACAATTTTCAGTGTTCGATCAGACGAAATAAAAAATCAATGCACTTTTGTTTGAAAATGATTAAATTTTGAAAAGTTCGAATAATGCATTTGGATGGAATGTCAGTCACATGTATTACCATATTCGGAGCTGTTAATATCCGGATTTTTATTCGAGTGGCTGCAGAACGAATCGAATACAATATCAACGTTTTATGAATGAGTTAGATGGGAACGATGGATTTCAATACACCTACACCTAGCACGCTTTTAGACAGTTTTATAATGATTGCAAGGAGTGTAGCAGCTGGGAGAAACTTGTATTTCAGTTGATGAGCTGTTTTCTACAATATATTTTAAAAATATTTTGGTGGATGCGCCGGGTCAAATGAAAAGTATCGTAAAGTATCGATCGTTCTAGTTTCTAATAAGGGTAAAGCTCCTAATTAATTGATTATTTAGTGTGTTATACAATTCCCAAGGTGTCTATTCGATTTTCCCCGCCATTGACAAAGGCAGAAGGAATTATAAAATTTTCCGTTAGCGTTTTATATTATGTAAATGAAATAATTCCCAGTGGTGTGAGATACGCAACTATCTTCCGCATCTTGTGGAAACATTACAATACACTTACCATAAAACGAAGAGTATTAACCGTTAACTCGAGAGTATCATAAAGGTTTTGTGAAAATACACCACAACTTACATATCTATATTTATCTAGTATCATCTCTGTTGTTTTTCATGAAAAGCAGTGAGTTTTTCCTTGTCTTGAGAAACATCAACAGCTGAAAGGATATCGTGTTTCTCGCTGTTCTGGCACGTCTGGTGCTTTTCCCCCAAATGTGTTGCATAAGATATGCACATTTGAAAGTATAAATTCGACTTTGTGGAGCAACTTTGTGGCGATGTTATGTATTTGTAATTAGTCGAATTGGCGGAAATCTGGTGTTTGACTGTTATTATGACGCTCTGTTTGAATAGGCTGACATAAACAGTTTAATAATGTACACAACCTTTACTGCGTTATGATGGGAACGAGTCGTGACAAGATATCACTGTCAAAGAGCGACAGACGTGCCGTGATACCCCAGACGAGGACTAAAAGTAGCAGTTTTATGTCAATCACGTCTGCCATTAAGACAAGCCAACAAAAGCCAATTGTAATGATATTACTGTGAAATTGTATTTCGACTTGTCCATGGCATTATCTTCAAAAACAGAAATAATTCGACGTCCCGAGGCGGACTACTTGTCAGTAGTGTCACGCAAAATTCAAACAGTGACTTGGAAATAACTTTCCGACAGATAATTGCAAAGCTGTACTTTTCCGATTCCATTGTGACGATTGAATTTTCAACAAAATTACACATTGTTCTAATTTACAGTGCGACCTTTTGTCTTAACGCATGGACTCCTCGCAAATGAAGCTATTATTAATTGTGAAGAAATGCGTGTCTTTGAAATCTATTGTACTTATTATTTACTGGCGGCAATTATTTTTAATTGCTTTTTTCTCAATCGAGTTATAACGTCTTAATATTCAAAAGTACAATGCTGCCTCTCCTTTGTCAAGCACCCAAAAACAATTACGTACTGCTCTTTACAAAACAGCACAGATTTTCATTTTAAACGGTTTCATATCTACTCAACAATGCACAAGAAACTATTCCAAACGATTGACTAATAAAATTACTCTCGTACTAATGGGATACAGGCGCTGTAATATTTTCACTTTATAAAGTAGTAGATGTTTTCTTTATTTTTACGTTTCTAATAAAAAAAGGTTTTATACTAAATTTTGACATAGTATTGCTTAAGTAAACTGCTCGCAGCTTCACGTGCTGAAATCAGTGAAGGCAAAGGTGAAGTATGCGTTCATTTGCACTTTGAGATAATTACAATTAAGGCCATTGCCTTAATGATACGGCACTTTGCGTGTTAATATAATTCGTGGTTTCCAATACTCGTTCCATTAGCATGCGCTTCACGGTCTGCAGATATAACTAGATTAGCATCTCCTTTGTAGCAAGTTGCCGAACGGTACGTATATGTAAGTTGGGTGATGGTATGCAAGCAAGACTTGGAAATCGTCTTCTCTATACATGTCTCCATAATGACAGCATCAACCTACGTGGTATTTCGCGCTAAGCTACCAAAGATTATTCCATTATAGTAATGTGTAATGTCAGTGGAGAAGTAACCGCACGTCCTGAAAGCACGACACTAATTCGTACTCGAGTACTAGACGCCATTTTGACGGCGATCACAAAGTAGTGAAGTTTAACACGATTTATTCTTGGATTGGAATGACGTCAGTAATGTAAAATTCAACTCGGACGTAAATCCATTGATTAAAATTGACGCATCTGTAGAAAAATTTTCATTGACTGTCGACACGTATCACTATTTAATTAAGGGATAACAGTGGATAATCTGTTAACCTATTTTAAGAAAAACTGGAAATAAATAACCGTAAATAAATGAAAAGAAACCACCCACATCATTTGTTAAAATTAATTTTAAAGTCAATATTTCATTCATAATAGATATGATAAATCCTTTTTTAGATTCAAATGACGTTCGTATTTGAACTATCTAATTTGTGAATATTTTATACGAGTAATTTCAACCCATTCATGTATTTCTATAATAAAAATAATATAAGAAAGTCTTTTATTAGAAGTTCGGTATTAGACCGGTAGCTATATTTGGCCAGAACACGTCATTTGTGTCACGTTAGAACATCAATATTTTTCAGATTTTAATTTTATATTAGCAGCTTAATTCATTTTACTACAAGGAATCGAATACGTAGGACGATATCATAACCAGTTCAATTCCCTTTGAATTCGGAGTATTGAACCTTAAATTATTGAAATATCTGAATTTCTGAAAGCATTTAAAATAAAATTTCTCATAAACCTCAATCTCAATAAACCAAGAAATGTTTTAACCAAATGAAAAAAAAAACTTATCCACATCTACAAATTTTTTAAGCTTGGTTTTCCTTGACTTCAGCATTCCCTCGTCAGATATAAAAATTTATTTACAACATTTAAAAGTTGTCTTATAAGAAAAAAACCTTTCCGTAAGAACAAGGCGATTTTAATAGTTGTTCCAAAATTGTAATAGTACACAAGTCTTAACCCAATGTTTACTCGTATATCTAGTTTCCGAGTTATAGTTATTTAAAAAAAAAATCATCAAATAATTCAGTATAAACGAAATTTACTCCTTTTGAGTACTTTATTCCAAAATTTACATAGCAATAGTCGGTAACGTTTGAGGTAATAAAATTTGGTGGTATCTTCGACAAAACATTTTTCTATGGCTGTTTTTGCTACACTTTTAACATAACTTTTTAACACGATGGAATAGATTCTGAAGAACTAACCTCAAGATCATGTTTATCTACAACTTTTGTTGGTTTAAGGCTGAGCACCAAATTTCGATTTATGCTTTTTTAGTTAGGTTTACAAGAATTTTTTAAATACATATACTCTTATTTTTCTACATTAGTAGGTGATGATTAATTTTTTTTATTAAAAATGTTCTTTATAATTTGAAGTATTTTTTTTCTTTGGTACGAATAAGAAGGTTCCTGTAAAACAGTTAAGTAAACAATCAACAAATATTTTCTAGTGTGAAATCCATTTATCATTATTTTTTAATATGCAAATATCAAACCACATTGTTCAAACTTTGTGCTTACATCACAGTTTTTTATTATAATTGATTTCTAAGACTTATTTAAATTGTTCATTTGATGTTAAATTGTGCTTATTAACTGGGCTTCATTAAGGCCATCTAAAAAATCAAATTTTTCGTTAGAAAAAACATTGTGCTCTGGAAATAAAATAATTTAAAAGTTAAAAAGCTGCCTGTATTGGAAAATTGATTTTAGAAAACTGAAGCATCAGTTTGAAAAGCGTAAATTCAGTTTCGTCGACGTTGTCTTTCTGATAATTGAGTGAAAGAGTTGTTTTTGACGTTGAGAAACGTTTCACGTGTTAATGCCCTTGGGTGAGTTAAAATATCGTCGAATATCTTGAAATGTTGCACATTTACATCTTCCGGCGAGTTCGGCTATTCATATAATACATCGGCGTTTGCCTGTATTCGATAAGCGTTTGGTAAACCGACGTTTTCAAAAGACACAGTCATGCGGAAATAATGTTTTGAAAATAGCGGCGTTGTACCGGTTCCTTCCGCGCTTTCGAACATCATATCCAGTTGGTTCAGATCTATAAACAAGCCAAGTTTTATCAGTCAAAAGTTGACTTTTTAATTCGAGGTGAAATCGACAAACGTCTGGAGAAAAGCCAGCAAGAACAAAGAAGGCCATAATAGCGGTTATGGCCAGTGATTTACTAAATCTGTAATAGAGTAACAACTTTATCCAGTAGTTACTGTAAATAACGGTAATTTACTCGCAGACTGGCCGCATTATACCAGAAAACAGCTACGTTGGCGCTATTCGACTCTTCTCTTCATAAGAATTTTGAACGGCTGCCAAAAAGTAGCGGCGTGATTTATCATAACTTGTCATGAATTAATTGAAATTCTTCTCAAATCTTGTACATCATTATCGACGGGATTAATGACGAAAATTCAAGTAAAATTTGCACATAACGAGCGCCTCGATCACACTCGCCGTTCTAAATACTGTGATAACATCACGAACACGTATCCTAATAAACACGTAATGTTAGGACTGATCGAAGGTAAACATGATTGCCTAATGTAAACTGCAAGGATTTATTTCAATACCGAGCTTTAATTAAACGTGCAAGTGCGATAATCCGAGATGAAGGGCTTCACCTGGATAAACACAATATTTACAAAGTACAAAAACCAACTATACAATCAGAAGTCATGCTGACCATAAAACTTGTTTGGTTGTTTTTCCGGCCATATCCTTCCTGTAGGGTTAGATTAAGCACCGGAAAGTTTCTCTGCATGTTAGAAAAACTTTCAAAGATACATCTTTATCATCTCTGGACCGTCAAGCGTATTCGTAAATCACTTTTATTATTTTCTATAAACACGACGTGCAATTTTAGGTTTTATTTGGTTTGCAACAAACTTGCCGCCGCATAAAATTGACCAAATCTTCCGGCTGGAAATCGTCTCACAACTCCTCGCTGTAATAACAGGGGAGTCGCGGATATGTCTCATTTCTCAGCGTCGTTTTCTGCTTGGAACAAATCGGACCATCTCGTTCCACTATGATTTATCTACTGAACACAAAATAGAACCGACGACAAAAACATTTCCGTGGAAAGGCCCCATAAACTCAATTCCTATCATTACAGACCCTGTTAATCGACCATGGAACATATTTTAAGAAAGGAAAAGACTGACCAAGAGAAAAATATAACATGGTATAATCTCAAGACGCGATCCGACAACTACAAGGAGTTATAGCAGTTGAGCGAGCGATCGGAGACATTGCCAGAGAGAGTATTCTGATAAATCAATTACCGATTCCGACGTCAAAGGCTGGTTTCTTAGTTGCGTTTGAAAAATATAAGGGAAAACTTTCTGTTTGGTGTTTATTATGCTCGTCTTCGGCCTTTATCCCGGTCCTAATGTCCGTCGAGCTTCCACTAACTCTACTGATATGAAACTAATGATGCACTTTTTGGCTTCCCCTGATAACTGGTGATTGATGACATTTGTGCGATAGAGGCACTCCAGTGGAATTCCTCGGTTTTTATTCGGCGAAACATGTTTTAGGAATGTTGGGTGAAGCGAGCAAACTAGTCTTTAAAGACAGTTTATTTCTCCATTTTATGAATCTATAAATAACATAAAAAGTAATGAATTCGTCGCTCCCAGTGAATATCTGTAGTGTATATTTAACGCTTTTAGGAGATATATTTATCTTTCTGTCATGCTTTCCTGTGCAAGCGCGTTCTTTCGATAAAGTTTGCTTTTGTGATTCCTCACCGTCTACATTTATTCCGGTTTGGAGACACATTCCATATGTTTTTATTTTTTGCGTGTGTCTTATTTTTGTTTGTTGCTTTTGAATAAAGATGGATGTTAGCTTGTCACAACTTGGCATCATTTATTATTTAACCGCAACTTTAAAGTTCGCCTCTAATCTATCTTTGGATTTTTTTCGCCGTGAATTAGAGGCGATTGCTCGAGTTGTGCTGTCTTCCTTTGCGACGTCGCCGTCGCCCGAAGGCCAATCTCGTTTTATACAATGGCAATAAATTGTCGTCTTATATTCACAGTGAGTGGTTGCATTGAATGCCTCCGGTTCGAGGGAGCATCTACGTGTACGTGGCAGGAGATAAACTAAAATGAAGATTTTATATCCCTTCCTTTTGCGACAATCCACTGTCTGAGAGTTGTAAACATGTCTAATCTATCAAAGTAAGGGCCGGTATCGCGCCCATCTCTATATTTCAGCCAATTTGTGCCACCAGATTGTATAGTTTCCATTTTCCGGGCGCCGGAGAACTTTCGGGACGAGTTAATAGGATTAGATTTTTATGGACAATGTCATATGTTCTTGTGTGTTTACAACTCCAATTTCGGATGTGTTAAACAAACAAGACGTTCTGACACAGTCTGGAAAGTCTCCACGGACTTCTAATTGATAAAAGAGAGCTTTAGCCAGATGACCCTACGAACAATGCCAACACGAACCACGAGATTATCATAATCTGTCATAATCTCTTCGCCATTGTCGAGCTTTTTCACGACAAAAGCAACAAACGGAGGTTCGCACGGCCCTGATTTGTGCAGCTGGCGACACCAAATACGACAGAGTTGTCACAAAACCACTTTTTCAAACCTTCAAACTGCATACAGCTTCAAGCTTTATATTGACTTTTAAAAACGCTATTATTTACAATATTTATTACTTTTAAGAAATCCTATCTAAATGTTTTCTATTTTTTTAATATGACTATACAGGATTCGTGTTACAAGTTCCGATATCTCCTATAAGACAGATCTCAATTCTTCTTTAAACAGCAGTATGTTTTAATAAATGTGTCTCATCTAAGCAACAACTTTTTTGAAGATAATGAAGGGACCTACAAAAATTGGCCGTTTGCACAATCGAGATCTGTTGCCAAACCTCACTTATTGAAGTGATAGAATTTACAGTTTTGTATTTAGGAGCAATATCAGAGCAAAGTTTCATTTTTTTGGTGGTCAAAACCCAAATCCTGCTTCTTTTGTAGTATAGATTGTACTCTAGGTATTAAAAGAAAAGCTAGTAAATGAGGAGAACTGATATATTGAAACTCTATGAATTATGATTTAATTAAAACAACAAGTCTCGGTTCAATCTCACAATTAAACTTGAACTAGAAATGAATACTGTTCAATATTTAGATGGTGTTTGAATTATGTAGTGATTAATGCGATTGATTTGAGGAAATGCGCTTTAATTTTTGAAATTGGTTCGGGTCTGGTGATCTATCGGTTGTTAGTTAACAACATCAGTGGCAATTAATTTGTGGTCCATGACGACATAGCGCCAAAGATGTTATCAATCTGCTGTAATCACATGATATTCGGGTAGCCGGATCCGAGATAATGACATAACCCGATCTAATTTAGTCTGCTCGGCTATTACAGTGGATTGTAGACGTCGGTGGTCCGCAGGTCCTATCTAACCAGGCTATCACCATAGTATTAATTACCCCAAGTCCTCCCACTTCATTCACGCTACTTTTGACAAACTAACCGTGATGATGGCTAGAAAGCGGCACCCCGTCCCCCAACTGCATAATGTGCCTTCATCATGATTGATTACTGCAGTCGGAGAAATAATAGGTGGCGTTCCGATGTCAGTTTCGAACATCACTGACGAGTACACTTTATTTGCCTTAATTCATTTTATGGCCTATACAATAATTGTCAATTTACGGCTCGTACGAGCTGAAAATTATGATTATTGCGACCAATCGGGCTTTTTAAATTTCACAATTTTAAATAATGACAAATACTACCTGGAAATTTATTTTCAGCTCGTTATATCCAACCTAGCACGACTAATTAACGTGTTAAAGCCAAACAGATGGACATAGACAGCCTCTACTTTTAATGTGAGAAAAAACCCACATTTTTTTACTAGATTCACACAAACATTTCATACGTTTTTCACTACAAACAAGTTATAGGTAATGAGCCGTGCTGAATACCTAAGGTCATTAAGGCACACAAAGCGACGACACTTTATTGCCATGAAACCATCACAAAGCATTCACCATTGTTTCACACTCGCCGGCCACCGCATATTTTTTGCAACTATTTTGTTGCGCCAAATTACAACAGAAAAAATTTAAAACAAAAAAAATACTTTGCAAACCACTGGGTATTCCGCAATGTTTCAGCTATCGGTTGAAGTGCTTGCTCATTTCTTGACGCACCCTGTAGATGTGTGTTTTCCGATAGTCGTAAATAAGGTGGCTAATTTGAGTAATGGTCTACGTTCCGGGACATAGCCGTACGAAATCTGACGTAATAAAGTGGCAGTTTTCGTGACTGAGAGTCCACCTGAACTATACCGAGTAGAAAACAAATGGATTCTAATAAGCATAAAATGCTTTAGTTTTGGTGGCAGCGGCTTACCACACGCTCCTCCGTTGTACGGCCGATGCTAAACCGCTTGTTACCGCGTGTTCACGCACCACGCTCTACCGAACGCCCTCGCAAAGCTTTCCGCCTCGATACTCTCTCACGCAAAATTATGGATGCAGCAGAAAAACGGACACGTTTAACTACTACCTAACGCACTCCCTTGACGCATTACTCGATGCTCGAATATAGAGATAAAGAGAAGAGTGCGAAGACAAGCAGAAACAACAAAGATTAGAGTTGCTATAATGAACTTGGACTAGTTCTGGGCTCTTTGTAAAGTTTGCTCCATCTGTGTCACTTATTCGTCACAAAAGACGAAAATTATAACTTTAGTATTAGCCCAAAAGTAATGATTCGGTAATAAATATTTCCAACAGAAAGTGTTTTTTTTTTGACAAAATGTTTATATTGTTTTGCTAGCGTTAGTGAAAAGAGAAAACCTTTCGTGTGTACAAATCGGTGTGAATCGAATTAACGATCGGTCCTCACCCCTTTGCCATCTGAATTGCCGTTGGCGGCGTGCTTGCGTCCTTTTAGATTCAAACGTAATAAGATATGATATTCTTGTGAAATAAAGAGCGGTCGAATTAGAAGCGATATGCGGCTCTTCTGGCATAACAAAGCCGCTGTGCGACGCGCCTCGCCAATGCAATTAGCAGTGTTGTCTCCGGGGCCATTGTTGCTTACCGGAGAAACGCGTGACCGGACTCGCCAATAGTCCGGTGTTGTCGTCCGAGCCTTTGACAGAGACGTGCTCAACTCGCTCGGCTTTGGCACCTTTGAAGTTCGTCTGCTTAATTTAACGATGTTAACTGTTTTAAAATTGGCCAAGTTTTGCTTTTAGGTTCGGTATAGTGAAGCTTTCGCTCCGTTGCAAATTTAGCTTGCGGTTTAAGGATAAATTAGGAGAGAACGGAACACAATCACGTCCTTTACGCAACGGTGTGAAATTCAATACTTCTTAATGAGTAAACCCGCTTTTGAAGTAGGTACACTGATCTATTTTTGTTTTAGGTTGGAGAATTTTCAAAGATTCAATTAAGCTGATCGAGGATTTTTTCAGAGATGGTTTCTTTTGATGGCGAAATACGTGAGTCGTTTGATGCAACTTCTCGTAGGGACGGCTGGCAGGACATAATGACGCTAATTACGTTAGCCACGAAGACTGTAATTGGTAACCCTATATACAGGATCGTAGCCTCGGGAAGGCCAAAATTGAAACGTGAGCAAAAAACTAATATACCATGTTAATGGAATGCTCCAAATACGGACCATTATCTCCGAGACATCTCTTGTAACTTGAAATATTTTATTACATTCTTAAATTGCCACAAAAGAACATCTCGAGACTCCTAGATTATTAAAATTTGTAAACCACAAGTATAGTACTACTACATTAATGACTACAACTTTCCAGTTACAAGAAATCTTCCAATTTTCTCTAACTGATTAAAGGATTAAAACGTTGACATGCGTCAGTGACAGATGCAGCGAGACATCCATGGGGTGCGTTTAAATTTTGCGCTTGTCTGCTGCATTCATTATCTCATATTGACACACAGAAGAGGAATTGTAATGACGCTGCATCGACCGGCACAATGGATTAAACCACTTTTCTTACTAATGTTTCGTGTGACACTGCAGAAAATCACGCTTTATTCTTGGTACATAATCTTATTAAACGAAACCGGTGGCGGCTGTTTCACTGATTCAGCGTTCGAAAGCAAGGGTGAACCCCCACATGAACGATTCAAACTTCTAATTCGATAAATCGAGCTTCGCGGGGTTAATGAATGTTGTTCTTTGATGCTTAATTGCCACAGCTAACGCTACATTATTTCTTAACAAAAGTCTAGTTTATCAAATTTATTTTTTACATTTTGAACCTTTTTTGTCATTTAGCTAATAATATTGTTTTGGTCCCATTTCGCGTCCAATCCGCGATTCATCGCAAACCGCGAACACCAGCATGATATAAATTAAAAAACTTTTATGTGCAATAAATCCTATTTATAACAGTTTAATTTAATGTATAAATGCGGATGTTGGTCCCGTTCGGACGAACTTGCACGCATTTCCATGTGGGGTCGGAATTATGACTGCTCTAATGAATTATGGGTAATGACCACTGTCCACTCATAATGTGTTTCCCAGAAAAGCTCATTAATGTAAATGCTTACCAACCCCCGACTGAAACAAAGCACAGACCGAACAACTTTTTCAGCGATTTTTACTATCTTTTTTTTACTCCATGGTAATTACAAAGTCATCTGAATTTCGTGCAAAATTAAAATGTTCCATTTATACCCGGATGTATGTTTTGTTTCTTTTGTTTTAAAATTTAAAAAAGGGTACAAACACGTTAAATCCAATGCATATCGTGTTGTTGTTTACGTATTTTGATAAAAACGAAATTAAAGTTGGGTTTCACGTAAAATGGTTCGTGTCTGGTCCGTTTATAGTGTGGTTAAAATTTAACACGAAATGAGTTTTTATCACAGGTACCTGTCAAACATTTATGACGACCGACATTACACCTAATTACTAGTTACTTCACTTCCCCTATAAAAAACAAAAATAAGACAAAATCGCATAAATCCGGAGCTTGAAACACACATGTAACACGCAAATCGCAAATTCGTAACATCATGCTATTGAAAATTACCGTTTCCTACTAGGATATGAAACTTTATAAAAAATGCGCGTTTTGCTCATCTGGGGTGTTTGAATAGCAAAACAACAAGCGAAAATTTTTTACTTAATTTATTAAACAAACGTCATTTAGTCAATTTTGTCGATAATTTCGTATTATGCTTGTCGCTTTGTAGGTATACAAGGTGTTCCGTCTAAATCCCACTTTAGAAGTATTGGGAGTTGAAATAATCGTATTTATTTAAAAATTGGTACATAGCCATAAACCATTAAGACTTCCTAAATGAAAATATTTTCAAGATGGCGGCACTTCCGGTTATACCGGAAGTCGGACTCAATTTGTTATTTTAAATGGAAAGGTATATTTTTAACTGCGTTTTTGGATTAACCGGGTTATTTTAAGGGAGTTTTCATCAGCTTTCCCTATACCTAAATTTAGCCATTTTTGAAATATTTAGAGTTTTTCAAAAATTTTTGGATCTGCACCACTTTAAAAATCGGTAACTCTGCTATTTTTTAAAATTTTGAATTCGTATTTTTGGCGTTTGAAAGAGAAAGTTTAGATCTTTCTTTCGGTGTTTTCAAATTTTGAAAAAAAAATTAACAAACCATAAAATTTTAAGGTTACTTTTGTAATAATTCAAATACCCATAACTCAATTTTTTCAAATGAAATACCCCAATTTTTATTTTACTAAATGGAGGAGAATTTAATTCTGCATCGATCTGTATTAACATTCCCTATACCTAACTTTAATAATTTTTAAGTTATGGTGACTTTTTGTTGAGACTGCCAAAAATCTGTTATTAGCCACATTCGTTTTCGTATAGTTTGCTATGGAAATAKAAAATGTCAAAATTGTTTCTCAATAAATGTCGACAGTGACTTATTATTTGACAAATAGTGCCAAAATATGGAGAGTCAAAGCTACTCAAACTTAGATTTAATTAATTTATTTTGTATTTATGGAAAGTGTAACAAAATTATGATGTCGTTCATTAAACAAAAATAATTTTTTCACTTGTTAGCTTTAAATAATGATCGCATGGTAGAACCTATCAATAATAATTAAGTTTGCATGATTTTCCATATTTTGGCACTATTTGGCAAATAATAAGTCACTGTCGACGTTTACTGAGAAACAATTTTGACATTTTTGATTTCCATAGCAAACTATGTGAAAACGGGTATGGCTAGTAATAAATTTTCTGTAGTATTAAAAAAAAATCCATAACTTGAAAATTATTAAATTTAGGTATAGGGAATGTTAATATAGATCAATGCACAATTAAATTCTCTTCTATTTAGTAAAATAAAAATTGGGGTATTTCATTTGAAAAAATTGAGTTATTATTTGAATTATTACAAAAGTAACCTTAAAATTTTATGGTTTGTTAATTTTTTTTTCAAAATTTGAAAACACCAGAAAAAGGATCAAGGCTTTCTCTTTCAAACGCCAAAAAAAACGAATTTAAAATCTTAAAAAATGGCCAAGTTACCGGTTTTTAAAGTGGAAGGTGCAAATCCAAAATTTTTTGAAAAACTCCAAATATTTCAAAAACGGCTAAATTTAGGTATAGGGAAAGCTGATGAAAACTCCCTTAAAATAACCCGATTAATCCAAAAACGCAGTAAAAAATATACCTTTCCATTTAAAATAAGATAGTTGAGACCGACTTCCGGTATAACCGGAAGTGCCGCCATCTTGAAAATATTTTCATTTAGGAGGATTTATTGGCTATGTACCAATTTTCAAATAAATACAATTATTCCAACTCCCAATACCTTGCGAATAAAATTTTTAGTTACTTCACTCCTACTGTAACTGAAAAATCCACATTTACCAAAGAAAAGGTTGAATTCAGCAAATATGTGTAATAAAATACCTGGAGGATTCCTTGTGATTGTGTTCATGGTTATTAAAACCCCTCAATATGTCGCGTTATGTCATTACTGATTGACGCGGAGGGTATATTAAGCAATCGCAAAAATACTTTGTGTATTTCCGTGGTTTATCTCCACTTTATCTCTGACTTATCAAGTGCGTATTATTGGCCATTAACATTTCGGCCGGAAATTTGAAAGGAAGGTGTGAGGAAGCATGATAAGGGCACGCCGTCGTCGATATGAAAGCTTCCCTTTAAGGGGTTAATGTCGGGTGGTTAGTTGAACAGTTGGGGTGACATAATTTATTGTTTTTAATACCGACAATAGCGAAAAATGTTCTCATATCGAATACACGTAAGCAGATGGCAATGTTTGTATTCGAAGCGAATTTCTTAACAAAATACGAGATCAATTTCTAAGGGAATTAAAACGTGTCCGTTAGTAAAAGGTTTAAGACGGAGAACACAATCCAATTAAATGGTTGGGGCATTAAACTCCGCGCAATCAGGGAAAAATTGTTGATTTTTTTCGTAATAAAATGTCAAGAGGTGAAATGGATGACCGAAAGAAACAGCGGCTACTTTTCCTTAAAGTATTTAAATCGGGCTTTAATTCAGTTTTTCCTTCCTGTCTCATATTTCACTGCTATCAGATGCGTACATGGTGTAGTTTATTTGACGTTCTAGTTATTTAAGATTGTTGATAAGGGGCGGGCGCTGCCCTAGGGTAGCATGTTTTGACAATGCGTCACACCGAACGCAATCACGAACACTTTTTCCAGATGAATATATGAGTGGAGCAAGCAGTCCCCTTGCACTCGTAAAACCACGGCATTTCCACCGAAAACAACAAATTACGCGGAGATTCAGCAAGAATCAAGGGTCGTGCGAGTGTTTGTTTACCTTGCCATTAAGTATAAATCGAGAACGGGAATAATATGCTCGGTTATTAGATTCACGAGACTCCCCTAAGCATCTGATAACGCACCGTCTGATATTCATACCCTGCATTGATTTTGTTGCGAGTTCTTATCAAGATTTCTGTCAATCTCGCGGAGGAAATGGACAAAGAAAATAAACTCGAGTTTTTTCAGTTACGACACTCTTAAAAAGTTTATTAAAGTCGGCGATATCAATGGACTGTAATATCAAGAAATAAAGACCCAAGTTTCTTTTAATTAACGAAACAACCCTCTCGATTAAACTAAGTGAGTTATAAAAAATACATTACGCTCATTAGGACTGACATGAAAATGTAATCATTTTAATAAATAAAATCGGCGTTATTAAAATACGGTATTATTAGCACATGCCTGTTATAGCGTCAATTGTTTAATAATTATATTAAATTAAAGCTTTGCGATCAATAACAAAACCATTAAATATCAAGCTTTGCCATTAGCTAGTACTATTTATAATGCACCGGAATAACACAGACGCCATTTTCTAGGAAAAAAAAAACTTTCAAACAAATGAATTTAGAAGCAAACACAACTACGATTACAGATAATAATACACATAAGAAATGCATTTTTAAAGTTTTTGTTGTTTCTCTCGACTCGTCAATGAAATTTTAACTTTACAAACTTATAAATCAATATTCATTTTGTAATTGTAAATTTTTGAAATTATGCGCACAGTATGTACTTCAATCCATAGACCAAGAAATTTGCAATCAATTTCTTTGCTTGATTCAGCCTTAAACTTAAGCAGAGTTTTCTTACTTTAAAAACATGTGAAACCTAACAGCCTTCTATTAAGGATTATTTATTCTATTCTATTAAGGATTCATCAAAATATAGAGATGCTTAATTTTCTTGGAGCAAAAATTCAATCATTTGAAACAATGGGTTCAATTTCTAAACCAATTCTAATCAATTATTGTTTTCATTTGAAATATGATATATCTGTACTATGAAAGCTCAAAAGTTGATTCACTTTAGTAAGTTGAAACCAAGACGATCTTGCATTTTCTCAGAATAGAGATTGAATCACTTGAACAGAGATTTATCAAGTCCCTCGATTTAAACCTTGATTGGATTACCCTTTATTCAATTATGACATATTTATGCTTAAAATAATTAATGATTCAAAACCTGGACAGTTTCGAATCAAAATCTGTATATAAATGTTTTTTTTTTTTGGTTCAATCGATATAAATTGTTGTAAGAAAGAGTTTGCATGCATGTGCAGTGACAGGTATCCACGAGTGAGGGTAACCAAATTATTAAAATTTCAGGAAGCCCTGCAGGTGGTAGCCTGAATAGAATAGCTGAATTTTACATTAGTCAAGCAAGTCTAATCTGTTAGCTCGTTTAACTCCCTCGCTTCTACTCAATTATTTGCCGATCAATTTCAAAGGTTTAGACCGAACTTTCCAACAGTTCGAAATTTATGTATAGTGTGTTCGCAAGTTTTCCCAAGTAAAAAATCTAACGATCTTTATTACGGTGGTGATAGGATTGCTCACTTCATCCAAATCTATTATTCGCGTTCTTTTGTGAAACAACGAGGTGTGAAAACTGCGGGTGATGTATGCCGTGCATCTATTGTTTTCCGAAACTGCATTGTTATAACCTAACCCCTTTATTTGTGCTTGAGATGAACACGGTCTATTTGCGGATTATCCCTCTGCATCGAGGCCTTGCATTTTATTGAGCGCTCGTAATTAAAAGAGATCACGTTTCATATTTTCGGTTTAATTAAGAACTTCCAAATTGGAATTTACTCGATGATTTAAGAACGTCGCGATAACCGAATATTAATTCAACAATAAATTACTACTTTAGAAAAATCCTCCACAAAGAGATGTTTGCTGGCAATTTGTTTATTCAATGCAGCGTGTCTTTTGGTAATTAATCAAACTCTGTAAAGCTCATATTCTCTTCCGAGAGTGTTATCACAGGCGCACCTCTTGTTCGCGAGCTTTTGTCTAATGCGAAACTTGAACAGTTTTTGCCTCGTGTTTTATAGCCTGTTAATTTCAGATTTATTTATGTATTATATTATCAAAGCGAAATTTACTAAAAATCACTTTAGTGCGAATGGCATTTCGAAATTACGCTTTGATGATAAATGAACTCACATTGCTCCAACGTAAAGCGAATCTCTTTTGCTGTCCACGTAGAACGTTCGGTAGTACAACATCCCACAAGAGAACTCTCGTACATGATCTGCAAAGAAAACAAACGTTAATATCACAAAGCAATTTCACACAACTTCCATCTCCTAACACGCTTGAAAAATGACGAAAATTTTTTAAAAAATACAAAACGAAACGCAACCACTCGACTACACAACACAATAATTGAATCATTAACTCACACAAGTAATCACTTTTATATGCAAATAAATCGAAAGAGTAAACAAACTAAAACCAATTGAAATACATATAAGAATGAATTGACTTGATTTCAATGATTTATTGAGTGTGTTACTTACAACCTAAAACTTAACAAACATGACGAATTTTACTCTAAACAATTTCGTTAATGAAACCCTTTTTTTCTGTTAAGCACTTAATTAAATTATTTTCGTTCCTCTCCGAATTATCTCCTGAAATTAAAACTTGCTCATATGAAGCGCGGAGGCTGCCATTACAAACGAATTTCAGCCACGTTTCGGCTTTACATTTTTAAATCCACTTATCTTTATGTGTGGTAAAATTGAAAGTGAAGTTAAAAGATGACGACCCCTTCAATGAGCGACTCGAAATATCCTATTTTTGGTAAGTGCAGATGTTTACATTGTCGTAAAAGCCAAAAAAAGTTAAAAATGATGCAGAAAATTGACGACGCGAATGTTATAACTTGATGGAACAGTAAAAAGACGGAAAAATATCTTCCAGAGTGCAAAGTTAGAGAAATTTGTTGCGTTCAGCTGACTAGATAAGTTTTGCGACCATAATATGATCAAAAACCGAAACAATTTTCTTGGTTTCTTGGGAAACCTTATTATAACTTGCGTAACTCGATACTCTATATTTCAATTGGAAATGAATATGCAAAAATACGGGAGTTGTAGTGTAATTTTTATGCAACAAACTGTAATTGGTTTGTAATTTATAGTCGGAATCAATACAAATAGGAGCCATTGTAGTGCCGCTGTCACGATACAGTTAAAAATATAGTTATTATGTTATTAATAGAGGCAGTCGCATGAAAAATGCGTCTGTGCCGGACACACGCCTGTAGAGAAAACCGTGGAATATTCGGGGTAACCGACAATAATAGAAGGGTAATAATCTGTGGGCTTGCGTCCCGCACACGTGCCACTGTGGGAATAAATATTTTTATTACCATCCGAATATTCGGACACGGTCCGGATTAAAACTTGTGATTATCCAGCGAAAAACTCGCACTAATTAAAGAATTTAGAAGCGTTCACCTAAGCGTAAGCCGAGGGTAATTATGGTAATTAGAAGTCAGTGGAGGTGTGAGAAACCGCACGAAAGTAGTGTTGAACAGGTCACTCGGTTGGTGTACTTGAAATGTAACCTTATCGTTACTTCCAAGTCACTGATTTTAACCGAACAACTCCGTCAAAATGACACCGAGGAAACGAGAAAACCGTGGGAGCCAACACGCGAACAACTTCATGCCTCGCCTTTCAATTTTCTCGATATTCACGTACGGGGATTGTATCATCATCGCTGAAGATCATAAAGTGTACCAATGGTCTATGCATGTCGACGAAACGGTGATATAAACTCAGACAAAGTGGAAGTTGCTTTTGTGACTTGGGGGAGTTGAAACATTGTTACGTCTTTCTTTAAACGAAAAATTCAAGCCAAAATCAAATACTGCTTGCCGAAACGAAAAGTTTTGGTAATTTGGCGTCAACCAAACAATAAATCTCCCACCTACTCGACTTCCAAAGTGCAGTTTAAACAATAGTCATGATATTTTGACGAAGCTAAAGCACATAATTTTTCTACATTGTTGTAATTCATAAAGTATCGTAGACAAAAGCAATAACTTCCAAATGTTAAATTAAACAACAAATATAAACAAAACGACAATAATCAATAAAAAATGAAAACTCTCCATTACAAAAAATTGTAGTGCTAGATGAATAATTGTTTCTTCCTAAACAAATTTTAACTATACAGGAGTAAAGTAGTAAACAAAGCAGTATAAAATTTTAAAGTAGTATATCTCAAAAATGTGATTAAGTTATAATCAACTTGGTTTAAAAACCACAAAAAATACAGAAGGATTCAAAAGTGTTGCACCATCTCTTGGGTGGTGATAAAGGACATCCAACTGAGTTAAAAGTTTTTGGCCGTTCTGATTATGTAATCTTAAATTTAGTTAGCAGAAGCGGCAGATCTTGTAGGCTAAACAAATACCTGTTGAAAAAATCACCACTTAGTGTTTTATGGTGAAAAAACATTTAACAAACTAGCAAATTCGACAACAATAACTTAAATCTAACAACATAGGAAACAAAAAAAATAAGATACCTACATGATACATCATATGAAAATTGAAAGTTGTTTTTTTTTTCAAAAAAAAAAGCTTGTAACAAAAATCTGAATTTATTTTTATGCTTAGCTGAATGTCTTCTATCGTTATTCAAGAGTTGGTAAGATATTTTTGAATCACCCAGTATATTAAATGTTACTTTTTCCGCGATTTAAGTATAATTGTAAGTTAAATGTACAATTCCAAGTTAAATTAGAAAAACAATCATCAACAATTAAAATTCGTGCGAGTTAAAAGAAAGAAATACATTATGTGGAACTATTGACAGTCGTTTTAAAAAATTAAATACACCTTGGAAAAATTGCTGTCTCCAAAGTCTGATTTTTATAAGAATTTCGTTTCCGTTGTAAAAAAAACTTTATATCTAAGTGTGTGTGTTAATGTATTAACACAAGTGCCCCCTAGAAGTGGTCAGAAAAAATAATCGGTGTTCGACTGGTGAACAAAGTCTAGTCAGTGTATTTCCTGTCTGATTTTCTTGTGATTTGTTACCGCGATCCTCCCATTTAGTTGAATTAAGACAGCTTAGGGTGAAGTAATTAAGTAAAATGTAAATGTATACAAGGTATTGTTTCTTATCACTGTAATTGTACATCAGTTCATAACTCATGCAATCCGTGGATCCATTAGTAATGCAGTTGGTTGTGTTGCACGTTATCTTCGCGTCACGTGATCATTTACTAGCCAACAAAAGCCGTCGCCATGTTTATTTCTTTACAAACTCGGTGATTAGTGAGACGGAGTTAATTGTGAGATAAACTATCCGTAGTCTAGTTTAAATAATGTATGTATATGACTACTTAAGAAACCTTATCGTGTAAATAGTTGTAGTAAGGTCGAGTAAATAGCCGTTTGAGGAAAATTATACGTGAAGTAGTCCATTAAAAAGTCTATAATTTTTGTTGGGTAAAAATCTGTTTTGTAGTAGAGTGGTTGTGAGAACGTGCTCATAGCGATAAAGGATTATAATTGCCTTTTTCTTGTTAGGAAATGCGATTAATCCGAGTTCATAAAGGCGTATGATAAAGAGAAGTGAAAAAGCACGCGAAAAGCTGCGCGAACCATCAAACCGAGCTTAAGAGCGGCCGTATCAGTAAGTATGGTGTAAACACAGTCAACACACGCGACAAGTGATAATGTCAACTCGGCCATACGTCTCCATAGTGAAATAATTGGACTTATCAAAAGCAAGCTATACAAGTCGTGACTTCAATATGCTTTACACGCGGTTTAGGGAATGGCTCTGGTCATGCAACGCCGAAGCATGTGCAAAAACCTCACTACTTCCACCACTATCTATACAGTTTCATGTAACACGCCAAGGGTTCTGCGGCAAACTTACATACATGATTGGCGAAGAAATTAGCATGTTTCTTGGTTGGCCGAGACGCCGTGCCGTTGCTGCACTATATTCAAATTACATTCAAACCCGTGTAAATATTTTTTGTGTTCGTGCCGAAAAGACTTTTCCACGATTGTTACATTACGGTAATAAAAATTTGCCAGACAATAACTTCAGTAATGTACATTGTTTTCAAAGAACAATACCATCATGCAAACTTACACAATCTGTCTACAAAAACTTCCAAAGTTGCTTGTTGACTCAAACTTCGCCCAAGCACTGAAAACAAAAAGTATTTGCGGTTTCCTGATTTTCTCTTGTCGCACGAAATAACGATAATCAAATCCATGATCTTTTCCTAAATGATTGCATGTCGAATAGGAAGACACGTCGCATCTGGGCAATATACTCACAAATAATGTATTTAGTCCAGGCATAAAGAAGAATTACGGTAAAATCCGAGCACCTGTGTCCCTGCTACGAAATAGAAACTAGCGACAGCTCAAAAACGAACAAAAAGATAATTGCTCAATTCTACTTATCATCAAAGTTCAATCCGAGTAAAATCTACAATCGCTTTAGCGAGCTATACGAATTATGACGTCATAAATGTTATCGCGGTGCTTTTTACGATTATTTCATTTATTACCCCAGCAACTTGTTCGATTGTTGGATGGGTGACACAACAGATTCCAGCTTTTGTCTCCAGTTGAAGCACGCAAAAAGCCACAAATTCGATTTTAATTACCAACATATTTTAATATCATACATTTTTAATAAAATCTAAATAACTCGATAGGCATAATTATAATGCAGATTTAATTGCGTTTTTGATTTTGTAATAAAATAATGTAAACATTTTTCCGGTTTGAGGTCTAGAAAATAAAACAATAATTTCATTTAAAATTTTTATCCACATTTGCTGTACTACTATGCCGATTCCTAAGCTTTAGAAATCTAGAAGTAGGTCATTTCATCCCTTGGTTCAAAATTAATTTTGCGGGATTGTCATCGTTAAGAGTCTACCAAAAATACAATTTATCAACTACATTTTCGCATTAACTGAAAAACAGACATTTAATTACAAAAAATAGCATACAATTTTGGTGATAATTTCATTACACTCTCGGGCTCTATCTAAAGCTGCGCTTCTCGGTCAGATAACCTAAGCTCAGGGTAATGAAATATTTAAATAAAACAATAATTATTAATATAAACAGTTTTTTTAATTCTAGTTCTTAAAACTCGTCCATTGAGTTGACTTTGGTTTTTATCTTAGAGCTGTTTTCTTTCTATTTATTAATAATTATTTATTTGTACTTTCTATTTATTAAAATTATGTTTTTCACAAACATTTTTGTTATTTAACTTGCGTAAACTCATTTGTCAAAGTGACATCAGTCAAACCGCCAATGAGATAGTACTTAAAAAGCAAAGAAAAGTTATTCTATGTCTAAAATCAAGAGAAAAATGAACTGTTCTTTCTAATGAGTTAGAATAATGAAGTTTTAATTACAGATTTGCTCGTTTCAGGTAAAGCAAAAAATGTTTTTCCTTTGCAGTTTTGGCGTAAAATCAAAGATAATTTTTTTTTCTCTCTTGTAAACCCAATCCCGGGACATACTGTATAAAATCCACAAAGAAAAGGAATAAATAATTATTTTTTTGTAACCTCAAGTGCATTAAATTAAAAAAAAATAATACTGACATATCCAAAAAAAACATTAGCACTATATAAAATTTATCAATAATTAATATATTTTTATATAATTGTTTCTTACACTTGAGAGAATTATTTTATGCAATTTTTATGAAAGAATTTGACAATCATACATAGTCTTCTTAAATAAACAAAAAAAAATCAATACAAAAAATATTAAAGTTAAAATATTATTAAAAAATGTTTTATTCACAACAATTATTTTTTGACCAATTATAACAAAAAAATATTTCCTATTGATAAATGTTTTAATCTTTATTTCAACCAGTTGTTAAAAATATAACTAATTAATTTATTCTATAAAAATCTTAAGCGAGTTTAGAGATTAAAATTATAGATTTCTTCCTCATTGGGTTTGCATTTTCCTAGTTTTTTCAAATCAGGGGGTAATAGGGTGCTGTGAGTGAAATTTATCCTGGCTGTAGGAACCAGATATTGCAACTTAATTCGATATAATTTGTAGAACATGTTGAAAACATGGTCGATTAGTTGAGGATAATTACGCCTCCCCGCAAACGCAAATGATTAATTAGTTTATCAGGGAACGTTGGGCTTAATTAAAAGATAATGCCCGTATTACACATGCAAATCACAGCATCGGTTGAATCCCGGGGCAATTCGTATTTTTCCTTTCGTGCACAGTTGTAAATTCAAGTGAAAGGTGACAATGCAGGAAATGCGAATATCAATAAATTTTGCAATAACATGTGTTCGGTAATGGCATTCGATTTACATTTAAATGAAAACATTAATATTTGTGCACTAATTCATATTTCAATGTTCAATTGCGATTTATGTTACAAGAGGAAAAATCCACAATCTCGGAGTAATTTGCTCCCTTCTTGAACTAGCACGAGAAATTGGCATTGTAAACGTTTTTCTTACGCACAATTTACGTTTTTATTTATCTTTTCGGGGAAGGTAAATGCTTCACTTGCTTTTTATTAAAACATGTTACTTCTCCAAGGAAATAAGTTTCGAATGGAAACTAGAAAAATAACTGTATGGGAGCGGGACGAAACGTATCGGATTTTTTTCCAAAGCGATTTACGTATAAGGGAGAAGGAAGTATTTTCTATATTTATAGCAGTCCTTAAGACAACAGCTAGGTGATATACGAGTTGAAACATCTGGTCCCTTACGGAAATAAACGTACGGTGTATAAATGCAACACGACTTTATTTTAATTTTATTCCGGTGGAAAATTTGACCAGCGAGAAGTTTCTTTGATACCGCTTTAAAAATTATTGTTTTAATGGAAAAAAGCTTCATGTTACCCCCTAATCGAGTAAATTGAAAAGACGACAATTTCAAACGACGAGCAAATTGGATTATGTGGTTTACCTTTGTAAAAAAGGCAAATACCTCAAGAGGCGCATAATAACCACATTTTTAAATAAACGAGCACATATCTATCGATCAGCGCAACTCTTTTAAAGTGACAGAGATGGGGTGATTTAATTCGATTCTTCGGAAAAGGTTGTCAAAGCTTCGAGCCCCGTTTTAAATTCAAAGAAACGTTCCGAATATTTTCATATGTGAGTTGTGCATTCATCAATCTTCTTTCCCAAATAACTTGTATCGGAAAACATGCGAGGGGAGCTAATTAGATAAGAAGTGGGTATTATTGACCTTTTCGTTTTATCTTATTGCGTGATTTGGGTGAGTCACTCAGTAATTGTGATTTACGACGAAACACGAAATTTTTGAAACTGAAACAAAATTCTAATTCCGACTTTGGATTCAATTCATGAATAGAAATAAAAACCAATGGTTTGGATACTTCCCTTTTTCTTGGCGGAGGTCTCCTATTGTTTTTTTCTATGTCGCTGCCAAGAACGGACTCTTAACTTTGCGGATCACTTGAATGGATCCAATCTATTTCACTGCTTCCATAAAGCAAAATTATGGACCGTCTTAATATATTAGGCGGGATTACTTTTCGGATTTTATAGTTTTTACTCCCCGTTTCTACCAGATTTTTTATTAAAACTTTGACTACAACTTTGGGATCATTTAAAAAAATCATAAATGTCTTTTCACCTTTACAAACGGCTTCAATAAAGAATGATTTAAGTACACGAGCATATGAAAGTGTCTTGCTGGATGTATGAACTTGCGATATTAGCTCCGTTGCTTGTGAATGAGGATGAACAAGAAACAAACTGCTGTTCTTTTTTTTCTTACATAAGAAACAAATCATTTCAATTAGAACTAAGAAGCTAAAGTCATACATTAGTTTTATTGCCGTTTTCGGAATACAGCACTTTGGCAAATTAAATTTGCGCAATTTGAGAGCTTGTGAATCAGAAATGAAAAAATGACTACACCACAAATGATTTACAAACCGGCTATTGTACCGGGAGGCATAAATTTATTTTTCTCGTAATCCAGGTGTTGGTGCCACGAAAGAACACAATGCTAAATTGGATTTTGGCCGATGGCGACTGCTTTATCCTCTGATATCTTCGTTTTATTTGTCGCTTGATTATTTTTAAATTTAAACAAACAGGGTCATAAATTTTTGGTGGAAATAAATTAGTCTAAGAATCATGAAAACTGCGGCATCCTGTTAAAGAGTATTTCCGCCTTATGGCTTGGAAGAATCCGAAGCAAGTTGGACCTTAGTTCGCGTTGTAGATAACCCGAAAGTTGCGACTCTTAATGGATTTTGCTCGTTAAATATGTTCATTTCTCATCTAGAAACGGGGATAATCTTAAATTAGATCCGAAAATTTATAATTAATTAAAATTCCCGACGCACTTTTAATTTATTTCGTATATAATGAATGTTTTGGAATGATCTATTCCGTGAGTAGGCCAAATGGGGTCTAGCTGGGCATATTAAAATATTGATGATTTGTAAGAATGGGAAAGTTCGGTAACAATTCCTAAATATAGTGTACGAGGGGATCAATATGACATGCAATATGTCGTGTCGATGTTGGTTTACTGAACTGAAGGAGAGTTTCCGAGTTGTAAATTGTACGACATTTTCTTTACGCTTTGTTTTATTCGTAGCCAATAACAACTTATTAGCAGGTCGTTTACAAAAAACGGAAGTTTCATGTTTTGACAGTGCAGCACACTCAAAAGACATCGCGTTTGTTTGAAATTCTGTATCAAGCAAGCAAAGCAATGACATTCGGAATTATCTGAAATGTACAAGAGCATGCATTTACAAAGAGAATTAATTCCGCAGTAAGACAGAGAATGTTAATATTCCCTTGTTATGCGGTAAGACGAATAAAATATTCAGACCATCATATTGAAACTGAGTAGTCTGTATTATAATCGTATCTGCTTCGAGTGGTCTATTGTGGTCGCGATGGTAGAAAATTTCATAAATTCATCTCAAGATTCAATTCCCTCACATTTATTTCGGTTTCCATTCGAAGGAAATTAAATACTTTGCAACATAATTAAATTCTGTATTTGAAAGACGCGACTAATCTTTGATACTTTTAATATCCGTCTGTTTTAATAACAAACTAGTCAAGCTTTAGACTGATTAATAAACCGCAAGTTATCAGAGCGATTTTTCGAAATATCACGCGTCGATAAACACGAAATGAAATTCCCCCAGTGCAAGGGATCGGCAAATATGTATCAGATTTTGAAATTAGAACGAATGGTCGTTTTATAGACAACCAGATAAATATTAGACATCGGACTCCTACAATGTCTCACACGGGTTGTAGCGATAAATATTTTACGACGCCGCGCTAATAATAAATTAGAATTCTTTCCCTCTTGCCAGTCCACAGATTAGAAGAATTATAGGTATATGGATGGGAACTTCCACTTTTCCACGAATAAAATCCAGTATGAACCAAAAACGGGATTGTCAGATTCAATTACAGATCTATCCATTTCTGAAATCCACCACCATCTATTGATGGTCGCGTTGTAAATATTTTATAGGAAATAAATCGCTACGAGGGCAATGCCATTGTATTTCTCATGGGACTGACAAAACTAACGCCACTGTGGCTGCACATTGACAGCTACATGGGGCCGAATCCGCTCCTGGTGAATCTTTTATAATGTTCACGGTTTAGTTACAACACAATTAAATGAACCAGTGATGGTCATTTAGATACCATCGCAAAACTAAGAAAAGGATTCCCAATGTCCTTTATAATCCCACACTTCCCGACTTCTAATTCTACGCACGTTTAAACCGAGCTTTGCCTCGTTAAAAATGTATTTATCTCAGCCGAAGGCTTCTTTAAATTTCCTCCAGATAGTGTGTGAGTTTTTAATACCGTACACAAAAACGTAATTGAGACATTTCTGGAATAAATACGGATTTCTAAAATCCGATTTCATATTCAACAATAATGTAGTCTGTGTTTGTTTACGATTAAAGTGAAACAATAACACATGATGAACGAAAATAGACACAGATAGGAGAACAATATGCAACTACAGAATGCTTACATTGAACAGACTATTTACTCCGGGAAATAATGTGTGAAGAGTTTGTAGTGTTTTAAATGTTTTAATGGATTTAAGCTTTGAATTGCCATTTCGAGAAACAATAACATACAAACTTTTCTTTTTTTCTTAAGTTTTTTGGTTAATATTTTTTGGATTAAAACACAAAATGTTTTTTTCTTCTTAATTTTTTATTTGACCTTATTTTCGGTTTGACGTAGACACGGTTTCACAAGTCTTGTGTGACTTTTCAGTAGGTACTTACAAAATCAACGTTAATCTTCTGAGAAAAATATTTCTAAAATTTCACATTCCATCAATGTTTCAGAAATTACAATATAATATCAAATAAAAATAGATACTGGAAATATTCGTAGTCTTGATACATGTATTAGAAATAAAACAAAAGTAAAACATCAAATGAAAGAAGAACAATGTAAGAATGATTAGTTTCTTTGCCAATCCAGTAAAGTGGTTGGTTTCATAGTCTTTCATTCCCAATTTAAGAAAAGAGCGTCCGCCTTTAATTCCCCAGTAATTCAATATATCACGTGTACCTCACACGCCGTGTTAACTACACTTTAAATATTAGATTTCATGTACCTTCATAATAAATTTTCGCAATTAAGCCTCGTTGAAACGAATAGAATTATATATTTTTTTCGAGTCATTTGTCATCCAAGTAATTGCTTGTAGCGAACCGTGCGTGCTTGTAAAAATCCTCTGATGGATCGTCCACTTTTCCTAAATTTGCAAACGTGAAAATTTGTAATATTTCGGGGTAAATTGTTTGCTGATTATTTTCAGGGCGACTTGTTTACTTCCGGTGAAAGCGGCAGGATAAACTGCCATTATATTGTTATTAATAGAATGACCCTCGTAGGACCTACTCGTTACTGTAATAGCTTTTACATGAAAAATTCGTGATTTATGTGTCAAGTATTAAGCGCTCGAATTACGGAAGTCTCGGTTCACGCATAAACTAATGCGGTACACCAAAATAGCCTATTTCGTTGCATAAATGTACGGAAATTTATCTCCGGAAGCTATTCAGGTAAGCAGTTTACCGTTAAAACTTCAACTTGGTTTTATTCCATACAATAGATTCTAGTGGATTACGTCTCGGCAATATATCGGTTATTAAAAAACAATGAAAGTCTCTGCGGCTTTGGTTGGAGTCGAATTCGAAAAAAGCTCGATTTCGAGCAACCCTTTTGTTTTGGATACCGCAAAGTCCCTCTTAAAGGATAAAATTAACAAGAAATACACGAATGGGTCTACTCTCAAGTACACAAACTTGAATGAGGTTGTAAAGTGAATTTTTAAGCCGCTTTGCGTGCCCTAATTTCCATCGTTGGCTTATACATCACTTTTTCATTTTTTTGTTAGTCTTTTCCAGGCTCTAATAACACAACAAAATCTCTTTGCAGAGATAATTTAAATTTTACTGCACGAACTCCTAAAACCAAGACAAAGTACGTATTATATCAACACTTGCGATCATGCATGCATCTATAATCGCGATATGAATTGTTAATGCCTTCAGGAGCAACTTGCTGGAGAGATTATGAAGGATTTAATGCAACGGACGACAAGTACAGTTGTTTCCAGATAAAAATGCCCGATCTAGTTGTTATACCGAGAATTTGCATGACACACCCAGCAAAGAAGAGCATAAAGAGATTATTGAAGCAATAAATTTAAGCGAATGTTTGTGCAACTACTACTAAAGCTTCAGAAAGCTCCACGCACAATCAAAACTAAAAGCACAATTTACAAAACAAGTTGTTTCTATTAAATTATCGACTATTAAAAATTTGTGTGGTTTTAGGAAACCACGATGCAAGTGAAACTTTAATTATTTTATTTTGTATAAAATGTATAAAAAAGTTTCACTTTAAAAACAAAATATTTATTTTTGTAGACTACTAACAGATTAAGGCTTAACAAAGAAGATCAAAAAAATAATAACGATTCAAAAAAAAAAAACCCAAATGCTAAAGTAATTTTGTCATTACTTAGTACACTAAAATTGAACAAAACCAAAAGAAGTATCTAATAAAACATACTCGCTTATCACTTTTATTAATTTGAGTGAAATTTAATATATCTAATTTTTGAAAATTTTTTTTTTATAAATTCTGTGAATAAACTGACATTTTTATAAACTTTTCAACGCATTTCTATAAAATCTTTATTTTAAATAAAAAAACACAATGCAAATTGTAAGAGCTTGATTTTTGATTATGTAGACCCTAGCAAATTCAAGATGTACAAAAGTAGTTTCACTCTTTTTGCAGATAACTAAATACACAGGGCGACAAAAAAGTCATGTCGTGACAACTTGATAAATTATACCGGGTGGGGCATCGGTTACGCGCACTTGATAAATCGCGACTTCTAATTAATTAAAACTATCATTTTGTTCGCCTCAGTGAGGCAAATCAAATGAACTAAAAAAAAATGTGAAAAGTCCACACACTTTGAACTAAATATTTTTTTCTAATTTAAATAAATTTAAAATACTTTAACTTCAAAAAATTATTACTCAATAACTATTAGGCCGATTTCCTTCAAATAAAGACCATCTTAAAGGGATGGACTTTCCCTTTAAAATGATATGCAATTTGAAATTGAATATTGGCGAACGTTTCTTTAAACAGTGTTCGAAGAAGTTCGAAGTAAATCGAAATAATCTAAGAAGAGTTTGCTTGATTAGCAAACCTAACTTCAAAAAATCATATCTTGAAAACTACTGGGTATATTCTTTTCAAAATTTGGATTTCAACTAAGAGATGCTATACACGATGGAAATAATGTAGGGTTATTCTTAGATTATTTCGATTTAGTTCGAACTTCTTCGAACACTGTTCAAAGAAAAGTTCGCCAATATTCAATTTCAAATTGTATATCATTCTAAAAGGCATCCCTTTAGAATGGTCTTTATTTGAAGGAAATGGGCCTAATAGTTATTGAGTAATGATTTTTTGAAATTAAATTAAATTAGAAAAAAAAATATTTAGTTCAAAGTGTGTGGACTTTTCACATTTTTTTTTAGTTCATTTGATTTGCCTCACTGAGACGAACAAAATGATATATAATTTGTCGCCCTGTGTTATAATTACTTATAATAAAGTTTTATTTCACATAAAATCAAGTGATTAAAAAGTTTAGTAGGTGACCTTTGTCCAAACACATTTTTTTGTGAAAAAACAGCTGACATGTGTCCCAACATGTGTTTACAAGCATGTTGAGCATTCCAATGCGCGTGCGTTTCAGAATTTGAAAATTAACTCATTTTGATAATGAAGTGAGATCAAGCATGCATAATAAATTTGATGTGTTTTACAGCGAACGTGAACTGGAGTTACCTTCCAAGTTTCAATATGTATAAGGCGAACGAAATGTAGCTTAAATATTTATTTTTCCGGCTGATAGGAAGCATTGTTTATTATAAGAACCGGTCGGATTACACATGCAAATGTTGTAATTTAAATAGAAATTACCGTTTACGTCCCGAAAGCAACAATATTTGAAGTGTCTTTGGATGTTTGTCGGTTAAAAATCGATGCTTATCGTGGTTTTATCAAGTCATTTCATTAGACATGCTGGCACGGCGATTAAGGCAAGCGAAAGCCGACTGTGAAGTCGTAAATATTTTGATATTTTTGATTTTTGCCCACACGTTGCTCAGGGATTCTATTGATGTTACCTCGAGAAATAAACGTTCTTTTGGTGTTGAGGAGCGACGACCTCAAATGTATTCCTGATTCGATATGCAGCAATTATAGAGTAAGACTCGTTGATTATCGAGACTAGGTATGTAGGAACACCTCTTGGTGGTTTTTAGACCACCCACACTCCGTTGCAAGGGTCATTTCCTACACAGCCGTCAAGAATAATTAGTTTCTCGATTATTGCTTAGCTTAAGGATAATTGCACGAGTTTTGCCCTTCTGACAGGTTTATTTATAGTGAAGGATAACCGAAAGTAATTTTTGAGTAAGTTATCGCATCAGCAGGTCTGATCCTCGCGGATTTAAAATCCATCGAAGTTTGAAGATGCAGCAACAATCCTTCGAGTCAGCATTCATTTCGCCACACCGTTAACATATTAGCGAGAGGATTCAAATTTAAATCCCTCGTGTAATTTCCCTTGGGTAGTATGATTAGACGATTTTTGTTTCTAGAAGCCAAAACCTGGGCTTGCACGCACTCGCGATAAATAATCTTTTTGAGGATTTCGCGAGGGCAGTCTGAAAGCCCTCTCGGTTATTAGTTCTGTTTTTTATTAACTAAGCCAGAAGGCACAATTGACATGTGTTTACTTGTACAAGCATCACGTCTCTCTGATCTATTCGACCTTGTTAGGAGGGACTGGTCTTCTGTCGACATCAAGATCATGTCGGATTTCCAACCCTCTTTCATTTCCTAGGCCGCCGGCGTACGATAAGCGAGGGCGGACATCTGAATAAAGCTGGACATGAATTTGCACCCTTCACGAAGATCGCTGCAGGTCGTGCACTTTTACGAATATCCGGTTTTTGATGTTTCTCCAATTCTCGACAAGAGCCGGTTCGAACACCTTTGCTTCAAAGAACACGATCTTTGCATAAATAGAATGCATAAATGCAAACACTCGATCAAAGAAAGGATGAACACAAATCAAATCATTTTTAGTTTAATAATTTTCGGCGATTAAAATATATAGTTTTCTCAATACACTGTTTATAAACAAAATTGATTTTTGGCGTTGTAATCCCAAAGGAAATTCAATAGTGAACCGTTTGAAGTCTGACCTATTTCAGTCTAATAGGAGCGTCTAAATGTCATTGCAACGAGAAGGGTAATTAGTACTAGTTATCGAAATTACTTGTGCATTGAGGCACTTATGGTTGATTGGTACAAACCTCAAACCCAAAATGAACACAAATTGCAAGAACAGTGACTACACATCGTTATAATTAGATTTTTGGTGAATTTAAAAATTGTAAATTCTGCAATCAGAGAAGCGTTCAGAGCGAAAATGCGCATGTATCAGCCTGAAAGATAGTAATTTTGAAATTCTTTCTTGTTGGAAATCGTGAAGGAACTTGAATGCGTTCCCAGTTGGGAAACGGCGTGACACGCGTTTCTTATTCAGACTCCCCTCTAACCTGAACCCTGTTATTGAAATATATTGGACGAAGAGAAAATCTATCGATAAATCATCCCCAACTAGATGGGTGGACACTTGTTGTGATAAAGGAGCAACGGCAAGTAACGATATAATCAACTCTTAGTCGAGCCAATTAAAAAAATAGTTGGGTAACATGCGTCTAGAGATAAAGAACGAATTCAAAAAATGTCGGGCTCAGATATGCATGTAAACAAAAGTGTGATTTCGTGTGGAGGTCAAAATACAGAAATATAAAATTGTGATACATAATGTATTTTGAGTTTCCTCGCGTTATTAAGCTCACGAACGCGGTGAAATTAATTTTTGTGTAAAAATACAAGGGCTTATCATGTGACATGCAACGGTTCGAAATTTCGTCTGATTCGAAAAACATCAAGAAAATCGACTGCAACTTGTGTATTAAAATAAAGACATGCTGCAGTACAAAGCTATAATGGTCTCTTAACACGCCACGTCTGTCTGTTAAATGAAACTAATTATGATGTTTAACGTTGAAATTTTCGCAAAGCGAGAACGGCTCAATCTGGCGACTATTAATTTGTGCAATTCAGGACGGATAAGTCTTGAAAAATCATAATTAAAGCCCCTTAATAAGAACCTATTCACAACATCCTTGTAATTAGGCTTCCTGGAATACAACTTGGCCAAAACTTCTTGTTCAAATTACTTCAACGTCTAATTGAAAACTGTAATGAAGAGAATAAATGTCACAGTCTTTAGTCGGAATTAATATGGACAAGAAAAATACAACCCAGAGGAAAACTTATCATTTAATGAGTTTCGTTTGCTAGTCAGGGAGAAATTTTAAAAATGAAATACCACTCTAGGATAAATTAACTTCTATTTTGCTCTCTTACAAGTTTTAGTTTTTCAACAAACTTGTTCATGAATAATTTAACTTGTAACGTTTACAACTCACTTTGAGAGGTCTTCAAGAAAGAGAATACAGAAAAGCCAAATTTTTTTATCATAACCGAATATTCCCATTCGCTTTTACAAGACCTTCTCACTTTTTTCTTGTTCCTGCCGACTGTGGCTTTTCCAGTGGCGTAAAAAAACACTGGGTGATGTATCATTGTTTTGTTTACTATTGCTTTAAAATTTTAAAATATACGTTTAAAAAGCTTGATGACATTAATGATGTCTGAGAAGTTTGTTAATTTTTCTTGAAGGGAAGAAAATTAAAAGTGTCGTTCATTTTAAAGAGGGTTTTATTTAGAGTGAAATTGAAAGTGCTCAAAGTGGGTTTTTGATTCGTTTGTGAAAATAGCGAGTGAGTGGAGCAACTCAACTGCGTGATTAGCATCGCACACTAGCACCAAGGAGGCAGAGGAATGAGTAATGGCGTTGTAAATTAAGAATGAGACCTGACGGCCGCTAAGTGCTACCGCCGCCCGATTCCGGGAGCTATCACATCCCGGACTTGACAAGTGACAGTCGACGGAAGTTGTCGCCGTGTGCGGCGCGTCTATCGCGCACTCCTTCCTCGTCGTTGTTAATTTCGTTCGGATAAGGCGAAAACGTGATTTTGATAATTCCGAGAATGAGGTGGGTGTGCAATATGCCCCAATCAAAATCCCATTTATTTTGGTGAAAATTTCTCAAGCAATCTGATGTTTCTGTGAAGCGTACCTGCAACAAAAAAGAGAAATATATAAGAAAATTTGTTGAAGTGTAAATTTAGAGATTGGTAATAAAATATATTTCACGGAACAAAAATCGAAGCGTATGTTTTAGATACAAATAGCGCTGCATGGGATGGCTTAGGTCTGCTTCCAATATACTCACTCACGCACTCAATCAAGCAGAAAGTTTACGTCTGATTTCACTTGAATAATAGCTCAATACTCACAAGTGTTAAAGTTCGCGAATCGATTTCGGAGAATTTAAGAGGTCGCGCGCTGGAAATCACGCAGCCGCTTTCAAAAAGCCAATAGGCCGTGTTCGAGGCGCCGGAGATAAGAAACTGCGAGAATTCATTGTGATGCCTTTGTAATAGAAAGATTAGGTTAGAATTGGAAGTCTCCAAGAAACGAGGAAAGCAACCAGATCGAAAGATAACAAGTAAATGAAAACAGCCATTGATCACGGATCGACTTGTCTCAACATTGCCAAAACAAACACATCCGGAGATTAATCCGCCATTTTTTTCAATTGTATGCAGTGAACGTCTTCGGAATCCGCGCCCTTAGCCAAATGTCACGAGTCGCGCCACTCTATCAGGATTCCATTTGCCTCCCTTAAAACCCTCCCCACGAAATCCCTAATATTTTCTCCATCATCCTGAATCTTCCTAATGGACTCTAAATGGATGCGACTCGTATGACAGCGGGCAAACCGATGCTTCTTCCCTCGAGACCCTCGACGCAATATCCAATTAAAAAAATAAACTATTAAGTTCTTAGGTTACACCGTCTGCTTTTAAGGACCCAACTCACCCCAGACGCCTTTCAATATTCCAAACATTAAACGCTTTCTTAACACCGGACACCATTAATATTCCGACTTGAAAGACCTTTCACGTCCTTTGATAAACAAATGTAATAATCAAAAGCGGCCAAAATGATTCAGCAAATACCCAGCCTTCTAAAAGGGAGATACCCTTAAATCAAAATACAGTTATCTCTAAATGTTAACTGGACCGTAGTGTTTAGGGTTAGTTCAAGGGATTTAACGGAAACCACTGCCGAAATTTACTAATCTATACAAATTCAAGTAACAAAGTACAATGCCAACCTCTAAAATAATCTTCCCTGAAACAGTATGTTTATTTTAATGCAGTTTCCAGCCGACATAACTCCATTAACCCCAATATACAGGGTGTATCAGTGATAAAATTCATATTTTCTAAGTAGTTTGTATATGTAGCTCCTAATGCGCTATCTAAAGTAAATTAAGCATCACGAGAGCCTCCAAAACGTCAATATTCATGGAAATTTGCATTGTGATTGCCCTTTAAAAAACGAAAAACTCGTTTCGTCAATTTTGACCAGTTGAAGGGGAAAAATGGCCAGTTTAAAAATTGGTGCGTCGGTAAAAAGGGGTAATAAGGAATCTGCTGATGAGTGTGCTTTTCGATAACAAGGTCTTAGAATAAAAGTCGGCATAAATCTGCTCGTAGCCCGCATGGGTCTCGTGGAAGATTGTCCAAGGAAGGATTTCCTGTCTGGCATCCGACTTGGAATTTACGTCTAGAAACGCGTGAAAGAAATTGAATATCCGAAGAGCGCGTGTCGATGGCGATCTTTGAGGCGTAAATTGTGCACCACCATCCCAGGTCGATCGTAGATCCGACGAACCGCGTAACGAAATCAAAAACGTACGAAGCGAACTCTCTCCAACTTCGGAATTCAATTTGGGAGCGGGACACAGGTCAGCCAGTTTTCACAAGACAATTTTGACGTTAAACTTGAAAAATGATCACAGAAGGAAAATTTTATTTATTCGCAGACGAGTTCGAATTCAACTTGGCAAAAAATAGCACAAGCGATAGAAAATAGGCACCGGTTCCAAGCAATAAAACGGCAAAAGTAAAGGTCACATCAAATCTGATTGATATGCTTAAGTCGACTGAGGAAAATTAGCATATTATTGAAGAGCCAGATGTAGAAGTAAATATCGGGGCTGTGGCTTCACTGAGCCAACGAAAATTCCTTGATTGAATTTCGCAGAGTAATCCTCGAGAATTACAGTTGAAATAATTTTTCGGGATGAATATAAATCGGGGCACTAGAAACCTAGTTAATAAACAGGCAATTATTTTCTGTCACGTGCAGAGAATAGCAACCATTACCATCTCAAGTAATTTAATAAGAATAGCAATTACACAATGGGAAGTCAGTAATGGGTGCAGAAGTTGCAGCGACACGTCAAGTAAACTCGACTAGATCTTGAACAACAAACTTGGTTTTGTGGGGAACCTAATTACCATCCTGGAATAGAATTCAAGACGGCGGCAATTCAAGGATTAAATAGCTTTACCATGAACTCTAAGACAGATCGTTGGCTTTGATTGAGTTTTGAAGGTTATCCTTGCAGATTTCTCCGATGATATGGAAATAAAAGTGGTTGATTAAATTCCCTCGCGCCGTTTACCCCAATTGTGGCTCTTTTCCTCCCGAAAATTCAACAATTACCTCGATTAATTCTTCAATAATTCATCCGGTTCGTCAGAAAGTCAACAATCGACTACCTGTCCGACTCCAGGACTCAATTTCGCCCCGGAGGTGCAAGTACATGTATAATTACGACCGACTCTAAAACAATGATGGTTTTGGGACTTAATTAAACTCTGTCTTGTCATGTTTACTCAGGCCTGTGCGGTTGCAGACGACATTGGCGGTTTATAACTTGTCATTACCATGCTCACTGAGATTTCTGAGTCGCTTGTGAGCTGCGGAATTAATTTACGACATGCTCCAAGAGTTCCTCCCTTCTCGCGTACCGTTTCAATTAGTTCACTTCGTGCTTATTCAATTTGACTAGCTTCGTTACCGGCGCACACGGCACTTTCCGATTTTTCGACAGTAAGACCCAAAAACATTGGCAATCAAAAGCTGGCGTGTTTACCTGGAGACGAGGCTTGATTTTACGGTAGTTTGCCAGACCAAATAACCAGAACGAAGACCCCTCATAATTATTGCATTCGATGTGACCGTCCCCATGCGTGCACTTGCCCAAAATTAAGGTTCTGACTGACAAAATCCAATATGGGAACTGTTGCCTTGCCATTAAGGCGGAATAATTGATGCCTAATGGCCGAAGCCGGTATTGTTCCACCCCAAGACTGCACGATACTGGAGCAGTTATTTAGATTCACACATTTTTCAAGCTTTTGTTCAAATATAAAAGACTCTATTATAGAAAACTTGATAATTTCATGCCAAGAATTGTCTACATAACATGCAAATTTCAAGAAACATTAAGTACACACGATTCTTACAAAGAAAAGATCAAACAGCAAAACGCTCGGCACTAAAAATGTAACACATACATTTTTTCTGTTCATAAGAAAAAATAATAAAATCAATCAACTGATATTCATTTAATATTAATTCTCTTTTGTGTATTGTGAATTTGCAAGTCACAGGTCGCCGCTGATGGCGTATATCTTGTAATCTAAGAAGCGTCGTAAGTGCTCCAGCGGTTGGTTTCACCAAAGTCTCGTTTGATTCTCGATTATTTAATAACGTCAGGGTTGCATAAATTCATGTCGGATGATTTAAAAGCCCCGCATAACTTTTAAAAATTGGAAGTGAGGAGGCGGTACTTAAAAAAGCATCTCGTCCGTGTCTGTTTTACGAAAAAGTTTCCGAATGTAAATTATTAAGACTTGTAAATTTTGGATTGTTCCTTTGTTAATGCGTCTTTACGTCCGGACCATTTTGTTCCGGCGATTGCTCAAACAATACCGGCTGCTCGGTAAAGTTGAAGTCGATTGCTACTTTTGTATGAGCCATAAACCATGCAGAATGAATCGAATTTGGCAAAAGAGTTCGCTTGTTCTTCTATCTTTAATGGAGACTTTAAAGAGTGAACTCTTAAAAGTCGCCGCCAATGGCGCGCGATCTCTCCGGAAGCTTCCGAGTGCCAAAGTTCACATGAATTTTGCAGACAACAATAGATTATTTTTTCGTCTTTTTATTTAAAGTCTTGATGAAGCCACTTTTGCTCCGCATTACAGGCTGTAAATTTTCACCACATTTCGCCCTTTGTTCTCGACTATTGTCTTCGGGTTATGCATAAGGAGGAAATTTATTTGCAAGCCCTGATGCGTCGCACCAATCACGGCAATAAAGCGACAACACAATCAACTAAACTAGATCTGGAAATTTGAATAACCCAATAAGGCGGATGCTTGACACAGCCAGGACATACTCTCAAAGATAACTTTTATATTGAGTTAGCGGCGCCAGATTGTTTTTTTCTTCTTCAACAACAACATTCCGTGATTATTTTATTATCAGATTACTGAAATAACTTATGGAAGGGTGCGCTCTACGTTTTCATATTCTTTGAATGGTTTTCTTATTAGAATTTATGAGCCACATACGACGACGTCATCTTCGCAAAGCCAGCACCGATTGCTTTCTGACGTTACCTAATAGTATTGTTATTATCAAACGCTGGCAATAACAGAGATACTACCCGCTTTATGGCGCAATAACTAACTGAATAATCCTTCTCTTGTGAACCGTATTTACTTTTTCCGCGTCTTGAGATTGCTTCCACATATTTACCAAGAAACCAGGTGCAAGCAGTTCAAAAAAACCCAAATATTTCAAAGTAATCAATCATTTTTTATAAGAGATTTTATAAATTCCCCTCAGTTATTTAAAATCTGTCACATCTGTCGCAATAATTATATGCCCCTTGATGATACCAGATGCTTTTCATGATATAGCACAATCTATGGTTACGAAACAATTAAAAGATAAGCGTTGGAAAAAATCATAATCGTTTTATTGAATTTGTTGGTTGGAAAAACGTGGGAGTCTCTGGTGTCATCAGCGTACCTGAAATTTCATTCTATTACAAAGTTTTTAATAATTATAAAACCGATAATGACATTTTAAATTGGAAATATGTCGCTCTTGACACAGGAAATTATCAATATAATGTGATAATTTCTAAATCGAGCTCGAATCCACGTCAACCCCTCGTTCCATAGTGATAACTCTGCGTGTGATGGCCATTCAAATTTGAATTATTGAGAGGTGACACTGTGTTGTTATTGACATGTGCAAATCACTTGATCTTTATCAATCATACGCCGAATGGTTTTTAAATTAGCTCACGAGCCCCAATCATTTCCTTGAAACACTCTGTATTCAAGCTCTATAATTAAGAAATTATCGAGGAATGTAATTTCCAACAATTGAGACAACCACTAGACAATCTGGATATTACACAGAGAGATTACTATCTTTTTTGAAAAGTTTGTTTAAAAAAAAACTTATTCGTTGTCTACTTATGAAACAAATACTATCTAATTATTTATTATTTCTTTTAATGTAGGCTACAACGCTCTATGATAATGCAAAAGGAGCTTTGTGCAGTGTTTAAATAATAATGCAGCTTGTGTATTTGCATGATGTTTATTTTAACTATTTGAGAAAGCGTGAGAACCAGTGTGGTTGCAATCCCTCTCGGCAATATTTTTCTGGTCGTCTTAGTATTATTATTATTAATGTGTGAGGTTCCCGAAGCGAGTCTTAGAGGCGGTTGTAATACAGCGTAGGGGCGATGAAATTAAGCCCGGAGTTGGCCCCCTGACCGCCATAATGGCGTTGGTGGTCATCCCGTAGACCCTTCACGACTCAAGCCTTCGATCCCAAAGAGCGATGCTCTGATCTTTGTAGTAACCTATTTAATAGACAATGTTCCCTCGAAAGGGAAATAGGTTGTACTATATCATGTTCTAGTCGCGCTGCTTGTAGTTGGGTAATTCTGTCGGATATTCGGTTACAAGCGTCGTCGTGTCGTCGAATATGCTCTTGTAATGAACACAGCCATCTACCTCCGTGAAATTACAAGACCTCCAGGAGACCGTGAAGAACTCCCACGTCGCGTCGAAGCGATCATACATCGGAGCATAAATCAAATCGAGAATTTTTCATCCGAGATTAATCGCGTAGGTATTGTGAAAGCGGCAATTTCGTCCCCTAACTTGTATTTGCGTTGGATTTCATTTTCAATTTACAGGTAAATCCTGTCCGGTCTGATACGAATCACTTTCTGTTTTTTGCGCCTGTAGCAATTACAAATCCAATTTTCGACAGACACGCTGGAAATTTCGATTGTTTTCATGCAAAATTGTTACGTTTCAGTAACTTGGAACAACTTAACGGTTAAGACTTGACAGGAGAGGGACTTGATTGAACGGTCGAGCCCGACCCGAGGCCATCACATGTCACTCATTCTGACGTAGACGTTCATTGTATGCACATCCTAATCCCTGCAAATCATTCTATTGTACCAGTTGCATGTCACCGATAGGAGCATTTCGAGACGGGAAAAACAGACATTGAAATGCAGGTGTTTACGATATTAAGGTAAATAACTGGAGACGGTCTGGAGATGCTAGCTTTTGATATGGCGTTCACACAAATCTAACGGAATGGAGACGGATGGCGGCGGTAAGTCATGATGCACTGTGCAACTGTGTTACGGAGATAAGGTGAGGAGAGATTTAAAGACCACTCGACCGTAAGATCACTGACAAATACGAAAAATTGAAGATTTTGATGCAACGGACGCGACAGACCAGTCAACAAGTTCACAAATAAGCCATTATTTGAGAGATAGTCCAGCCAAACATTTTCAGGATCAGAAAAATGAGTAATAATGTTTTAGAGTTCTAACCAAAATGACAGCTCATATTTGTTGTTAGTTCTGCACTGAGGCTTATTTGAGCACTTATTGGTTAAACCCTGATGAGTCAACCCTTCGTCCTCCCTCGTCGGCGATTCATCAAGGTATCCATCTATTCGAGGGGTGGCAGTCCGGTGCATCCCCGACTCTCCAGCCGCGAACACGTGCATACATCAAGCGCCACCACATTCAGTGACAGATGGCTGCCGCATTCGCTCTCCCCGTCGCGATCCGCTCGTTAAATATGTCCAGGACGCGTTGCTCTCCGCCGTCCATAAACATCCAGCAGCAGATTTAGTCATTAAAACCGCCGTCACTACCTGATGCCATTGCAGAATTAATATTCGCACGCGAAATGGCCGTACCTGATGACGACTGCCGCCAACATAAATCCACGCTTATTGCGCTGATAACTCAGCAAAAACGGTGACCAAAAGTCAAACAAACTTTAGGTAATAAGAGTCCCAAGTAGAGAAAAACTATTCCTCACAAACTTACGGCCGCACTGACCATTAAATGTGTTCGAAATGGACAAAAACAAACGATTGTGGCAAAAGTAACTTTTATAAATGTACTGGAAGCTAACAACGTGAAATCGACTCAGGAGGCGAAACGAGAAATAATCCGAGAAGACGTAGGTTACCCATCAGTGTCCCAAACTTGAGATTTAGTGGAGGCAACTTCTAATACAATTTCATGAGAGACTGCGACGCTGCGGAACTTGGAATGTCCACTCGATGTTTAATATGACTAGATTTCTTTTCAACTATTAGTTGAAGAAGCAAATCGCTAAATTTGAATTTTGAATTTGAATTAAAAAATTAGATTTGTTCTCAGAAAGATAAATCTGTTGATGTACTACACGTGGAATTTTTTATCAACAGTATAGTTATTTCAAATTATGTGTTTCGTGAAAATCACCTCAAAATGTATCTAGTAGGTAATTATTAAGAAACAATATTGCATTTAAAAATAGATTTATTTTCTTCACACAATTATCATTAAATTATTAGATGACAAATATGTATGTACCTAATTATTGGGATAACCTGATGTACAGCATGTCCGGAAAAAAAGAAGATAATTCCATAGGTCAATACAGAAAAAACAATCCTTTTTAGGGAGCTACAGCGACAACTCGATCTTATATGAAAAAACCCACTTCGGAATTAAGATCGGTGCACGGTTTAAGAAATAATCAGAAAATCCTAAAAATAAAATAATAATAAAAACCGTTCTAGAAAGCAAAATTTTTCAGTTTAAAAATAAGTTGACCACAGAGCTTCTGGCCCCCCTAATTAAGGTAAACAATTTTTGATCGCACTGCCTCAAAAATTAACACAAATCTAAATTTTTATAAATTTACCTCAACCGGTTACTGCGATAATTAAAAAAAGACCTTTTGCTCCCTTAGGAAGCATTTCTGGTAATAGGTTAATAGAAACTTTTTTCCTTATACAAGGAATCATCCCTCAAAATCTTTTAACGTCTTTTTTTCGGACACCTGTATATTTCTTTTTTTTCTTAAAGACACTTGTATTTAATAAACACTTAAATATATTAATTTGAAACAAAAATAATTTCTGAATTAATTTTCGTGATAGAGAATTTAGACTGATGAAAAATATTCATTTTGGTGACAAGTTATATTTAATCCCTAAGAAAATTCGTTTCGAAGGTGTTGCAGTTTTAATGCGGCAACTCTACTAGCCGTTGAAAGGGAGATAAAATAAATGTGTCCGCACAACATTAAAGTCTAGATGGTAATGAATGTGTTGTTAAATGTTTTCTTAATTGGCTCCCATTATCCGTAAGCCGATATGCTTTAATTCTCGAGTAAACGCCAAATTTCCAGTGACACGATTAATAAACATTTCGACCAATAAATCTCGTTCTTTGTGCACAAGAAGCACCCTGTTATTACACACTATAAAAATGTTGTTTTTGTTTTATGATCTCTGCTCCCCTGACATTAAAATGCAGCATGGTGGAACATAATGAAGCAAATAACTTGAATAAGTAATGAAGACGATCGTATGTCAATTTCAACCCTCAAAGCAGGGGTTGTTTAAAAATTCGACCAACTGCTACAACATAAACTAGTCGCAACTTTAAAATTAATTAAGAATACTAAAGCATTTAGTGTCGGTGGAGATTAATTAAAAATGCAAGTATGACGCTACCCACCTCTACATACGTGGCATTTTATGAATACAACAGTCAATTACGAAATGCAGAATTAACTGTACCGCCGGAATATTATACTACATGTTTGTTTACAAATTACTTTGTGTACTGGCCGCAATTTAATTTAGTTTCAAAAGTTAAACAAACCAACTGCGGTGACCGCCTCCATAAGGACTGGCGATATGTGTCACAACAACTCGTTGATTAAAAGAATATCACATTGTCAAACTGCATTAATACAAATTTCAATATTTGTCAAAAACAACGCAACAAAAAAACTTTAGGCCGTGATATGACGACTGGTACGAGGTGCACCAGGATCCCCAGAGTTGTCCAAATGACGCGTCAGATGCAACCCTATCTTTAATGATTCTAGCACAATATAGTTTCAAATTGATTGGAAATGACGTCAGCTTTTTCTGAATGGTTTTTACCCTTTCAGCCCCCATGGACGACATTTTGGTATATTTTTATAGTAGCATTAGTTAATTTGGAAAAGTCCCCTTCGTTCTGCGTTTAATTAATACAATAGGTGTGATAGCGATAAATTTGTGAAATTAATTCGTCTGGTAATAAATTCGCATTTACAACGTTCATAATCTCAAGAATATTAATTGAACGTTATCGAGGTCCGTCGTGGATTTATCGTCGGTGCTTGTTCGAAACGTTTGAATTTTTATTCGCAATTTGCTTATCTGTACAAAGCTTTTATTGTTCCATAAAACATTTCACAATTCGCGTGTCTTATTTGGGCTCGACTCTGTTATTTTATGATTGAGTGCGTGGTGATAGCCCATGATAGTCGAAATGGTTTCCTAGCGTGCTCCACACATGCGTAAACACCGAACGAAAATTACAAAATTTCCTAGATATTTTGGTAGAATTCATAAACTACGTGTTAGCACGAATGGAGCGATAATAATTTATGTTGTTTTATAAACTCATAAATGTGATGGAGAAAGCTCACTTTACACGTTTATCAACCCCTAACACCTGCAATGTAAATAATCTAACTTTAATGCGATAACAACGATTTCGTGTGATAATCGGCGACTCTCCACACATCTGCAAGGTTCCCACAAATTTTATTTTCGACCGACATTCAAATTTATTCGAGATTGTTTACTGTTGTTAAAGCAAAACGGTCAACCTCAAAATATTTGCACGCAAATTTATAATAGGGCGTGTGGCTGATATTGTATCGCCAACAAAATCTACAATTTATGTTTCTGATAAAAGACCTTTCCACTTTACTCCTCTCCACGAAACATAATTTAGCCAAGGAATAACATGCTTCATGATTGTTTCATGCGACTCGCATAATTCAACCCCAAATAAATTAAAATCGAGACGATCGGAAGGAAATTACTCGATCGAATCGCCTGCATTGAATTTAAATGTTTAAATTGAAAAGTAATTTTTTAATTGCTTGTCTTATTTATCGGACGTAATTTAATGAAAGAGCCATGATCTACTTTCAGACTTTAATTTACTTCCTCTAGTTGACAGTAAATTCAATCCCTTATTAAGACGCGCCCGGCTTTCACAAACATCTATTTTTACAAAAGAAAATTAAACAATAACAGTTGCCATAGATTACGTGATAGAATTAATAAAAATCTGATTTAACTGGAGACACAGTTTCCGGTTTTATATTAGTTCAATTTTTTTTAGTGTAAAGAAAGGCAATTAATTTTTGCCCATAATGAATGCAAAGCGTAATGGCATTCATAGCCTTAAGAAGAATTGCAAGCGGGGCGTTAATGAAGGTTCCATTGCGGAAGTGCTGCAAGTTGCATCGCTTAATAAATTTACAGCCTATGAATTATGAAGTTTTCTCGATTTTTCATATGCAAATGTCCAAGAATAGCAGCATAATATTATTAAGGAAGGCATACATAATGTAACGTCGGCAAATTAAATGCTACCATTGTTTTACATTTAGTTTTCTGGTTTACACGTGAATTATGATAAAAGAAATCTCATGGCTTAACGCAATTAAAACGGACTAATGTAAATATCCATCTGTCCAATTTTCTCGCGAAGCTTGAAGCGAGGGTGAATTTTTCCAAGATTGAATTGGCCGGCTTCAATGTCCACAAAGCTGATATGCAAATTCCCTCACGCATGTCCATGCAAATTTTGAAAATGAAATTTATTCCGTTATTACGTTTGGTAAACACCACTTGCCAAATATTAAAATTTCATTCTCTTCGATAATATGCTCTTATTTACCGTCCGACTTTATCAATTCCTCTAATTAAAAACAGTCTCGAGAAATGAGAAAAATTCATCGTGTTTGAACAGTGACATTTCGATAAAATTATCGCCCAAACAAATTTCTCTTTGTCACGGACTATATTTTTCAACTTTCAGCAACTAAATATTAAAATTTTTTCATCGAAAAGTAACTTAATCCGCTCGTAAATAAAAAACTAACAGAAAATTTCGACATTGTTAATAACACCACATACTAGAACCATAAATTGAAACGGAATGTGTGGGTCATTCTTATGTTTCAATGTTTCGGAATTTTGATTAAATTCACTGTGGTACGGACTAGTTCATAAATAAGATGAATCAAGCACATACGAAAATAATAAATTTTACAGTAACTTCATGCAAATGTGGGAACTGGACATTCTTAATTGACTTATTTATTTATGAACTTGCTCAAAATTCAACTCTAAATTATTTTTATCATAGGATCAACACGGGGTCTCAGAGCTACCGGTCTTGTCCGAGGCACAGGCAATCTATTTCTCTGCCAAAACGCAGAGTGGAAGAATATATTTAATATTAAAAAAGACCTTTTGGCAGCAAACGAATTTTGACTTCAAGAAAAATCTACAAAAAATAGATTATCACAACTTTTGATGTTTATGTAACTCAAAGGTTGAACCTAAACGTAATAATACGTAACATAAGTAAATAAATTTGCACTTCATAAAAAATAATAATAATATACAAGCAAATAGAGTCTAATTAACACTGGTAATAAAAACTGTAATTGTATGTAAAAACAAATCAAATAAACCACAAAATTTTACCAAAGATGCCAAATTATTACAATACAAACTAAATTTTAGAGTCCTCAACGCTGAAATCTCATTTAGAATAATGCGATAATTTATTTATTTTTGTTCATTTACTTTATTATTTGTTATTAAAAAACACTAATAAATACATTAAAAATTAAGAATGTTAAGTTTTGTACCGTTTACTTAAAATCTGAATAAAAACATTAAGGAGTCGATTTTTTTTATACAAAATAAAAAAATCCTAATTTAAATTGTCTCTAGTCCTATAAGTAAAGTCCAAGTGAAAAATTAGATATTGACCAAACACACACAATTTTGCCAAAAGCCACTAAAGATTAATTTGAAACAAAAATCGGTATTTTTTTTTAATTTAAGCACAGTCTTGGCGACTTTAAATGGCTTCGTCCATTGAAGTAAAGGGAGATTTATTGTTACTTCTAATATCACCAATCAGTGGATTTCACAGTAGGATGAGTGTCCTAAAATTTTTCGAACCCTAACCCTCTTGTTGGTTTATTTTCGATGATTTTGCCGTATATTGGGCTATTACAAAGTACACAAGGAAGAATTTCTGCCTTAATTTTTTTTTAATTTTTTTGCTATTTTTTTTTATTTTATCACGCAGTCCAGTGAACTTTTTCATTGTGAATTCTGTTTAAATTTGGCTGGTTATCCATCCATTCAATTGAATTTCTAAATTTGATGGTGCAAAGAACATTAGCATCCTCTTTCAAATGTGCAAAAGTTAATTTGGTGGCTTTCTTATTGAATGCGGAGTCGGAATAAATTTTCGCAGCTCAGCCTAGTCCAATTACGTCGAAAGATCCAATTGTTCCTGACTGACGCAATTGTTGGCTGCTTGCTGAAGATCATATATTCATTTGAGCAGAATTTACACAACGTTATAAATTTAAATGTCCATTGCTTAATGGAAAAGGCGTCGAGTGAAAAGAGCAAACGAGCAAAAACCGTCAACGTCCCGCTTTTACAAATAGCCGATATGTTATATACGTTAAATATTTACAGAGAGAACGTTTATTAAGCGGTGTTGCCTGATATTTGTTTTTCCTAATGACCAACGGATGTTTGTCAATTTGAACAAATTATTTCAATTATTACCATTCGGATTATATTAATCTCGGACAAGTGACATCTGAGTACCACTAAAATGAATTATTAATGCCGTGAGCTGAACCAGGTCTCGAAATTTTTCTCTAAATGTGCATTTACATACACGAAAAGGCTATCCTATTACGCATAATTTCTGATTTTATCTCGGACCGGCACAAAGAACTCTGACTTTACACATGACCGGAATGAATGCAGCTCATCCGGTGCAGATGTGCACGAGAAAAATTCATTCGATGATTAACGAATCGGCTAATCAACGCAAAATCCTGTTCCAAGTCAATTACTCAACCTGCAACATCAGAATTTGTACGAGTACACGTTGCCTCAGCTGTGATTTCCACAAAAGTCGTCGAAGGTGCAGCCTGTATATTTATGGTGTCGGCTGTACCTCGTACCTGTTTCAACAAAAGCAAACCGATCTAGTGACCACCATCCTACGCGCACTAGATCATTTTAACAGAAAATCCTGTACCTGGAGATTTACAAGGCTCTGCGAGGTGTAATTTAGGCGCGGCAACACACACGCTGCATTCACACGGCTATAATGAGTTGTAATGCTTGAGAAAAACCGCCGCCGTTCTAAATAAAATCTAACGATTATTAATGACGACAAATAATTAAGTACACTCTGCCACCGAATCGAGTTAAGTGTTCGCTAATGAATTTGCGAGTTGCTATTCACTTCGGAATTGTTCTAATCTATCTTCATTTACATCGAGAGATATGCAAGACAAGGAATTCCGAATCGTATGTTAGCCGGAGCTAAATTGGTCGCGGTTTTTATGACTAGACGATTTTAATACGGCGAGAATTGCATTAGTGATTTCGCTACAAAGTGCAACAGAACGGAATGTTAACTGGAAATGGCGATTAGTGATACTGTTATTGCCGTTACATATCTTGCAAGGTGCACATTTAAGTACACGGATTTTTACAAATTGACACATTTACAGTTAGTTTAATTAAAACGAGCTCGGTGCAGAGTCGTTAACTGCACAACAGAAAATATACTTTATACCTAATGACAAGAAACAGCGAGTATAAGTTTCTGCAAACGGTTCAACGCTAAAGTCAATCAAAAATTCAGAAAAAAACAAACAAAATTTTGACCATAAACTCTTCTAACGACACAATAAACAAGCAATACACACAAAATGTTACTAAAAATCAAATAAACTATCAAATGTACAAAAAAATAATTAAAAAACAACATACTTATACAAGATAAATATAAAGTATGGAACCAAGCGGTTTTATTTAAATCATTTGCCTTCAGAAAATAATAAGTAATATAAAGTAAAGTAATATAAAAAAATGTGATCGTATTTTAAGAACGGAATTTTGTTTTGTTATTGAGTTATGCAATTTTTTTGTCAAAATTGCAATTTTATGTAATTTTTTTTAATAAAAGTAGATAGTTGTAATTCTTAGATCAAATCCTTAATAAAAAAATTGGTTTTATCGAGGGTTTTATATACTGGGTTGCCATTTAAAAAAATTAAATTTTTTGTAAAACTCAAAAACAAACAAATTTTGAAATATTTTATTCTTGATAAAACATCACATTTCCATAGAACTGTATCATTGATCAATTAGTTTTTCCAAAAAATAAATAGTTTGAGCAAAAAACGTGTATGCACCACCTGGTATGCACTATGATAACTGTGGTAAAATTTTGTAATCGAAACGTCTACTTACTTTGAGTAGGTATAAGAAACCAAAAGTACAACAACCTATAAAAAATTTACAAAGTGTAATTTATTTAGTCTTTTGAAATCGACAAAATTCGTTTTGTATAAATGGCTTTGGCTGATATATGGTTTTAATTGATCGGGGGCACACATGGTGAACTCATAAATATCGTTTCATCCGTTATGTTTATAATTTGTCTTAATAAGTGATAATCTATGCGTTATTAATTTAAAACATGACACTTTGACACGCTTATTGTTTCAGTTCGAACATTAAGAGTTTTATCGGTGCTGGCAATTAAGTAGGAAACACGTCTCGAATGTAGACATCAAAAATTTCTTAACACCATTATCTGTAACCCTACAATTACGAAATTTAATTAGGCGTTGTCGTCTCTTGATGATGGTTTAAGTTTTGAAGTCCATCAACTTGGACAATTCCTTCATCCGTTCAATTAAAAAGCCAGTAATTATAATTGAAAGCGGGCAATTATTTATCTTAATTACATGGCGGCGTGTAAAGTAAATTTTTCATACGAAAACTCGTTCAGCTCCACTGGGTAGGAGAGAACAATTGAATTGATTTTTTCATCAACCTGTTTCTTCACGGTCAAAAAGATACCATAAAAATACCTTTGGCAATAGCTGGGCATGTTGGTTTTATATCGGGAAGACCAATCGGGAGAGTAAGCAATAATTGGTCATTTGACTGATTCAGATTGAAATACGTGCTATTTTTGTACGTCGTAGTGAGCCATTTTATCGCCGGGCTGTCTAAGATATAACTTTAATTGGGGCGGTTTACAACCTCCGCCGTAAACTTCTTTGATAAATCCAATTTATACGTGTTTCAATATTAAGTCCTGTGCTGGTTTATGACTTTAAACACACGCTAGTGTTGATGAAGACCCGTCTAAAATCTGTAATAATCCCTGGTCAAGGCCGCGATCGCATAGAGATATTTTATGCTAGTTCAGCACAATTTTTAAAATTTTCCCATATAAATAGCCCATCACAAATTATCATCAGACCATCTCATTTGGAATAATTTGTGCGGTTTTCCGGCTTTAATCTCGGATTTGCGAGTGATTGATGTTATGTGAAAGAGTTTCCTGTTTAAACTTTCGGCGGGTTTGTCGTTTTGCGGTTTCGTATTATAAAGTAGGAACTTTGGTGGAGTTGTTAACGGCCGGCATCCATCAGCTGCGAATATCTCGCACGGACCTCCCGTGAGTAGCCGCCAGCGACCGCACAATGAAGATATCTCAAGCGACCACTCCCAGACACGGCGTGAGATCATTGTAATTTGGTTCGGAGAATCGCTCATTATTACAACTTTTCATGATCATCGCCGGAATATACACGAAACATCACCGTTACGTTTATTACTTCATCATTTTTCTACAACGCCGACATTAATTGTTTGATAATATCTCAGTCGGCGCTCCAATACGACCTAAGAACAATCACGATTCATCAAATTCGTCGCCGACTGCAACAATTTGCGAATAAAACAGTAACTGTGCAAAAACAACTAGAATACTGCCAACAACAAAGAAACAAAAACAATAAAAAACTTCAACCAATAAAACTGTACACAATCATGTCATATCTATATACAATGGGCGGGTCGTTTTTATAATTTGTCGCGGGTGCGCAGTGGACAAAAAAAGGATAGAGAAAAGAGCTTCTCTCTTTTGTACACAGAGAGACAGAGTCCATCACTCTCTTACAAAGATTCTTCCTCTCTATCTTCTGCGCATCTCGCGGCCTTTCTTATTCTTGACAAGCTGTAGTAGCCTTTATATCTTTACTACTCCTTCCCAGTTGCGAGCCAATTTATTTTCGAATTACGTGGGTTCGGATAATTGAAGTTGTACTGTACTTATCTCTGTTGAGAAGTGTATAGAATAACTTTCTTCTTATAGTTTAAATCTTTCTTTATTAATAAAAATATACTTATGAATTTAGAATGTCTCGAAAATTAGTTACTTTTACCACAACGTTTACGAGTATTTGAAGATTTTCGTTTATTTACGAACAGCTTATGTATGCAATAGTGAAATAAGCTGGTATATGTTCCGTTGGTAGTAATTAGGTATTCCTTCGGGACCTTCCATGTCCACCCAGCACGCTACCAAGCACGCATACATCAATAATAAATGCGGTTAAATTATGTTAATAATTGTTTACAATTGCATTGTATCTAAGATCCGTCATGCGAGTTCCAGCTTTCTCCTCAAGCTAATCGAGCGTAAAGCCTCGAATTTAAAATTAAGATTTCGACCGTCCGAAGGGATGGGGCTCAGCTACCACCTGCTTGTCCCATTATGTCAAGTCACACCACCTGGCGTTTCGGCTCCCCAGCCTATATTTTTGGCGTCGAACTAACGAAGTAATTTTTGCATTAATGTGGGTGTCGTAAAACGTGTATGGTGAGAGACGTGCACGAGATGCATCTCCAGATGGGTGGATAGTCGTGACCACCCACAGGAAACCGCTCATTCATATTGCATCACATGGAGGCGAGAGGTGGCGCGACTTGGACTACGTGCAGAATTCGGATGCGAGTGGAGACCTCATAGACGATTCTCTTCTTCTCGGATGTAATTTGCACCACTTTGTCCGGTGTGGATAGATATGTCGATCATAAGCGGAATTGGAACGATTCCTAGAATATTTCTACGCCCGGAATGTAATCACCGCTTTGTAATAACGCACAATAACGGCCGCTAGTGTAAGCGCTACATAAATTGATTTGTTTGCTTGTTTATTCAGTGCAGTAAACTGACCTTTATTCATTTCGGTTTGCTTATAAGCTCGCAGACCAGCTGCTCGAATTGCACTACATCACCACAAATCTAATTAAACAGGGTGCTAACAGTAAACATTACCAAGCAAAAATTAAGGTTTAATGATTTTCCAGCTTTCTAGAATATTTTATACTTTTTCAGCATAAAATTGACTTATTTTTAGTTTACTACACCCTTGGCTGAGAAGACATTTTACAATACAAAAAGTATCAAACACAATAATCGGCATTTGACAATCACACAATACAGTTTTTCATTTATTCAACAGGTTTTAATTGTCTTAACTGAAAAAATTACCTCTAATTGTGTTAATATGTCAAAAATTAACCCGAAGAGATAGACGTTAAGGCAATTCTCGATTTTCCAAAAGTTTTCAAAGATTTTCACCCTCTTCTTGTTAACAATTTCTGAATCCATTGTTCACCATCTGTAAGAGTACTAATTTTGTTCCATGTGTACAGATGTTTGGTTTTCTTGTTTACTGTTCTATTATTATTTCCATTGGAACATCAACATATTAGACTGTCATATTAGTCTATTAAATAAATGCTCATTTTAAAAATGCTTTCATCCTTAAGTGAATTTCACAAACTGACATGAGCAAAAACATCTCAAGTTTTTTAGATCTTTGAAATTCTTTAGTAAATAGTTAAAATCTAGGTTTTCTTAAAGATATGAGACTTTATGGTAAATGGAATGATCTAAAATGCTTGTAAATTCCTGCATGGATAAATGAGGAGTTGTCGTGTCTCTGGATCTCGACAAATCCGACAAGCTCATCTTTCGTTATTGTAATCTCGATTAGGTGCTATCAAGACGAAGCAAATCATCAATCATTAAGTGGCACGTTTTGTTTGGGTTATGGAGGCAACAATGAGTTTATCGAAACTAAGCCCCCTTAGGCCGGTGGGTTGAATCGGCATCGCCGATTTACAAGAACCCTTCACGCTATCTCCTCGGCGGTTATCAGCTCGAAAAGGGGTAATTGGAGAATTTGATGTGCGCTGGGAAGGCATTGTGTTGACTAAACAGCGCGTCGAGTCTTCCACCGCACTCACCTGCAACAAAAACATAACGGAATTAAAACGAAATACTTGGTAGTTTCTTCAAGCACAATTTCACACATCAACAACGCAATCACATAGTCATCACGACCGCTTGATTTAATATCAATATTTACAATGGAATCATTAACGACCTTTTCATACTTGACACGTTCATTCTCATTCCATAAATGGCACACTCTAATTTAACGCATTAACGATATTTATAACATCACACTGATTGCATATTGTTTGATTCGAACAACCAATTCGAAAAAGCCCAAACGAAAAACAAAATGTAAGAAACCGGTCCCCTACACAAATAATTTGTTCGTATTTTTGTATCTGATTAATTATGGAATAATCCGTTTAATGTGAATACAGCCAAATTATATTGCTCTGTAAGCCAATTTCTTTCACTGGTGGAAAAATAAATCAGTTACATTCAACCGGACTAAACATAGGGTGGCTTAATTTTCCGCCAAACCAGAGTATATCAGAACTCCTTAATAGAGATATCACGTAAAAAGCTTGAAACGATACAGATCTAATTTATACAGTAGTAAAATAAGTCTTTTGAGTTGAGGAGATGCAAATGTGGTCATTTGAATAGAAAAGTAGCATCCAAAATCTCAAATCATGTCCAGGCGTAACAGAAGAAGATAAAATGCCAACTCATGGTAATTAATATGGCTTTTATGCTGCACCTCTTTGTTTTAGATATCCATCTAAATTGCCATGCATAAGTAATCAAGTTTATGGTTCGGAACGATGGGTAAATACTAGTGCATCCAGATCGGATGTGTGTTCCGATTGACTTATCGTCATTTTTGTCTGATTAAGCAAAGAATAACAAGCTGCAAGAAAATCGTTTTCGAACCGAGGGAGGCATAAACGCTTGGTAAACGTCGCGTGTTGCTGGTATCACAAGAAGTGTGCTGAGCAAACATCGAGTGCTCGGAGCTATTTTCGTCTGTTCTGGCATTCGTTTTTGTCTGTTCAATTCGAAAGCGAGTTTTGGTCGAGGAAGCAGAACGTTCCAATCTCGACTAATTCAATGTTCCCTTTACTTACGACGATATCGTGCACTTGCTATTATTGTACGATAAGTTTTCTTTAAATATTTGCTTTATCAGTGAGCTTATTACGACTTGTATTAAATAGGCAGCTATATATAAAACGAAAATAGTTAAATAAGTTCGCAGACATGCAATAATATTCGCATGCACTGCAACATGTTCATTATACGTCTAGATCTACTTTATTATTCATGGGAGAGAAATACAAGACGAGAATTTTGACGGTTACGGAACCAGGAATGACCCAGAAACACACCCAGTCTAGCCAACGTCGAAATTATATTGGCAGTTATTGATAATATTGTTTATATTTAATAACATTGTTTATATTTAAATAAAACAACTTCTGTGCATGAAGTTATTAAGGTAAGAAAGTCATAGTCACAAGATACAAAAAAGTGTCGCGATTTTATTTGTTCGGTATTGGATTTTTTAAATTTATTCTAAGTTTATTTAGTAAACACCTGTTTGTTTAAATTAATAACCATTAAACATTAAAAATCACTTATAAAATTCCTCTTTTTTTTGATAAAAAAGTTTTATTTTTTTAATAAATAATGCATTTTATTATTATTGAGTAATTATTTACAACCAATATATGATTTTTAATAAATAAGCAATAGTCTTCTTTTCTTCTTCTTTGACATAACATTGTTCAAGAAAAAAAATCCAAACGTTGGTCTTGTTACTTTTCCTCGCACTGATTCGAATTAGTTCAAATTCGTAACCTCCTTAATAAAAAAGAGTTATGGGACTTTAATGGTCAATGTAATTACAAGTTCGATGGCAATCCAATCCTAAAATTCGAAGTTCTAATCACTTGGTTACCCTCTAAGCTTTATTGCAGGAAGTGCAAAGGTATTAAGAAGGGATTACATGTTCCACCCGTATTTCATACGCGTACAAATGCGTTGTTTCCGTTCGACATATTCCAGGTGTTAGAGCTCATTATCAATGTCCCTAGAACTTCTGATAAGAGATAATTTTATGAGTCAAAGCAAACATTGGCGTCATTTTTGTAAACATTCGTTGTGAGTGTTTAATGATGCGTAAAGTTGATGGCTTCTTTGATATTGTATGCATAACTAATTTGATCTGAAAATGTCTTGGATTAAGAAAGTCACGTTTGTCAGACTGGAGTTTTTCCAGACAAATTAGCATCATCATGTATTGGATTTGGTGGCGTTTTTAGACAAAGACCTCGAATCCTTCGCACTGAGAGAAGTTCGATTATTGTCAATTCTGAAACACGGATCGGCTTTCTGTGCAGTTCGCTTTTATGAGGATAAAAAGTGTTCAAAGGCCAAAGCTTTATGGTTTGAATCAGCCGATCTAAAATTGGAACCACACAAGGATGAAGAATGTGGATAAAATGAAATTCTTTATTGTTATTACTGCACTTTAGATATATTTTAATAAAGAGTTGATTAAAATGGAAACATGGGACGGATGTGGCTAGCGAGTTGGTAATTAAAACGGGCTCGAAAATCGGCCGGTGGTCTCTAATTAAGACGTCAATTCGTAAAAAATAGCCGGTTTTTAAAGGGGGGTCCAGCACATAAAAATACAATACGAAAACACATCGCTGAATTTATATTATGATACCTGCAGCGATAAGACAACAAGCTATGTTTCTTGCTTTAACAAGATGCAAATTTGATATCCGAAAATTCCTGAAAAGATTTCTGTCAAAACATTCGTTAATCCGGCCCGATATAACGGGATTGGATTTCTTTTGTGCGAAATTTTTCGATTGAAACCTTGACAAATTGAACGTTAATAATGCAATAAATCACATGACAATACATAAGGAGAAAAATAATTTGATAGCAACGCGTAACATCAGCGTTATTCTCAACTCAGCAATTATAAAATATTGTCATGAACACGTCCGTCCATTAATCAAATGTTAATTATCGTACGGCCACAATTACCTCTCTCAACTTTGGCATATTTTAATAAGAGGGGTGACTGGCGACTCTTTAAAATAAAATTTCCCAACAAATTCATTAATCACCCAACTGACGGAGCAATGTTTGCAAACTAATTTTCGAAATAACTTGCTCTGATGCATCAATTACATGAGACATAAAACGAATTACGGTTTCATTTCACGACCATTGTGTCTCATGACCAGTCCTTTTTTTAAATTCGATACAAAAAAGGGGGTGAGCAAGGCGGAACATGTGGAACATAAGAGCCTGGGCACACCGGAACAGATTGAGTTTTTCGCTCCCTCTACCCAATTTGAATTAACTTCATAATCTGATTTCGCCTTTATTACAAGCATCTGTAAACATATGGCCCTTCTAAATAAAAAACTAAAAAAGTCTAGCCCTAACCAAAATATTCCACAATTTGGAAAGCAGCTAAGCACAAAATTCGGCGAATTTTGAACGATTTCAGCAAATATTTTAATCAAAAACCCCACAACCAAAGGCTGCGGTTTGTTTAAAAATACCTGCATAATTTACGTTTAGCCTTGCTGATTTTGCTTTGAAGTGGTTCTCTGTTAGTGTTTAGAAATTTCAACAAAACATGCCATTTTGAGAAACCATCCTAGATAAAATGTAGAGCGTCTTGCATTGGTTTTATTTTTGTAAAACAAGTACAAATACGAGAAAATCTTGTTCTTGAAGAAATTTCCGTCTATAATTATTTCGATTAGAGCTTCTACCTTGAACTGTCACCTCGATCACACTGTGCCTAATTTTGTGTCACAAGTCCTTTTGCAATTTCCTCCGGTCAAATTAAATTCAACTATTACATGCACGACTCGTCTGAACATTAATTGTAATTTATGATAGCTTTTGGGCATTCTCCGTCAACGGAACAGTTCTTGAGTGTTCTACAAAAAACGTGGAAGTTTATTTGAGGAATATGGCAGACAAAAACACCAAGATATATAGCATTGTTCATAGAAACCATGATGAATAGAAGACCTGTACTACGTCGTACAAAAAGCTCCGTCAGTGAATTCCACAATACAACTTGTAAATGACCATTAAATAATATCGTGGAGATAAGACGGGTTAGCTAACCGGACGCTGATGAAAGCAAAAAGATCCCGGTAATAAGTACTCTGAATTACAAATAGTAAAGTGTGGTTTAACCCGCTGGAATTTATGTTTAAACTTCCAAGCAAGATGTTCGATATTTCAAAATTAGTGAGCCGGAGGCTTCGAAGGGTGGCTACACAATTTCAAGCGCCTTCATTAACCCGGAAAGAAATTCATTTTTACCACGACTCCAATCTAATCACAAAAGTGTGCATAATGGGTAGTTTCGATAACACTCGAGACAATACATTACAATAATGCAATATTACCTTACACAATTTCATTTTACTCGGAGGAAATTGAACTACCGTCACCGTTATCGAATATTCATAAGTGAAATTATAACAAGAATAAAGATGCAACGTTTACCAAATTGATCCATGATTAAATTAAAACTCTCATATGTAGCCAAAAGTTTAAATAGTTGATCAAGTTTCCGGTCTACGGAGCGGAAAAGCTCCTCAATTTTTACAAAAGAGAGTCGAATGTCAATTCTCTATTATTTAAGTCGGAATGAAAATAGACACGAATCAAACCAAATACGTTATCGTTTGAGTAAATTGTAATGTAAACAACTGAATTTATGTTTAATTTAACTTTATCGAGAATAGAGACGAAGAAAAGAAAAATACCGTCTTCGACTCTATTTGCTTCAACAAATAAAAATACACTTTATGCATGTATACAAACAAGATTTATCATGTTTCTCAGGATCAGATTCTGTCACTAAAACCAATTTTTTTCGTAACAATAAAGACGCACCATTAAATATTTATCGCGTTGTTATCATATAATAAATTTCCCTAGATATATAAACTGATACAATTCAAGGAACTATGACACAAATGTATTATTAATAACAATTTAAAACATTTATCAATTATAAAAACATGACGCATAAATATTTTCCAACACAGAAATAGACTGTTCCAGGTAAGTAGGTGGTGTGTAAATATTTGAAGCGTTTTTCGAGATTAAAGTCAATAATCTCAGTAATGGTTTAGCAAGAAGTATGAAAAATTTTTTAAGGTTAAAGTTGGAAACATGTTTTATGTGATTATGTGTAAATACGGACCAAATGCATTTTTATTATTTGGTAAATTTAAGAGAAATACAATATAAATCATTCTCCCAGGAATAATGTTTTATTTTAATTCACAAAATCCAAAACTATTACAAATATATAAAAATACTCTCTGTGGTATTCTCAACAATTTATTGTGTCCCGCAACAAAATGGACGAAACTTTTGGTGTCCCGCGAGCAAAATAATTCTTTTTGGTGTCTATATTGGGAAATAATGGTCTCTTCAGAATTTTTAGATTCCTCAAGTTGTAATTGAGATGTTCGTGTGTGTCAATAAATTGTAATCAGTTGAGCTAATGACATTTTTGTGAAAAACTTTTATTGCGAAGTAAACAGTCATTAGATCGTCTTTAGTGAAGTGAGTAAAGTAATAATGTAGTCATTTAATTCCTTGTCAGGTTGTTAAATGACTGTCAATGTATCCTTGACGAAGTCATCGTGCAATAAAAGTGATAAGTCGTTGCAATTACGCTCTCAGTGAAATAATAAAGACACCTTTGTGATTTTTGATGTGGGAAACTAAGCAAAAAGCTCTGAACCAAGACGCACCTCTGTGATGCCTGACATGGTGATTTCCGGTGCCGGAACAACAGGGTTGTTCCATATACATAGTCCAACTGTTCTCAAAATCAGCATAAACATCAAACTTCATTTCCACGATCACAGTCACAAAAATAACCAATTTGAAGAAGGAAACTCTTGCACGCTCCATTTCGTCACGTGGCCCGTTATGAAAAAACGAAAAAATCCCGCGTCAAGAATGAGCTTTCATGTGGCTTTCAGCCGATGTCTGAAAAACTGAACAAAACTCGACTATTTACAAGCGCGGCGTTCATGAAAAAAGTGAGTAAAGGCTCAAAAACGGCATTGTTTACGTGCATCCGGCGGAAGCTTTCGAGTGAACCTCAACCAAAGGCATCACGAGTCGAACTGAGAGAGCTGGAGTTGGAGTAAATGGCCGTCCTCATAGCGCAGCGGTCGAGGAGGCAATCGGTTCGTTCGGGTATTGTCGACGGGATAGCAGCTTTGAAACGGTGCGCGTGCATGGCGCTTTACCGGCACTGCCAACCTGTCAAAGAGAAAATGTTGAGCTGCCCTCGTCTTTTTTTATACAACTGACTATTACTCTTTTTCTGTACTCAAAGTGAGGAGTAGATAATGGAAGAATCGTAGAACAAAGTCGCGAAACTTGGATGAAAAAGATGATAGCGGAGAGCTTCCGCAAGGATGATAGACTTGTCGGCTCAAGAGCAACTGGATAAAGCTCAGACATGACTTTTGTATTTGACAACTGCAACATTTCAATGATTAAACGTTTAAAATTGGAGTTCTTTTACTAGCACAGTTTTTAAAAGTCAACAATGATTCTCTCTTCTTTTTAAAATAGTTCAAAAAATTTTAGAATTATCTTATTGTTTTTTTTTTCTAATTCTGTTATAAAAATGCATTCTTCCTACATTAATTGTTGACAACAAACAAAGGTGAAAACAAAATATTTCAGTATTAGATGCGACTAATTAGAAAAAAAAAAACAAAAAAAGTTTGACGGATTAAATTGATTTAAATCCAAAATTTCTTACTATTGCGGAAAAATGTTTTTTTATTTAATTATTGAATTTAAAAAAAAACTTGGAAATATATTCATATTTCTAAAATTATGATTTGGCTTTGTGACGTTTATATTTTACTATTTTTCATCTTTATTACACTGTAATTTTTCAATATAATCCCCTGTTACTTATAACTTATAGGCTGAACATAATTAAAACTAGAAATACATAGAGAAACATAGAATTTGACTTAAATCATCTCAAAATGAAATTTTCTCATGAATAGTTCTAATCGTTTAAAGCTGTTAAACGTTAAAAATACTACTTATTAAAAAAACTTTAAATAACAAAGTTATTTATTTACTCGTATGTATTATGATAGAATACCCAAAAAATGTTTCCTTATACTAATAAAAGTTTCACTTTAAAAAGCCTTTAAAAGTTTCCAAAATCAGAAAAATATTATTTAGTCCTATAAACATGTTGTACCAGCATTTAATTAAACATCTCATTTGAGTGACCTGCTACGTTGATTGGCAATTTAATAAAGTTTTTTCTTTTAATTATTATTACAACCTTGATAACATTCCAGAATTAAAGAACAAAAGGCTATATCGTGCTTAAAAAATTCATAAGATTTCCATTAAATAAGCTTTTTATTAAATTCGTCTCATTTTATTATTTGTTTCTCTACTTTTTTAATTTGCTGTATCGATGTTTTCAAAGCTGCTCGTATTTAATAATAAACGATTCAACAACCAAAAACTTCCAGACATTAAAGAAACGTCGATCTTGTCTTATAAAAGTTTTCGACACTTCTTATAGTTCGCCGATATGCTATCTATGAAAGAAAAGTTCATTTGAGTTGAGTTTTTGTATTTAAAGTTTTGAATTTTCTCATTTAGAGTTTAGTTTAAGTTAAAATTGAGAAGTGTATAATTTGGAAACTTAATCTTACGTTGCGAAACCGAAAACGTTCGTAGTACCTCGAAGCGAACAAAAGTTGCCAATTCAAACATTTTCCAACACTTTGGTAAGTTAATGTTTTACGTAAATGTAAACTTGGATTGTGGGTGTTTAACTTGAAATAAATCGAGAAAAATAAAATTTAAAATGGCTTGAGGGTGATGTTCATAGCTCTTCATATAACGTCAAGTGGCGACTTCTTGGAGACTGCAACGATCCAATAAAAGTGACCATAAAAAAGTGCTCCTTCATCCCTCTTTTTCGGTTATTACTCGCCGTAAAAAAATTTGTCCGGGTGTCAGGCTTGTTTGAAATCTGATTGGGAGTGTGAGATAAAGATGCACCACCCTTAGGAATGCAGTTAGAAAAGCGTAATAATTTCAATCCGTGCTCGCGGTCCGTAAAGCTCCCTTTTCGGAGTGCTAAATTACTTAGAGACCGATCAAAGAAGACACACTTTCCTATTCGGTTGATAAACCCTCTCGCTAGTTAAAACTCGTCCAAGTCTATTTCTTTTACTGCGAAAATTTTCTTAATCAAATCTAACGTAGCACATCAAGCGTAACTCTCCAGTCGAACATAAAATTGTATGGCCCCGTAAAAGTTGCGATGATTGAAAATGTTCGACGAAAACATATTTGGCAGCGACGTCTACTTGGTCCTAAATTTACGACGGATTTTATGTAAAACAGAGTTAAACAATAAAGCGAAAAATCCGCGAATAATTCTCTTACATGACATTATTTAAAAGTTTGCATTCAAGTGAAAATTCTAGTGGCACCAAGGGCCCGATAAATTACGAAAATTCACATTCACAGCCGATCTTTATTGCGCGCTCCCGAAGGGAGACCAATTCTCTTCAACCCTTCCGAGGGCGATACCCGACTCTAATTTGCACAAAAATTTCGACGACCGATACGCCATTTTTCGGAAACTGAGACGACTTCCGGTGTCCGTCGCTTTGTTGACTGATGCACTATTTGTCCTTTCGCCCCATCTCAGCTACCCTAATGCTTTCTGATTAATTTCAGAGTCTGAACTTTTTGCTCTTCTAATCCTCGGAAATAAATGGAACATTTTGGAAATAGCCGCCGCCTCCGCCACCATATTTATCGTAATTATCTAAATGGTCGGTAATTGCAAAGTAATTTGATTATTTATAGGCGTGCAAATGAAATCGAAGCAATTTCGAAGATAATAATATAAACAGAGAGGTAATTAGTCTTAGCACGCCACACGCATTAAAAAAAATTGATGTCGATTAGTATCGTTTTCGGTGACAACCGTGAGGGGATCTATTCTACTTTACGGAATTAGTAATTGATACCGGCATACTTTCGCTATATCTGTCACGTAAAATCAAGCAAATACTAAGTAATTATTACTAATACCACTGCGTGACTCTCGGAAAAATACAGCCGGTTGTAGTTTTGTTATGTACTCGTGCACATTGAAAATAATTGCAAACCTGTCTGCCCATAAGTCTGCACGCACAACTAAATGAGAAAAATAATACCACCCTTCGACGACTATCCCGGCTTATTCTCCTTTACTTTGTTGAATTTTTTACTACGAGTCAATCATTGCACGAACACCACTTTTTGACCTTTCAGCCAGAATTTAAAAATAACATCAAACCGATCGCATAAATTATCGACGAAAATCTGCTTTAAATTATTATAACATAAGAAAAAATAGAGACATTTATAAACTATTCATTTCAGTTTTTTTATTATAAAAACCTCTTAAACATCTCCAGAATAAATACACTTTCCCAGTTCGCTACTCCAATCACGTAACTTAGTTTTCTATAAATTCTCTGATCACAGTTTAGCCTTGTACCGAGTAAATTGAACTTTACCGCAGTCAATTTTTAAGTTTTTAAAATGAGACTTACTATAAAAATCTGCACAATTTTTAAGAAGTCAAAAAAATAAAAAATCTTTATAAAGTGAATGAAATGATATACTGTCATCAGAATATAAAGCATCTAAAATTAAAAAGTAGTAACAGTAATTAACAATTTTCATATTTCTTAATTTGAATTTAAATTAAAATATAAAACCTGGTCTCAAAGTTCTTACAAAAATTATTATTTAAGAATTTAAAATGTGATTTCTATTTCTAAATTATGTTTAATTTTTATTTCAATATTTAAATAAAAGCATGAAATGTAATAATGTACAGTTGAAAAAACAATTTTTCTAAAATTAAAATAAATCACTTTTTTGTATACGCTCACGAAAACAGCTGTTTTCAGGACTCATTTGAGTCCCTAAAATAAGTCTTTTCCGGACTCAATAAAATAGTACGCAAAACGGTTATTTTAGGTACTCAGTCCCCAAAACATTTTTTTTAATTAGTAAGAGGTGTGAAACTGTGAATTCGTGTTTTGGGAACATTAATTACGATTCGTCCCCTAAAACCCTACTTTGCGTACTTGATACATAAATAGCTATTGGTTTAAATTACTAAATTATTTATTTAATTATTATTTATTATTATTTATTTAATTAATTAATTATTAAATTCTTACTTAAACCTTCAAATCATTTTGCAGTACTCGTATTACGTAAATTTTGTTGTCTTTTGATGGAATAGTGGCAAAACTTAATTCATCCTGTGTATAAGAAAACAGAATGTAATAGTTGTAATTTTTTTTGTTTTCAAATGCTACATCAGTTTGCATTTAAACTTAAAAATAAAATAAGCAAATGCAGAGTTCATTTTAAGTTGTTTTCCTAAATTGAGATAGAAAATTAGGGAGGTAGAGCATATATTTGCTGGGCTTGAGGCAGCAAGGTCGTTTCACACAATCGCTGATCGTCCATTATAGAGCTTTAATTCGTAACAATAGCTGAGACGTTCCTCCACAATATGAATGAAAAAGGTTCTTTGATGATGAAATTTGACAACAATAGAAGTGTGCTATTGAAAAGTTTTAAATAATCATTAAAATCTCGTTTTATTATAACTTGACGTCGATCCATAAAGAAAATTCCGTGTCGAAATAAAACCCTATTTACATTTTTGAATTTCTGGCTTGAAACTAGAGTTGAATTTTTTCGCCTAGCATGCATCACGTTATTATATTAGCTCTTTGGAGCTCTGAATACAAATTCCATAAAATTTCATTAGGTAGGTAAGAGCGAGGCAGCAAAAATAATTCTCGCTTGAAACTAAGCAGAGTTTTTTAATTTTAGTCGGCTATCATTTTAATCCTTATTGGACGACGTGATCGGATTTTGTGAATTGGTAGAACGCACTATTGGCGACGTCCTTTCCAGAAGAAATCGAAAGTCGAAGTGGTCGGATTCGTTAGACGCGTCAGTGGTTCGTGGGGTCCGAAGGGCAGTCGTGCGGACAGCCACCAGATTTGGTTTTTCTAGGGCGAAGTCGTCGCTTTTGTCTTTGACAAGGATTTATAAGAAAAGGTATTAATTACTTTGCTGACAAGAGGGTAAATTACCGGCGAGACGATTTGTCCCTTCTCTCGACGAATGAATAAATGTGGATTGGAGCTTTAACCTTCGACTTTTGATTAAATAAATCGGAATTTCTGCGAATACGCTCCACTAACACTACCTGCTGATCTCCACAGTTCTAAATCAATTTCGTTTTATGACCGGGGACTCGGCTCTATCTACGCTACAATGTAAAAAGAATGTACGGAAAGAACAATTTCTTCAGATCGGCTTCGAAGAGTGGATCACGGGACTTATCAAGACTCGATTAGAAAAGTTTCGAATAGAGCAACGGTACGATTGTGCCCATTCCTATTTTTATAACAAAATAAATTTACAGAAATATTTAAATTCCTTTAAATCATTAAATAAAACATCTATAAACAAATCGTTGGCGTTCTCGTAAAAATATTTACTAAAGCAAAGTTATTAAAGAAATGATTATAATTACTGAAAGTATTTCAAAGATAAACTTTCGGCGAGCGTGCTTTATTAGGATGCAGACAACGCGTCTAACCCATAATATCAAAAATCGATAATAGCAAACTAAAAAAAACTTTTACAAGAACAGATTTATTGCTTCCATTTCCTTCCTTACGTCCTCTTCAACTTGAACCTTTGATTATTTTAGGTGAATTTAAATAAGATCCAAACAAAAATGGTTAAAATTCAAAGGCGTTCGATAAAACTAGAACTAAATTTTTCTTAAAAGAAACAATTGAAATAAATCTGATAAAATTGATACACAGGTAAATAACATTTGATCGGACATGACACCAACTTTTACATGAAAATCCCACAAATATAATTCAAAATAATGCCAATTAAGAAAAAAAAGCTACAATAAATTAAAAAATGTTTAGACGAACATTGAGTTAGTTAAAAACTTTTGTCAAATATAAAACAAAGATAAATGTCAAGGCCTAGCTAAAAATTCTCACATCAAGATTTTGTACTTATCTTGATGATAATAATAAATTTTGATTAGCAAAACACGAACTTTCTTTGTTTAAAATACCTGTAATCTTTTTTGTAATAAATATAATAAAATTTCACTATTCATATTTTAGTAAAATAAAATAAGAAAATAATAATTAACACTCATACACTAGACAATTTTTCAATTTATAATAGTTGAATATAAAATAAAAACATACGTTTTTTTTCTACAGGATATTCTTATACATAAAGGTATTTGTACTTAATGTAAAATTTCTTTAGACCAGTTTTAAATAAGTTTTTCTCCTCTCTTTATTTAAATATTTTTCCTTTATCTCTGCCGATCTGTTCAAAATTTATGTAGTTGTTTGCGATAATCTGGTGAAAAATGCGGACCACACCGAATCGGTTTTGCGATCGTAACTCTTTTCCCAAATACGGATGTCCTACATTCATCTTATTAATTGGCGAGTGTTAATAGCTACACCGACTAAGAAAACTCAGTTAATTTTTTTAATTCTTTTTTCGTTGTAGTACGATAGTTTTGATTGGTTAGAGTAAATCTTAATAATTCCGGTTTGTGGTAGAGAATGATTGAAGCAACTAGCCTAAGGCTGTTCAATAACAAGGTTCTATACAACTGTTCAGCAATCAGACCCCTACTTCTTGTTTCCATTTTGGCAGATTGTAGTCAATGTTTTTGTTCTCTGATTTGGATGTTTCTTTGTCTTAACAAGTTTATTTGACAAATAAATTATAGATTTAAGAATTTGTATTATTCTCGATATTTTAATTCTTACAAGTTGCTTATCTTGTAAAAATTTTTAATTCTTTCTTAAGGTTCTCGAATAAATAATGATAATTATGAGTTATGGTTGCCGGCAAAGTGAAACCGACTGAGAACACGACGTTTTGAATATCTTATTTAATAAAACATATTTTTTCTCTCATTCAAGTTGTCACTAGAAGGTATATTACGAGATATAATCTCAAGAAATAGTTTTGTGTAATAAATAGTAGAAATATCGAACGCTTTATATATCTCGAGGCAAATTTTTAAACAACAAATCTATAAACCAGATTTAATTATCACTTGCGTTCCCGAGTTCGTATATAATCAGTTACGTCCGTTATTACAGTTGAAAATTTAAAATCTTAATTAGGATGTCATGCCGATGCGAGGAATTTTAGATAGCCATTACATTCAATTAATCATCTCAATAAAAACACTATCTCATTCCCAAGAATTTGAACTCGATCACAAGTTTAAAATTAATCAAATTCTACTACCTCATATCCAATTTGTCTAACAGCCATAAAAGTCTCAAATCTATTACACCTTGGCCTTTAACCCTCCCTATCCCAGACGAAAAAACTGCAACACAGCTCAACCCTCCGCCTCGTAAAAGTAAAAAACACACAGAAATCACAACGTGGTGCAACCCCCCAAAACCAATAACAATTGACAAACGTGATACGAATTCGGAATCGATAAGTTGCGGTGAGAGAACGCATTTTCCGACGTCGTAAATCATCTTTCACAATTAGCAAATTGAATGTGCGGCGGGTAGAAACGTACGAGTAATTTTTCAACGGAAAAGTGGAAAGTTTAAGATGATAGGGGTACAAAATCCACGGGAAAATCTCTTCAAGACAATTTTTGGTTTTATGACTAATTTTTATGGTGTACAAGTAACGTGGTTCGAATTTTTTACGGCCGATGTCACACGAAACAAGACGGAATTTAATGACGCTTTGTAATCACCGAATGGGCGAACAGCAGACACAAAATGAGACAATTAAGTTTTCACCAACTTTTGGTAATGAGAATTAAAAAAATATTTTAGCCCGGCATTGCCACAAATTCGTCTGAATCGTAGGTATTTTTTATTAAATGTTATTTAAAAGGATTTCAGCCTGAGTAACTTAGTTTCTAAGTTTAGTTTTTGCTCTTGCTTGAATTACCATGTATACAGGATGTTTCAGAACTCGCCCCAGAGAAAAATGCCAAGGAAGATAAGATACTAGGAACATAAAAAAAATGTTAAAAAATTCCATCTATACACATTTCGAAATTATGGACGTTTAAATTTTGCATTTTGGCCCTCTTTATTTCTGTGGGAAAGATAATTTTACATATTTTTTTTGCTGCAGGGTGTTAGAAAAGGAAACAAAAAAGCTGTATCCTGAATAATTGTAACTACGAGTATGTTTCATGTTATTTGTAGCTGTTATTGACAAGTTTTTGTATCTTTATTGAATAATTATCAAGATCATCAGTAACATTAAATAAACATAAAAAAGATCAAATTTCAAAACATATATGTCAAAATTTTTTGCCAGAAGAAATTTTATTAACATTTATATCTAGGGCGAGAGTTCTGAAACATCCTGTATGTACAGTACGGTTAGAAAGTGTGTCTATCAAGTAAGTCTAGAAATTTAAAACGTGTGTCTGCAGAATATTAAATGTCACGATGACAAATAGGAAATGTCAAAATAATTTTTATTTAAATTATGACAGAAAACCGTGTTGAACGATATGTATGAATAAACACCAACAACATCCCATTTTAGAATGTTTTGAGACGTTTCATGGAATAATTCAATTTGCTTAGATCCATACGTATTTTAATTTTTATAAAATAATTTTTTGCCATGCAATATACGTCCTCATGTAGTACGCCTACTTGATAGAAAAACTATTTGATCGCACTGTATATTCACCTGTGTTAATTTGGACCAGTGAATTTATTAACCCGCTCTAATTTTTTTGTCAATCTGCGTTGCGAGAATCCCTTTTGTAAATATTTAATCAGGTATAAACAACGAAACGTCCATCCCTAAAATGGAATTTTAATTTCGTGTCTAGACATGTCCGTAATTTAATTAATGTTTTATTTAATTTTGACAAGGTAAAAATAAAAAGATTGCTTTGTGTTTCGATTGCTTTTTGGTCTTTGTTTTTAAGTTGGTTTCAATACCAGTTATGATAATTTCGTCGGATTTATTCGGTGAAACAATGATCAGAATAGCAACTGAACTGTGGGAATTTAATTAATGTGTAGAAAGATCATGTGAATTCCATCGCACGGCATTTATTACCGCATGCAATGGCAGAAACGTTGTTTCTAATTATTAAATTACTGCGTTGTTACATTTTCATCATACTTCCGTGAGAGTATCGATCGAAAATCGAATATTTCGAGTAAATTTTCGGTATTTAGGAGCTTCCCAACGCATAATTCCGGACCGCCAAATGCGGAATATGCGCGCTTTTAGTGGAAAAGTAGCGAATTTTTGCAGAGTGTAATTAGAAACCTCAATCGAATCAAGTCGCACTTTAAAATTTAAATTGATTTGAAGTAAATCAAGTCTGGATTCGCCATTTGTACATAATTAAAATTAATAGAATGTTCGGTACAGCCGAAACGGCGCTAAACTATTATCACAGAGCAATTTAACTTCTCTTAATCGTGCTAATTAAAAATTAATTTATTCACCACCAATGTACATGATGTAATTTATTACGAACTTGTAACGCGCTACTAAAACTTTGTACATAAATTTCGGATGTAATGATTTTTATTTTTACTTTGAAATTTATGCTAAATTCTAAATGTATCCCAGAGCTGTATGTTAATGGAAAGAACGCGGAGTCTACGAGTTCACCCTTATAATTTAATTATGTATAGGAAGTCATTAAATTTGTATCCGGTGTTAATTACTACAGCAATAATCCTTCAAACCTCAAATTGATTCACCCTCAAACACATCACAAGACTTGCTATCACAGCCTTGAAAAAGCTCCCTCCGTTGCGACCAAAACTTAATTTTACTTCATATTTCACGAAGTAAATTAAACCACACATGCCTCTGAAAATTTTAGAAGCAAATTTGTGTCGCCATAATGTGCAACTAATTACCGTATTTATGTGCCTAAGCAGGAAAACTTTGCACTCTGTCTCTAATCTCTTCGATGCAACATGAAAAATACTCAATTCCCATCGTGGCAACATCGAGAATGCATAACGCTTTGAACGCGCCAACATTGGGAAATGCTTTCAAAAGTGGAAGGGGTGATAGGGTCTTCCTACCTTTGATGTTTAAAATGTTAGAGCATGAAAATTGTATTTCTCTGAAACGTCTTTACAGCCTTTTAGCATGTTTAATCCAAAAGAGGGATAAAAGAAATAAATATGCAATTATTTCCAACATGACAACATCAAAACCAAACTTACCAAAAACTACGAAAATTAATTTCGTATTTGTCAAAAATAATTGCGGCGGCCTTTGAAATTGTGGCTAGAAAATATGGTAAATAATCAAAGAGACTTTCATATTGATATGCAAATTGAAGTGGAGAAGGAATATTAAGTGACAGTGATGGTAAGCGATCTACAATGGGGGATGATAGGTGATATCACTAGGGCGTCACCACACTAACTCTGACTTTGACGTGTGGCCTGTTCTGTGGTTGACCTACTCGCCAGCTGTTGTCAAAACGTAATTATAATTAGTCGGAGTTATGACCCGACGACCCATCAAACGTGTTCAATTTATTTTACACAGTTAATCGTTCAATAAGAAAACTTTCAAAGAAAATCTAGGCCCTAGTATTAAAAATGATAAATCAAAAATTCCAGTTGCATATTGTTAAAAAAATAAGGTATCACATTATCTTAAATAGTAGGTAAATTAAAAATCACAGTTTAGAACATCATTTAAAAAATATAAATATACTTAGATAACGTTTTATTTTATATGGAAATCTCTCTTTAGGCTTTTTTTATTTTAATCAAAATTTTGAATTTTTTTTTCAAGTTTTTATCAAGATCTTAATCTTAAGTTTTATCAGAACATTTTATCGGCTTTTGTAAAAGATTTTAATATTTTTCTCAAAACCTTTAGTTTTTAATTGCAAAATCTTGTCAATAATGCTATTATCGCTTAAAACATGTGTTTCCAAAATCATTAGTTTTCAATAGTTACAAGTCACAACATTGATTTTGTTTAAATAAAAGACAACATCCTAAACTTCTAAGTTATTATCAAAATTTCTCAAATTTTGGATAAGATTAGCTGAAGACAATTTTTACTTTAGTATACTAATATTCCGTATAACTGAATCCTAAAAGGTTTGCATCAACCTGTGTAACACCCTGTATGTTTTTAAAATGTTTTTATCGTATTTTCAAAAAAATCTATTTAGGAGGATAGTATATTCAAAGTTTGTAGAAAGGGAGAAAAGCGTTCACTTTAAGCTTCTCTCTTTTGCACTCCAAATCCATGAGAATTTGTGATTTATTTCAAAGTTGGCTCCAGATCCAACTTTGTCCATAATCACCGAAATTTGAGTATCTCCGATAGCATCGTCACCATAAATCAATTGTTGCAAGTTTCTCATGTTTCTTCCATCTCTATGAATTGAAAATTTACATATTCGAAATGCAATAACTCGTGCCCCTTGCTTTTAAATCAGTCCTCTTCCCCACAACTTTGACGTAGGACAAAGCAAATTTGCGTCAATTTACATATTTATACGCATTTTGTGTCCACGCTGTAACAATGCTCTCAGATGAGACATCGTTTTCCTTGGCAAATTGTGTTAATTTCCACAAGTACGCTTTTTCAATCGAATTAGTCTCGGTTTAAATTAAACTCCCGAGTTATTAATTGGTATGGAAATTGTCGTGCATTGTCTAGTCATTATTATGTTTTTTCAAGTCGCATTGTGGTAAAATCAAAAATTGCAATTTTGGGTGAATCCGATTTGCATTTTCTCTTTGTTAGGTTCCCTCCAACCCTAATGCGGATCGCTGGAGGCAAGGCCTTGTTCTCGACTTCATTTAGCATCACCTGACACCCTCTAATTATGTATTTTGCGCCACGTCGCTAGACATGTTGTTCCCCTATAGAAAATTTCGCCGCCTGAGGGATGTATAAATATGTAGAACTATATTTCAATTTTCTATGCGAATTAATTTTTCTCGAGAGAGTCGTGGGGAAGACGTCTTAATGATCGATGATAATCTTGTAGTTTTTGAGGGCTTGCAACCCTCTTTACCATATTTATTGCTTGTTGATAATTTTTACTAATTAATTTGTTTAGAGGGTCGATAAACTGCTCTTGACACGCCAATGAATTAACACGGCTTCTTTGGGACATTATTACAAACGATATCTTCAAAGGTTTGTCGGCGATCGACTTTATTCGGTGTTTCTACATGGCTCTTAATTAAGCAATTACGCCAACTGCATGTTCAAAGGTCGTTCAAATTCATTTTTCTTCCATAGACAAATCGGTTTTGCCGTAATTTCAAACATATGTACCTAAATATTTAGATTAGGTAGATGGTTGATAAACCGTAAATTGATGATTTATTATTACGACCAAATATGTTTGATTCCACTATAATGATTCATCAAAATTTTGCCTAAACAATAGTGATTCAGTAGATTAAGCCACCATCTGTGACTAGCAAACGTATGTTATTAATTTTTTTTTCGACCCACAAGTAAGAAAAAACTTAAACCAATTATTATCAATCCGATAGAACGTGGGCGGATTTCATTAAAAATCTTCGTGTGAATTTGTAGTTTCCAGAAAGAGGGATTGAACTGTAATAAATGTGTTGTAATTAGAATTAGGCTTTCTGTTTGAGTATCTTGATGAATACTCCGGGATGCAAGTCGTAGTAATACGATCAGAATGCAATCAGTAATCAATATTCATTTATTAGTTCTGAGTAGCAGCACTAGATGGGCATTAGCAATAATTATAGTTTGACCTATATAGAGACGCCAGCCATTTCCCAAGTGCTAATTGTCCACTGAATTGTTCACTAGTGCTGTTACAGGCAACTTCCCTAACTTGGTTATGTTACAATATTCAAAGGATGCAGAAAGCGATCCAATTGAATTCGAGCAGCCGCTTCTCGGTATTAGTTTGGCTCTTCGGTAATTTCCCACCGATAAATTGGACAAGTTAAGAAACTGCCGTGACAATAAATTGGCCATTTTTCTGACCCCGGAAAACCACCGTTCATTTATCATAATATCCAGCGAGCGTTTAGATGTAAAAGCGTTAATTTATCATTTTAAAAATACAATTGTAAAATGCTTAAACACCCTTGAACAAGTTTTGAAATATCTCCGATGTGATTTATGATAGGAAGCCACCAAGTTTTTTAATCACCAGTGGCGGCAGTTGACAATTCCCACTTTGCAGATTTTGAACTTAATTAAATGTGGCCGAACCATAAAGCCCAAATCAATATTTCACTTCTTTCAATTAAAGTTTATTTAGTGAAAAGTTAAACGCAATTGGTAATTTTCTCCGCTTCAACTCTAATCAGAGCGAGTAAAAAAAGTGAGATGTGTTAAAGAATCGCGTTCCATTTTTAGCCCCTCCGGCGCATGTTGTTAGTAATTAAGAAGTCGTTCTATTTAAAAAGCACCAGTAATAATCTCATTTTCCGTACTCGCTCTTGTTAATGGGATTCACTCTCGTGTCGCTACAGCTGGATTTTTCCGGAATTCCTCTTATTTTTCTGATAATGTCACGTACTAATAGGATTTTACGTCTCCTATCCAGTTTAAATATTATTCGATTTTAATTTGCGCCCGCCATCGGTGTGATAGATTTTCTCATTAAAAACTTCCGTAAACATTAAGAAAAATGTTGCCATTAAGCTCCCCAAACGATAATTATCGTTCTAGTTAGAACCAAGAGTTGTCAGCTCATTAAAACGAAACTGTTAATAAACTTTTTTCGCTCTTATCAAAATTATTGCAGACAATTCGAATGACAATTGCCGGGTCACAAATAGCTCCGGTGGCTTCTTTCCGCGCCATAAAAGCCGTTGCTTGTATTTTTCATGAGACAATTTATCTCAAACTAACTTGTGAAATATTTAACGTAGTTTTTACCCTTTAAGTCTGCCCGCGACAGTGATTTTCCCGCTTGTATTGTGACACTGACGAACGTATGCAAGAGGGTAAACAGATATAGAAATGCTTTTCTTAAGCTTCCTCTTAAATGAAGATGGAAAATCTGATAAATCTGAATTGCCAACAACCACAGACTCTAAACTACAAAACCGCAACCATCTACGCAGCACATAAATATCGAATAAACGTAACGTTAAAGTATATGATATTAAAAACATTGTTTGCACAGAATAAGACAATCCTTGACTTAAACATTTACATCATAAACCATTATTATTTTAGAAATACAACTCGTTCTGTTGGTAGAACGACTAATTTTTAAAGATTACGATTGGAATATTATTTCCATTTAAAGTTTTTTTAATTTCATGTTTGTAATTAACTTTCACAAAATATAGTGTCTTATGATCATTGAATCTTTGTTTTTCTCTCAGATTCATGACAGTTTTTAATAGAATTTTGATCTTTGTGACATGTTCTTGTCTTATTATAAAAATTATTTTACAAGAATTTATTTACTTCTTCTTGGATCCTCTTGGTATGGAAACAATGAACAAAAACACGGTTAAACCCGTCACGTCAAACTTTTATTTAAAACACAACGCGTTTCAACCACAAAGTGGTCATCCTCAGGTGAGAATAAAAAAATTGTGGTTGAAACGCGTTGTGTTTTAAATAAAAGTTTGGTGTAACGGGTTTAATCGTGTTTTTGTTCAAAGAATTTATTTCATTTTGAAAATCGCAAGTTTATTTTTTTTCCAAATTCTAATTGTTTTTCTCAGGACTTCCTTTTTTTAGATTCTAGATACAAAGCCATGATTTATTCACTTTTAGACCTACTGAAATGCATCTCAATTAATTCAATTTTAAATTTTTGACAAAATTTTGGTAGATTTTTGCTAGTTGGAACTTTGCAATTATTGGCGCTAGCCCTTTGTGTTTGGCACCATTGAAAAGCACTTTTAATTTTTTATTATATAAAAAAAAAGATCTTTGTTTTATAAATAATGTCTTAGATTCGGTTTAAACCTATTTTATCCGATATTTTTTTTCCGAAGCCAAAGTGGAGTAACTATAAAAATCCAGATAAGACAAATTTAGTTATTTTTACTTTTTTTGAGCCCTACTTAAAACATTTGCACATACCTTAAAATCACCCAGTATACAGGATGCGCCAGACCTCGCGCCCCAGAATTTTTTTTAAAGTAAGATAAGATACCAGGAACATGGAAAATTTTTTTAAAAACTCTATGTGTCAAAAATTTTTGATATTTATTTTTTGACATTTGAAATGTCAATTTAACATGTCTATTTAATGATACTGATGATCTTGTATACGTTTTTTACAATTATTTAATAAAGGTACAAAAATTTTGCCAATAAAAGCCACAAATAACATTGAACAGAGTTACAATTTAAGATATAGCTTTTTTGTTTCCTCTTCTAATAGCTTGTAGCAAAAAAAACTTGGAAAAGTATTTTTCTAACAGAAATAAGTAGAGTCAGAATGCAAAATTCAAACTCTTATAACTTTGAAATTTTTATAGATAATTTTTTTTTAACATCTTTTCCATGCTCCTGGTATCAGGCGCACCCTGTATAATAGTTACGCACAGCAAAATTTTTATTATTATTTTTATTTTATTATTGTTATTATTTTATTATTATATTATTTTTATTATATTATTAAGAAAAAAAAACAACAAAGACAGAACAAATAATTTAAAAACGATTTAAAAAATTTAATCGTCGATATATATTATCTACTTTAATGTTCCGAATTTTATCACCAAATGTTGTTTTATTTATTTATACACCAAATTAATGGCTGTGAGTTTCAACATCTCAGTGTGAGTCTCCTCTTAGCCCAGCACGTCGAAAATTTTAAACAGAAATGATTAGTTTATTTCTCGATTAAAACCTTTCATAATTTTTCAATATTAATAGACAATAAATCTTCGATTACCTCTGACAAAAACGCAAAACTGTAATTATCTTTATCCGTTTCAAATTCACGACTGGAAACTTTCAGGAATTTCAACATTTAAAGGACCATTACTTCGGAAGCATGGACATAATTTTATCTGCTTAACGAACTTAATAGCGTTAACAATCTTTGAAACGTTTTCTGATTATGTATTATGAAACTATCTTTTGAATTTCTAGCGCCAATCAATTCGTTTCTGTTGGGTTTATTGAAATTAATTAACCCACTGGGAGTTTTTGTTTATATATTCAACATTAATTCAGCTTATTAGTCTTAATGAAGGCACCTGTTTGTTATAATTACATCTAACACGCTAACACCTTTTTAGCAACTTTTGGACGTGAGTAAAATTGTTGAAAATCTGAGAAAAAAGCATCCGTGCTGTGGTATTTATGATGTAGCTTAGTTCGAGTATGTTCTGTCGGTTCTCTCGACGCTGATCCATCCAGAGCGTGCTGATAGTAATTTTAAATCGAACAGAGCGTGACAGTCAAATTTCCTCTTTATCTCCGTGACACGACACTCGCGCTAATATATTTATACATAGATGCCACTGACAGTAAGTTAATCTCCTGTTGACGTTAACTTTAAATAAAAGATTTGCGATACGACTAATCAAAGTACAGTTTCTTCACTTGTTGCCACTAAAAATGTCTTTCTGGTTACGATATCGGTCGTCAATCCTCGAGGCATTGACAAGTAAAAGTCCAGGATTTGGAAGATTCCGATATCTGAAAACTATTGGCTTTGCCCGTAATCTGACAATCCCCTGTTCAGGGAAATAGTCCGGTAACTCACTTTTCAACCTAACTGACTTGAAGATGCGTCAAGAAAATCTTGTTACCTTATCCTGAGTTTGGAATTAATTATTGCTCGATTGTTAACAAATAACTTCTGATTCGGTCATAATTCGATTTCTGTGTGATTGAGAGCGGGGAAAATCCCCAAAAATGTACCACAAACAATCTTTGAGGGATATGGAAGCGGTGAAGCTTAAACGTATTGGGAAAGTATGTCCCGTGTATTGGAAATAAATCTCTTCTACCTACCGTTATCAAAATTCTTTCGTACACAAGAACTGTTTCAAATCAGGTTTTATGAGAGGTGTTGATAAAGGTCGCGCTTCTTTTGATTTATTTTAATAATTCGAGAGTGGCATCGACTTTATGCATGGTCACTCTTAAAGGTTAATGCAAAGTTCAAAAATTTCATTAAGTTGGGGTCACTGAGCGTCCCAAAATGTCATGTTTTGGGAGACGAAAGGTTACGTAATTCTAGTTTAAGAAAGGTTTGCGTAATTAGGGCTGAAAAATTGGAATTTCGTGGTGCAGTGCAGTCGGTAGTTGGAAGTACCCAATTCGGAATTATAGCCGGCTTATTATCGAGTTTAGTCCGGCATTTCGCGAGTTATTCGACCGCCGTTTCGGCTACTACATGTTTACTGAGAATATTAAATTTTATTGTTAATTTGTATGCTGTATATGAGCAGGGTCGTAAGTTATACGAAGCTGTAATCTTGGGCTGTAACTTTAATCGCATTACAGAGCTTTATAGACTTAATAAATTTTATGCAATTACGTAATACACATTGTCAACATTATGCACAAATTCTTGTAAACAATTTTTTACACGAGGAAAAAACCGACATTCATTTGAATAATCTCTGATCTAGTCTGGTAAATTCGAATTTAATTCAGTAGATAGCATCTCCAACTGAAATTTATCTTGACTAAAAATATAATATGCGAGCATGTAAACCGATAGATGCCACACACCGAGAAAATATGGTTAATGTGGACGTATACAGAACATACGCTTTAAAAATTCAAACCTAGAAAATGTACCAGCGAGCGCTAATAAATATTGTAAAATACTAAATTCACATCTCCCAGCTCACTTAAAATAATTATTCCCGATGACGCAATCTGGCAAATCTTTTAAAAATCCTACTGAAAGCTCCAGAGATGAATACACGACGCAGAAAGGAAAGTCATCATTTTTCGGTTATTATCTAGCGTCTAGACAAGCTTTGAGCTTATTATTAAGGACGCCGACATATTTAAGCGAGTGCTGGTGTCAGGTACCGGAAAGCTCGCTGCTGGTGCAGGAAATGGATAGTCTCAAAGCCAGAGATTAGAAAAATAATCGATTAGCGCGAAATGAGAAACATAAAAACGTGTCCGAGGTGTTAAGTGTGGCACAATACAATTATCCGAATGAAGTACAAGCACTTGACACGCGTCAGATCTTTAGGTATATGACTAGAGGAGAAAGCTTAGACACACGTCGGTTCGTATTAATGAATGAGTTTTGTACTTGACACCAGTAATTAATGTCGTAACTTGATGCGAATATGCTGAAGAAGATACGAGAGTGGGTCTGAGTTGACCTCAATTGCACTGTCTCGCAGAGAAACTTATTTTAATACATGACAAAAAAAATTCAAGGATTGGGGTTTTTCAAGATGTTGCAGTTCAAACATCCAATTTTTCACTTTTTTCTCAAAATACTAATAATAATACTTATTTTTTAATAACTTGCCTTATACTGAGTAGTATTATAAAACTCAAACTTGTTCTAGTCTAGTTATCATTTCTAAAAATCTTAAGTTTTTTGTAGGTTCAAAATTTAAATCTTTTTTTCTTAAGAATAATAATTTTTATATCAACATCTATGTTTCATTCTTAAATTTTACTCAAATAATAGGTGGAGAAACGGTGAAAAGCCTAGATCTTATCGTTCGAGTAAAACCTAAACAACTGAAAAAAATTCAAGAATTTGCAAAATGCTGCTGAAATTTTGAATAACAAAATCAAAATTTAGACATATAATGGCCTTTTAGTAATTCTGTTTTTAATACACAAGGTTTTAAACTAAAATTTAAAGATAGTAACGAATAAACATTTTTTAAAACTAACTAAAAGCTCAACAATAAACTTAAAAAAAACTAACAAATTTTAAACTCAGTCAACAAATCTAGATTTATTTGTGATAAAAACAAAAGGAAAAAAATGAAATTTTGTGAAAAAATTAAGGTCTTAACTTCAAATTGCAGGTGTTGCAAAAAACTGAAAACTAAAGATGTTGAAATTCAAAAAACTGAAGATTTTGAGAAATGTAAAGTAAAATACAGAAACCATGACCCTTCAGCGCTTCTACGAGACTGAAAATTTAAAAAATGTTCTTGTTTTTAAAGTTGTGCTTAGAGTGCTTCCGTGCTGTGCCTGTGTGGCTTTTGGTTGTGTTTTAAAAGCTGGCTCACCCTGTATTCACCGGGGTGTGAAGATAATATGTAAGATAAATAAAAAGAATGTATTACAAGAATTTTCTCATTAAGTTTACATGTATAGCTGTCAAGCATTATAAATGAATATCAAACATGATCTGACTGCTGCTAGCGCAGCAATAAATTAAAATGAAAAGAATCGCGGCTGGAAGCTTATCGGAGACAGGTGGTGTTGTCAAATATTCCGTCGCACACCTACTCGCTATGATAACCAAAGTTAATGTCATCAACGAGCGGAAACACGTTTTCTCCATTAAAGTCTTGGATGATATCCGTTTAATTCAATCAGTGCACACATGAGCGAGACCATATCAGACGTTTTCCCTGCACTTTTCAAAGAAAAACCGGCGCTATACGGTGATAATCGCATTGAAATTTATTATAATTACTCAGGTTTGGGATTATAACAGAGTAATGCCATTTGAATTGTAAAATATTTCGGTATGCTAATAAACTTTAGACCAATCTCCGACGATTAATAATGGCTGTGACGGTTTTATATACGCATGAATTATGAAAAACCGGCCGCTTCCAAATCTTATCGCTTTAATTGAATAGCAATGTAGAATTAAAGAAACTATTAATTTTATTCATATCGCGACACAGCAGACAGTTTCTCTTGAGCTTTTGATAAGAATTCAACATTGGAGCTTGGGTGGGACGCTAGAACTTGTTTCAAATTAATATGGGCATGGGACGTCATCTCACTTTTGAGAAACTTGACCTCTGAAACTGTATCGTTGTCTGTTCCAAAACTAACGTTTTTTTTTCAATTAAACGAAACGGAAAACTTTTGTATACCCACTAACTTTTTACCATTTTATTCTATTAGGTTAGTGTTGTCTTGTTGTACTTATCTTAACAGAAATAATATTTTTCATCAACTTTTCTTCCTATTTTCTTTCTTACAATTGTGATACCCCCCAGTTTGACTTTAGAGATAAATGTTTGTGTAGTTGGAAAGAATCAGTGGTGACGGCAAATATAATTTACTTTTTAAATAAGCGTCAGGGGGAGTCTGCTCGGTAATTAAAAAGGCGTTCAAATAAAAAGAAAACATTCATTTATCACTTCTATTTAAACATTGTGAATGCATTTAATGGCAGTGCACTCCTTTATCTGGAATAGAAAGTACATTAGTATTTAAATTATGCAGCACTAAATATCTCGAAATTGCAACTCTTAAAACTCTAATTTCCTCTCGCAGTGAATTAAACGAGAAAACAATAAACTTTTGTCTGGTTTAGTGATTATATTTTTTGGTGTGTTTTGGAGTTTGTCGTAAAAATAAACAAGTCGACTTGTAATTTGTTCACTTATATTTCGGTAGCGTTCGAAATGTCTTGAAACATTTTACGACTTTACATTCGCTAAGCTATTAAAAGGTTCATCTTAGAATCAACCCCTTGAGAAAATACAGGAAAAGGACGTGCTCCGTGTATATAGTATTACTGATTTATTCAAGTTTGTAAGTGCACTAAGGCTATTAAATATTTTATCTCGGTTAAATATGGAATCAAATTTGTGCACATTCGAACAATTTCGCAGATTAAAGTTTGACGAAACGGTAATTGACGAAAAACACATACGAGAACTCCATTTCTTAATTACATGTGTCTTTCTCAGCATCAGCAGCAATAAGAAAAGAAATATGCCGTGCTCTCGAGACGTCACATTACCAAATGAAAAACATGCAGAAGACATAAAACATAAAAAGTACAAGCAGATGCGGTGCTAATGATAGCTGGTCTCGACAGGTGACATGTCGTCCTGTGTTCTCAGAAGCAAAAACAAATATCTGGTTGCACGCAAACTATGCGAGATAACAACCGCTCTCTGCAGATTGTCACTGTGATATCTGTTAACCTAGTTTATCTGCCAGAGACTAATTTAAATTAGTTTTTGTTCCGCGAACAAAAGTTGGAACGAATTCGCCCAGAGCCGTATTAAAAATAAATTTCACTTGTGCCACCACTAATGACTTTATTATGTAGTTCCCGCAGACGATGGAAATGAAGACATTTGCAGAGACGGCTCCGTCACGATCCGAGCCTAACTACGAAATGATTATAAGGCGTAGAAAAGATCGCGGCCCGCCGCTGGCCATAAATATGAATGGATCATGAGAAACCACCAAATTATATCATTATCGGCAAGATCATGATAAATATCGAACCCGAAAAGAATCATCAATTACCAGCCGATCGCGCGCATCATTTATCATCGATATTTTCCACTCTCTAATGATCATCAATTAAATATTTGCCCCTGAAAACTCAATGAGACATCGAGTAATTTCGCTACGAGCAAACTCGCCACTTCAGATTTTATATTATCATTTGCCGTGACTTTTTAATTTCGACGAGCAAATAATTTTCCATTTTCTCATTCAAGTCACGGACCCTGACGTAATTCGCATTTTTATCCGAAATTTTCAGAGTTTCCCCTTCATGCAGTAGATGACTACATTATTTTCAAATTCTCCGGGCAATGAAGTCGAGAAATATCGTATATAAGAACTGGTTACGATGAAACGAAACGTACAAAATGTCTTTAGATGAACGTGTGCACGAATTTATAACCCCAATTGCCGTTACAAAAATTACATAACTTTTCAGACGCCTCGGAGGTGATCGAAAAATTTCACCCGTAATTAACCAAAAAGTGAAGGAAGAAAAACTCTAAGTCGCTCCATATTATTCACAGTAAGCGTTTAAAAAAATTATGGTTATTCTCCCAATATTTCGCCAAATACTTAATCAAGTTTAATGTTTTTGAGTTCCAGTACATTTACCAAGGTGTTTGAGATTTATAATTGATCAAAATCACGTTTTTGCATTTTTATATTTCTAATTGTTCGAATTTTTTTTCCAAGTTTTAAAATTCGGATATCTAGGGTTGTTTATTAAATATACATAATTCTAAAAATCATCGGATTAATATATCGATATTAAAGTTTAAAACAAGTTGATTATAGAATAATTTGTAATAAATACGTACTATAAAAACCCAAAGTGGATAATAATTTACCCTGTATCAAAAATTTCCCTCCCCGTGAAGAACGAGAGACGTCAGAATCTGGCAAATACCATAGGATAGGATTTTTGCGAAATGCGCATACATTTATGCATAAAGCATCAACTGCCACAATACCTTCTGTATACATCGGTGTCGGAATAATTCATTTCTCGTTCGCCTTAAATATGACGGATTGTCGGCAATGAATTTGCTCGTATATATAAGAATTTCATTTAGTTGTGTGGACAGTCAATAAGATTCAAATATAACATTCTTTTATGTCAACATATTCACGTCGCCAAGCTTCAATATCTGAATACCGGACTGAAATGTGCAAATAACGCATACTTCGGTAAATATTGAAATATGTTGTTACCGGCTTATTCCACTTGTCGATGGTGTTTGCGAGGATAAAGAAAAGATACAGGATACAACACGCTGAACGGAAGAAACAGCCAGCGGATCTTTTATTTATTCTACTTGAAAACACCAAACACTCACGAATATGTCTATACAAAATTCAATACCAACTCAATATCATTGACACACTCTTTTTTCGTTTTCTTCATTTAACTGCCTCTTGACGCAATAACAACTAAAACAAATTTGCGGCGCATTACATTATGAAATCGTAATTTATTCAAAAAAGTCGACCGTAAAACTTCCAGACGTAAAAGAAATGAAATACGTCAGGTAGTAAAATAATAGTTTATAGGTTTGCTTTATCGTTTTATTCATACATTATTATTAAATTAAGAGCGCAACACAAAACTGGAAATAGGCAAACAAATAAAACTCCTTGACAAGTGAATAAGTTTCTTCTTGTGTTCTAAGAAGTATTAGACGTCAAAAATGCAATTTCTAGAACAAATATTTAAAATAAAATGCAGCCTTATAAATACCATATGATCGAAAAAATACATCCTTTGGAAGGTTGTGAAGTCATTTTTGCCAATGTAAATTATAAGAAAATAAACAGTTTCTAAATTTTAGTCCTAGTCTGGAACTACTCGTAGTTTAAAATGACATATTCCACACAAGTGGAAAAGTTTGTCTCACGAGCCGAAGGTGAGTGTGACGGTTCCACGAGCGCATATACTAAACTTGTTAACAGGCCCGTGGCTAATAAGTAGGGCGCCCAAAATTTTTATTAGGGCTAGAACAGTTCTGCAGTTTTTTCAAAAAAAAAAAATCTCGAACAGGTCGCTTTAATTTAATTTTTTTAAATGCTTATGTTGACATTTTAGGGACATTTATGACGTCATTCGTTTTGAGTTGTGACATTATGTTTAATTTTTTTTTAATGACAACTGTCATTTTTGTTCACTGTTTTAAACAGCACACATCTTTATCTTAATAAGAAAAAAAAATTAAAACAAAAAAAAATTAATTAAAAAATATTGATAATTAAACACAAAAAGCTTTATCTTTTTGTTTTTGCCTTATTTTATAAAGGACAATTACACAAAAAATAAAAACAAAAAACAATCAGCTCTTATAAAATAAAACAAGAACAAGAAGATAAAGCTCTTTTCTAAGTTCAAACTTTTTAAGATATTTTATTTTATTTTCTTCTTTTTTGCATTTCTTTGATTTATTCTTATTTTTTTATGCTTACCAAAAAAATAATGATGTGTACAATCTAAAATTGTAGTAAAAAATGTCGGTTGACACAAAAAAATGAGGTCATTACTCGAAAACGAATGACGTCATAAATGATACTATAGGGTCAAAATGTATAAAAAAAAATAAAGTCGACCTGTTCCAGGATTTTTTTGAAAAATGACTCCTAACAAACATATGAATTTTGTGTGTTATTATTTCTAAATAAATTTAAAAAAAGCAAAGTTTTAAGGGCTCAGAATATTTAAAGTAGGGCCCTACTTGCCCCCCCCCTCCCACTAGCTACGGGTCTGAGTTGTTACAGAATATCTTATTCTAGATTATATGGTATTTTTCAGAATAAAATGGTGACTTTTCAGAATAACAGATGATTACGTATAAGAGTCATTTTTTATACAAAAATAATTGTTACTTGTACCTATAACTGAGCACTAAAGTTGTTTTTTTAACATGAATATAGTGTTCATGCTTCCAGTCGATAAAAAAATGACTTTATACTGACGTACACATTACGTTTCTTCGCAGATCTTTATATTTTTTTAAAAATTTCAAAACTTTGCAACCAACATTCCACAACATGCACACTTTACTGTCTTGTCGACTTTACTGACGATTTCAATTACCAATATGCAATTAATGACATATGAGTCGAGAAAAGTACTATTTTCTTGACTATTTTAGGTCACTGTACAAACTAATTCGTAATCGTAACCTCACAATTAGATTCTAATTACCTCCAATTTAAAAAAGTTGAAAAAATTGACAAAAGAGAAAGAGTTATGGTTTTTGTAATCATAAACAAAATAAAATTATTCTTTCATCAATAGTCATCACTCAGCAATTTCAGATGAGAAAAGTGGAAAAAAAATGTTTTCAAGATAAGTTTCAAAAAAATGTTATAAGAAACTGGTATACCAACTCCAATCTCTTTATGTTTATTAACTCTCTAATGAACATTTTTAGCTTTATTAAATATTAATAGTTAAGAAAAAAAAGTTTTGTGATAACTGATGATGTATTGACTTCAATTTTTTTATGGCGTTTTTGGATTTACTTTTTCGATATAAATTGCTAGTTTTCTTGATGTTTATGTCGGTCCTCTGCTTGTTTTGCGCCTTTTCCGTTGTGGGGTTTCAAAAATCGTTCATCTCTGAGCTGAGGGGTCCGATTTCTTGGTGACCTAATCAAAACACAAGTTTCGTCGTAAAATTGAGGAAGTAGTCGCGGGATCTTATCTCTCGGAAATCAGAATTTGCATTGCTTTCCGGCGAATTGTATATTTTAGTGTTTTGCATTTTTTGCAAAGCATAAGAAAGAATAATCGCTAATTTGAATTGCAATCCTCTAAATCTTTCAGATTTGATACATGGTTTCTCAACCGCCCTCGTCGCGGCTTGGGAAATATCCGAGAGCATGAATATAAAAAGTTCGCGATGCATTTTGCAATCCCAATCAAAACTTTCCCTTTAATCATCCGACTTGAGTAATTTTTAGAAGCTTTTAAAATTTGCTTTATGGAGAATTTAATGGGATTAACTAGATAAAAGGATTCCTCTGTTCTGAACTAAAATAAGATGACCTATTTAAAATTTTTGCACTTTGAGTGGACTCGGTTCGATTTATTGATGATCGAATATGCAAACATTAACATTTTCCAGTACTACATCAACATGAAAGAATGGTGCTGACGTTTAATTTGTGTACTTAATTGAATCTCGACCCCCTTTTTAAATCAGAAACCTCCCTCTAGAATTGTAATCCTCGTCTTTTATTTCCTTTATTAGGATGTATAAATATGAAGTAGGGAGCATGCTTCGTGATATAATTGCTTATTTAGCCGGTGTTCCCGTTACTAAACGGTGATTCATAAAGGACATGTCGCATTAATTTGACAAACTGAGTAATTTCGATAATTTAGTTACATCCGACGCAGGTGCTCGATACAGCGATCTTCGCCAGCCCTTTATTTTCGCGCTGACAGACGGCTCGGGAAAAATACACTAGAGCTAAAACTTTAGGACAACAACATCCTGCTCGCTGAGTTTAACATAAATTTCCCATTTCGCCCTAAACTAAACATTTGTTCGCCAAGTTGAATACTAACAATGGCAGCTAACTACTCGTCAACTTTGTTTACTGTGGATGCCAGCCAGATTGAAATTTAGCTGTCGCGTGCCGACATATTTTTCTTGACTGACCCTCGATCGGAAAATACCAGCAATTTATTTCGAAGACATTGTTTTTGTAAAAGCCGCTCAAACCCTTACAGCTAATGTTATTGTTTTCCGTCGTAAATCTGGGCGGCGATTCGCCAAATCGTGCTCTTTCATGACATTTTATACTTAGATAAAAGAGTAAAGCAGATAGTCCAAAATAAATATAAATTGTCAATAAACCAAAAACTTTCACTTTCACAAAATTACTGAGCACTTTTATTCTGAAAAAAGTGTTCCCGGCTAAGACTTTCTCGCCAATGTTTTTGTTGTTATGATCAGATAAAATCGAGGAGAAAATACTTCAAACATAAAATTTTAAATGAAGTAAGTTCAGAAGGCATCCATATTTAAAACTGTCGTAATCTGATGATAATAAATACAAATATACCTACTTCTATATTGATTTGCTTAATTAAAAAATATTTCTCGTGTTTGGATTTACGAAAAAAATATAAGCTATAAAAACTTTTGAGTATTTTTCAGCATGTCAATTTTTTTATAAATGCAAAGATTTACAAAACCTGAAAATACAAATTCACCAGTTGTTTCATCCATAACAAAAGTTGTTTTTGCAAAAATTTATGATTTACTTATTATTTTATTAAAAATGCAAATTTTCACCGTATTATTTCAAGCTAAATAAGCTGTAACTTTTTTTTCACACGAAGAGGCTTTTAAATAATATTGGACGTATTTTTTGCATGTAATAAAAACCGTTTAAAAAATTATTAAAATCGACTTTTTATCTGTAGCGGTAGCTTTTATAAATAATTTTTTATTTCTATATTCTTTTTAACTTAACAAAGTTTTAAATTAAAACACAGCTTTATTCTAACCACTTTATTACAAAACTTTTACAAAAACCATAATTTCTAACAAGCAATACGCAGTACTGAGTCAGTTCAGTCTTAAAATATAACTAATAAAAATTTGTCAATTTTATAAGCCCCTTCTTAACCGCAAATCCCACTGCTAGGGATGCGGCACTCACAACTAGGATAAAAACGGAAAGATAGGAAACCTCATCATCATTTTGCCGATTATTGCTTTCGGGTTGCAAATATTTAATGTTTCTTTTAATTTCAGGAAAATATTTTGCGTCTATTCTTTTAACAAACTCGGTCAGATTCGGCCACATTGACAACAATGCTGGAATATCATTCGTGGGAAAGGGTAATTTGACTAAGGGGGCTATATGTGCATATACCACAACGTCTAAGGTAAGGGGATAATCGCCGTAGAAAAACTTGGCTTTGCCTAGGCGAGTGGAAAGTGTTGACAAACACGTAGTGGCAGTTTTCGTGATGTATTCTTTGATGACTTCCATGTCGGTGTCGAGGGGGTACAGCGTCTCGATCAATTGCAACGCTTCGTTTTTCTTGTGCTTAGTGTACGAGTAATTGAAGGGAAAAGGCAGTGCTTTCATGAACCACCGATTGATAAATTCCTCGTTATTTCTTTGATCCACCCAATAGAGGAATTCCAAAACTGGCTTTAATTTCATTGAGACTAGATTTATTAGCGCGAGAGTCTCGCTGGAATCTTTGGCAGAGAGGTTGTGGTCGAGGTCCCCGTGGAGGCTTTTCCAATGGAGGTGTATTTTCGGAAATTGGGTCACGGTGACGTTGCCACACCTCAAACTGGGGGCATTGTACAAAGCACATGATTTAACACCGTTTTGAAGCTTTATTTCAACGGAGAGTTTCTTGAGCCGGGCGTAGAAAATCGACTCGATGCAACCGACGTCGAGCGAAACCAGGCCATAGTCGCCTTCGATGACGTAAAGACTCGCCACTTTATCCATTTAATCACGTTTTAGAAGCAAATACGAAAAACATTACGGTAATTTCTACAAGTTTTTGAGGTTAAAACGAGAAATGTCAGCGCAGAACTGTCATTGATTTTTCGATTAGGGAGCGACTTTACCGGCACAGGCGCGCTAAATTTAATTAGGCTGTTTTAAGTAGCTTACCGTATTTTCTTTCCCCATTTAGACGAAAAGCCCTTATTTACGCACAACCTCTCAAGTGTTTGAGTAATAACCGTTAATGCCAAAGCGAAGAAATTGCGAAGGGATGTAAACTCCCCATTTCGAATATGCAATTTAAAAGTAAATTTAAAAGTAGACCACAAAAACGTTTTATGGATAATAAAGACGTACATGAATGTCAAAATTTCTTCCAAATTGACCTTCATCTAAGAGAAAAATGGGGATAATAAACTTTATTGTAGTGTAAATAATAAAAAACTGAGTGTTTTCATTTGAAACTTTATTAAACCTGTCCGAAAGCCTCCCATTTAGATAACATAATGTGCTTGTCAACTAAAAATTAATTTTCATAATTTTCGAAGTAAAAGCTTTGCAGTACGAACGATGTGTGACAGTAAAAGTAATCCATCGTCCATTAACTAATGTAAAATATCACGATTTAAAAAGATATAATTTCCGATTGTAATATTCAGTTTTAGTTATAAAAGTCCCAAACTTTGTGATAATTGCAAGTTGTTTGGGCATTTACTGTATGAAAGCTTGTCACTTTAAAGTTGTTATTAAACACGCTAAAAATTCATTAATTGTGTTTTGAGTTTGTATTTGCTATAATTCATCATTCTATTAAGAAAAGGGTGATTAAAATTTTATTATCTGTTAAAAGTTGGAAAAGTTCATGAGTTTCGCTGTACTCATAAATCTCAGACTGTGGTGTGTCATGGACTAAGCACCTTTCTAGAACTTGTGTTTTTGCATCAATTAAGCTTAATTTTCTGTTTTAGTGCGTTTGCGAGCTTTTAAAGTTTTAATGCGACAATTCATAGAAAAGTGAATCGATTAACAAGCACTATCTTAGAATTTTAAAATGAAAATTTAATCCGTCACTCACTTAGCGATAAAGTTCTTGCTATTATTACCTTCCAACAAGAAGTTTAAATGCATTCAATGCAAGCCACCTATTTACTCTGAGTTATAAAATTACACAAGCACATAATATATGACATAATGTATTAAACTGACATCCTTTAGTCTCAACCGATCCAGGCTAATTACAAATTTATTACCATTAAGCCCAGGTAAGCCCGTCTAAGATCAAGATCCATCCCGGGAGTTTACAATTAATTACGTATCGAAAATTTCAGTTATTTACAATTAAAAACGTTTCAAGGGAGTTATAAACATCCCTGCTTCCATCATAATGAATTTCTGTGGTTTAGAGTACGTTGTAATTTTTTGAGACGACATTCCGTCATCATTTTCACTTAATTAAATCTGCTATGAGTAATCACCGCCCTAAGCGACAAAATGTTACAGGGTGTGTTAATTATCAGCGTTGTTGCTACAATTCAGCGACTAATATAGGCACTGCTGAGAGCGACAATCTTCACGCACATTTTTTTGCCAAAACCTGTGCCAAAATTAACCAAAATCCCTTGTTTTTATTTTTATGATTTGTGTGAGAGGCTTGGGACTTGTTTACTTTCATGTATCTTTCCATTAACCTCCATAAAAGGTGTTATCTGTAACGTCATACCCTTTATCTGTGAAAATTTAGCGTTTGTTGTAAAGTTGAAGGTATAAGAGCTTACTCGTTGGCTAATTTCAAAAACACATAAAGAGGGAAGCGTCGCAGAGTGTCTCCTAATTACCAGATAAGATTGCCGTTAAAACAAGGAAATGTTGCTTCTTTGTCGCTGTCGCGCCGACTTTCTATCTATTTTCTTCCTCATTTGGCATTTTTAATTTTGCACTTAGTCCTGCCGGCGATTATTAATTTTAGATGACAGAAACCACCAACTTTTCTTGTTTCCTTACAATTTAATAAATACAGACTGCTGACAGAGCGATAGTAAATTACAACAACCGGTTATTAGTTTTAATTTAATTCGCTAAATAAGTAGGAGGAGTCGCACAAGAGCATGTCCTTGACTGGGAGGCAATATATTAAACCTCTCGGCGATATTAAACATGGTACACTTGCGATGCTATCAGTTTTAGTAATAATTGAAGTCGGGGCCGATATGAGGTCTTTTGATCCAGCTCCTGATCCGATTTCACCAATTCAAAATTATTTTCAGACAGAACAATGACCAAATGGCACATAAATACGTTTTATCTCGGACTATTGTCTCAGATCTTCACGCAAATAGTTTGCTGTTCCACCAATCACAACGCGGTTTTAATTATCTCTAAGGTTGTTAAATTAATTTTAATTTAATTTTGACTCGAACCGTTCGGCTGATGGCTGGAATTAATCAGCAATGTTATCGCAATGCATTTATGCAACCGGAATATAAATGTCGGTTTTAATTAACGTTTTAATAAATATCAAATTAAAAATTACCCTGATACGTTGTTTGAACGCGATAATTCTATGATTAAAACCCGCCGCGTTCGAAAAATGCAAAGTTCTCATTGTTTGAAATTATCTGCCAATGAATTTAATAAAAATGAAAAAGGGAAGAGGTTGGTAATTTATGATTCATGTTTGATGTCTTATTGCAATAATTTGAATAAAGTACAAGTTATGTTGGAACAGGGATGTAAAATGAAGTAATTAAATCATGTAATAAGACAGCCGCTGGAGACCGAAGTAACGAAGGAACAAAAATACTGGCCATTATTTTGACTTACAGCGTAATATGCGCAAAATGAGAGGGACTAAAAAATGTAGCAATATTTCGAGTTAATTGAAGCTCTAGGTAAAGGTAATAACTTCATAAAGTCCAGAGGTAATTTAGAATAAGCGGTTCTTAGTTAGAAAATGGATGTTGTTGAAAATTCGGTAATAAGTTGTGATTAAAATTTCGCTGTCACGTTATTTAGTTAAATACAGATGATTAATGATTTTTGTTGTCGCGTTTGAATAAAATTTGAATTCAGTATTAATTTCTGTGTAGATTAAAAAATCGGTAATAAAACGAGCGTGTGTCGGAGCAAAATTAAAAAAAAGCAATTATGTGGAAATTGCCGCAGTCAAACGAATTCATTACCTGAAACTGAACAGTGGAAATTAGTGGTTGGAAGTTTATTCAAAAAAGTCAAGTCAAAATCAACTAGAATAGTGAGTTTTTTTAATTAGAGTCTTGGCAGTAAAAAGTCCGTCTTTCAGATAACATCGGTACTGAGAGGAGGGAGAAGAAAATTAGGAGGGCTGAAAAACGAGCAAAAAGTTAGTCAAACTGGATTATTTCGGAGCAAAGACAAAGTAGAGAGGGTGCATAACGAATTAGCAAGTGTTAAAGCGAAAATGGCGAGCATTTTAAATATTCGAAACATGATTTTTATGCGGAATAACGATTTTGCATCGCAAAGCACCGAGATTTTGATTTGATATTAGCGTCTGGGGACAAAAACGCAACTAAATGGAACTATAATGAAAACTTTGTCTGAGAAATCGAAAAATTCCCATTGGCCCCGGAGAACAAAACGAACGGACAATGAGTTAGCAGGAATTGGAGAGAATAAATAGGTTGTGAAATAAAGAATGTTGTAAGAGCGGTCCGATTGGTGTGGAGTCTCCGAGTGGTCGTATATAAAGCATAATGGCTTTAGTAGTAACCTTTGCCCTCAAAAAATTACCCAAATATCAACAATTGTTAAATGTTTCCGTGTGTCGGGAAGAGAAATGTGCCTTTACTCGGCATAATAGTGTGGTGATTGCAGCCGGATTATGGCGGATAAACGTAGATTAGCGCACCCCTGGGTGACAACAGCAGCTTCAACTCTTTCATCGTCTGACACTAGAATTTATATTTACAACTCACTTATCTAGGAAAAACACTCCCGGAAAAAATCCACCCCAGTGTTAAATCCTAAGCGGACCAAAACTAATTTCATTAAAAAAGGTATGCGTTATGAGACTGTCCGCTGGTCGAGAATATAAAAGCCCGTTCAGAAGCAGCTTTTATTTATAGGTGGCCCATAATCCAATTTGTGAGCTTGTGATATATAACAGCGCATGTTTTGCGTTTGGATGTGCTTTTGAATTAATTTATTGTTTTTACAATGCTCATTCGTTTATTATATATGTGTTTGAATTTTAAAGTATGAATTTATTATCAGCCAACGGCACAACATACCGCACTTTCTAAACAAATGCGCCACAATTTACACTGGTAAAAACTGTTTTATCACCGCGAATTTATCTAGCCGCGATATTCGCCGGATAAACGCAGATTAAAACGTGTAAATAATAGAACAACGACCACCTTTACTCTCCACCCGGCAATATGACACATCCAAATTCTCCAAAGTGTGCAAAGCGGGTGAAAAATATTTGTTATTACTAAATTTTCACTAATATTTCTACAAATTTCCGAAGAAAAATATCTCTTATACAAAGGCAATTTATTATATCTTGTAAGAAGTGTTTTTAAAAATCCATTTCTTCTATTCACTTTTTTATTAACCACTGATTTGCTCCACTCCATTAAAATTATTGATTTGATGAATAAAGAAAAAAATTCTTTCATCATTTAAAAACCATTTATTAACAAAACCATCCTTTAATAGAAGTTTTAAATAAATAATGCTCTCATCAACGGTGCTACTACTGTGCTTATTTTAAAATACGAGTAATGAAAAACTACTGTAACAAACACTCACTTGTCAATCGGTGATTACCGCACTTGTTACTACAGGAAAATAAAACTTTGCAATTGTTAATCGCTCTCTTTAACGAAATCAATAAAAGTTCAAACTTCAAATATTGTTATTTAATAATATTGTTGGTATTTTCTTATTTGTTTATAGAATGTAAATACATATTTACATTAAATTTAATATTACTTGTCAAATTAGGGACAATTAGAAATTGAAGTTTAAAATAAATAATAAAAAATAAATGTAGACTAGTACAGAAAAACTAGATTAAACAAAATAAAGTATTAGAATTGAATGAATCTATTTACTGACCGAAAAAAATCTGTTTCCCATTTCTTATACAGGGTTATTCACGAGAGGGTTATTTCTGATAATTTTTTTGCCGCAACCAACAATACCAATATCACTAAGTGCTAAATTAAATATGTTATTTTTTTAAATTAGAAAGTAATAAGTTGGATAGATTTGACAGAAAAGTCAGATTGACAGATAACCTATATTTAATCAAAATTCAACAAATAAATTAACAAGTTAAGTTAATGTAAAAGGTGTTTGAAGTGTCTACCATCGGCTTCTAAACATGCGCCTAGTCGGTTGGTAAACGATAACAAAACATGTCGCAACGTTCGAGAGATAATTTTTTTGGTTTAATGTCAAAGAGACAAGACTAATAACAGATATCGTAGATTCAGTTATAATTATTTTAAAATTTGATATCAAGAAATTGTTGCAATATGTATAATGGGTTGCGGCAAAAAAAAATCAGAAATAACCCTACTACTATAAAGTTTTACATTTTCTAGCTTCTACAAAAGTAGTAGGTACCTATACAAAAATCGTTTTCTTAAGACCTACTAAAAATTTTATGATACATATGTAAGAGATTAACCAAACAATGGCTTGAATTTGTAACCTTCCATAAATGGCACGTTCCTTTGCACGTGTTACTGCACCCACCAGTACAAAACAGGGCCGTATTTAAAACCAAAGAAGTGGTAGAGTTTTACCAAGCTATTATTAAAAAAATCAGCTTTATTTAATAATAGTTAGTAACACTAACGATCTGGCTTTTTTAAATTTCTTAAAATACTTGTCTTTAATAACAACTACATCAAAAACTATTATAGCTATTTATGTATCAAGTACGCAAAATAGGGTTATAGGGGACGAATCGTAATTAATGACGAGGCAACGTAGGAGCCGAGTCTTAAATGAGAAAAGTCACGTAAAACCTATTGCGTATGTGGTGCATACAAGATTTTTTTTGTTAAAGCTCCCAAAATACGAATTCACACCTCTTACTAATTAAAAAAATTTCGTTATCATAGTAACCAATTTTATTTTTTAGTCCGCAAAAACTGTTTTTGGGGACTGACTACCTAAAATAACCGTTTTGCGAACTATTTTATTGAGTCCGGAAAAGACTCATTTTAAGGACTCAAATGAGTCCCTAAAGCAGCTGTTTCCGGAAGCGTATACAAAATAAATATTTTAAGTATTTTAGACAAAAAGAAAGTAAGTAATCCGGCCCTGTTAAAAACTGACCTGTTTTCTTGGTTTCTGGTCCATATGAGATCCACTAATTTATGATTTGTTTACCCTCTGGTTTACTCTTAACAATACCGCATTTAACTTAAAAGTAATAAAATTTTTAGTAGGTCTGAGAAAAACTATTTGTCTTTATGATTGTCCATTTTTTACTCAAAAATTACAATCATATTTTTTTCGCAAATTTTAATCACTCATATATTTTTTCAAAGTGCTATTGAATGTTTTAAAATGTTTGCCAATTAGTATTAAGCAATTTCAAATATTTCCTTACAAGAAACTGATTTATTGTTACGAAGAGTATTTGATACAGAAAATCGTCTTTCAATCTTGGTGGTTTAAAATCCATTTAAAATGACTTATTGCTGATTAAAACAGTGTGATCGGTTAACGAGTTTTTTAATTGCAGTGGCTTAGAGGTAAGTCTGGTTATCAGCAGGATCTCGTAATCCTGCAGCACTCGCACACATGTGTATGATGTACGGCAGTTCATTTAGGGAAATCCGGATGCATATTCTCTATTTCTCGCTCGGCTGGTCACGGATGTCATAGTTAAAATAAAGGACTGCTGGCTGCTCCCTTTCATGTGCAAAAACTGTGTTTTTTTAATACGACTCGAAGCCGAGTTTTTGCAGATGTGATTTACCCTCATGCTACTTTAAAACAATATTTAGTATTAGCCCAGCTAAGCTCTCCAACTGGATTCTGAAGTATGGCTTAGTTTATGCATTATCCGCTACATTTCTGCGATTTTATTTTCGATTCCGGTTCAACGGATTTCGAATAAATTTGTGGCTGTTTAAATATTTAACGGTGTATAAATTACGCTTAACGGGCGTTTTTAATAGCACTTTAATTTCACTTTGATTACATTTCACTCAAATATTGAAAGTTAAGTTTTCAGCAAGTTTTATGTCGGAATGGTTTATGGCCGTCATAAAAACTCGACGAGGATCAGACCGATGGCGATGGCTCTCCGTTTCCTGCTGTAATGAGGGTATTTTCTATGAATAACTTCTATTCACACACGCAAATTTGTACACAATAAGTGAGCATTTTAATATTTACATAAATCCAAACTATTTCAGTTTACAGCAAAAGCCGGCCGATTTTGATCTCAATTTTTTTGATGAATAATTATTATATTGTTATGACCCCCATAAATCCAGTCAATCTCACAAATAATAAAACAAAAATAACCGTTTTAAAACGGTTTACGACTATTTACAACACCTTTGCGCGTTTACTGGGCAAGATTTCAACTGATTACAGAAAATAAAATCGATCGAAAAATAATTTTCTTCTAATTGTAAATTCTGTTTGATTTATGACTTTGAAACTCAGGTCATTAAGTGTCCGCTTTTCCAATGTAAATATTAATATGATACTCTTACCATATAGATTCAGTCAGGGTTGTGGTTATTTGCTTGGACATTCCGGCGTGTAATCGCAAGTACAACATACCGGCCCTAAACATTCCCGCCATTCTGGACCGGTCCGGGATTCCTCCGAGAATGTTTGGGATGTTTCGATAGCACCCACGTCCTTGCTTAGGTGCCAAATAACTCCATTGTATTTATTTTATTTCGCAAAGTTTTTGAGCAATTGGCATGTCGAAAATTTGCGTTAATTGCTGGAATATTCTCCATTTCACAACTATGCCTTAAAGTTAATTTATACATAATATAATCGATGAGGAATCCTCCTCGAATAAGACTCTTAGAGAAAGCGACCGCAGTTTGCCCTTAAATTACTCCTCAAAGATGACTGGTATTTCATATGCAGTCGCTTTTACGACACGGCGAGAGTCTTCTAATCGACTTACAATATTAATGAGTCGACGTTGAAAGCTTCTGAATGGGATAATTTCAAATTTCGCAAAATGTAGTTTTTAATTACAACGCTGGAAAAAGAGTACAATATCTATAAAATTCAGTATTTATGCACAAAGTTGGAGAAGTAATTAAAGTTGCAAGTCATATTACATTCTTTTCTTTATAGGTACATACCTTCATTACATTTAGATACCTAATATTATAAATTTTAGAAGAGAGGTGCAAACAAGTTTTAATTAATCTGTCACGATTAAGATACACAAGCACACTAGTATAACACATTCCATCTTCTACGACTAAAATAAGAGCCCCAAGTCAAAATTTGACAAAAATATTAATCGACGTTTTTTATAGCCGCTCAAATACAATTTTGAACAAAAGTAAAGGCTCAAACTTTCCAATTTTTTTTCCAATAAGTTCTCAGTTGTTAATGAGTATAAAACGTAATTTCTGTGGTTATTTTATGTTTCGTCTTTAGAGGTGCCTGCATAAAGCCATGTCTTTTTTGCAAAAATGGAATTAAAGAAATGTATGTTTTGTTGAGCAGTAGAATATTTTTGTTAACTAGAAACCGTTGACAAATTTTTGATAAAAATGTATTTATATTTTATTACAAAGGTGCAAAAATATTTATTAAAAAAATTGTAGTTCTTAATAGAACGAGGATAATAAAAAAAAGTATTTCCAAAGAGCACTTACGAGTATGCAAACGATTTTTTATTCATTAGTAAAACACGTGTGTTCAATAGTTCAGTATCTCTGAAATTGCAGTTTCCGCTAGATTAGAGTGGACCTCTGCACACGCGCTAAATACGCACTAATCCTCTGGTTCAAGTGCAGATTTGTTTATTGCCACCCCTTTGAAAACGTACACGTGTCAGATTCACTTTTTATAATGGCTTCATGGACACATGGTTTAATTGATTTCTCAAAGGGACTTGAAATTAGAACCGTTTACGACCCTTGCTCATTGCAAAAATTTTGCTTGGGTGCAGATGCATCATCGTAAATTATCGTTAATTATAAACTACCAGTATAATACCTGTGATTGTTGATAGTATGGTTTATGACTACTCACTTGTGATGTTATACGAGCCAAGCATACGTAACAATTACGATAAAACCTCCATTACTCTACTAACTAGCCTATGAGGAGATGCTTTGATGTGGCAGATACATTTGTATTGTAGCTGACATAAGCGTAATGTGCTGCAAATATCATAATCCGCAAGATCTATGGCCGTTTTAAAAGTTTAGTAATTAGTTGGTGTTTATTTCAATTATTCATTTCCTTTATTAATTAAGTGAATTTGTTGGAATGGCGTGGTTAATGCTAACAAATCGTCCTGAATTCGGGTCGAATTTCCTCCAGTTGTGAAGAGTCCATTTGGGAGTTGTCGGTTCATGAAGGGAAGAATCTTTAGTACGTCCGGTCATTTGGTGTGGCAAACATGACCTTGATCACGTGTAAAACAAGGCATACATATTTAAAACGGCGTGAAGAAGTAAGGTGAAGGCGAAAAAGAAGCCGGAGTTATCGCACCTACGGGATCTCGCGTTGCCAATAAAACATAGCAGGGATCAAAAATATAGTGTGCACTTTGGCTATAAACTAAAATAGGTACGGGATATTCACATTCAAAGGTGGCTTCTGATTCCTGAGGGAGCGTTGGGAAACTTTTCAAGTTTTCTAGACCGTCCTCGTGTTTCGTGGAAATTTACATGGCAACCTGTCCGTGGAGCGCTTTCGGACTGGATGAAACGAATATAACTTTCTCTTACTAACAAGACGGGAGCTGTTTTATAGGGGATAGATGATACTTATGATATTGAATATAAAGTTATGCGTAACCCGATTTGAATACGAAGAACCGAAAATGCGATCTAATTCGCACGAGGCGGATGAATTTTCCGATAAAATGTGGTTCATCAATTCCAAGTTTATGATTATCCTAATGTGCAAAATTTATGTGGTAATTTCCCGAAATCTCGATCAAAATATACGACGCCATCTACAGACCGTCATTATAACGCGGTACTAATGCATCTTGCACTTAAACACCTGCCAAAAATGTTTAATATTACATTAAAATAAATACAAAAAAATTGTCCTAATTTTATGTCTTTATTACACATTTTCAACTTTTTCGCAAGCAGAGAGAATAAAATGTCACTCAAAAATAGCTAAAACGTATGGCAGCGCAAAATTTTTTAAAAACACACCGCAAAATAATATAAATAATAGAAAACAAAATAAACCAGTTACATAAACGACATCGTACCCAAATCAACAAAACGATCGTTTCTAAATGTACAAAATTAAATAAAATAGTATGCATGTACATTTTGCAATATACAGGATGCGCCAGAACTTGGGCCTCAGAGAAAAATGCAGAAAAAAATGTAAGGTAAGATACCAGAGACATAGAAAAAATATTAAAAAAATTATATCTATAAAAATTTCAAAGTTATGAGAGTTTAAATTTTGCACTTTGACTATTTATTTTTGTTGGAAAAATTATTTTCCAAGTTTTCTGGTATAGAAGAAGAAACAAGAAAGCTGTATCCTAAATTGTAACTCTATTTAATGTTATTTGTGACTTTCATTGGCAATTTTTTTTTCTTTACTAAGTAAAATTTTTTGACAGATTGAATTTTTTATACATTTCTTCCATGTTCCTAGTATTTTATCTTACTTGAAATTTTCCTCTTGTATTAAAATAACTATGTAGAATAGTTCAATTAATATGAACGCCCCTTTTTATTAAACGTATAATATTTATTGCTGTAAAAACAAAAACAACCTTATTAATACTTTTAACTTTTTATAAAACTTGTATAAGGTACATCAAGAAACTCAGTTTTTTTGATAAAATTTCTACGTAAAACAGTCAAATTCTATTGCACTACTAAATTTCAGAAAATTAACTTAAAATGCTTATCTTGAGGAAATAAACAAATTATTATTTTAATTTTTCAATTGGATTCTGAACTGTTTTATCGTCATCGTATACATGTATGATAATAAAAATAAGCATCAATTATTCGTTATTATTAAATACGGTTCCACAAAGTACTTGTAAGTGCGCAATCTGCACTTTATCATTTTTATTTTTACATTTAATTATGTTCAATATGTATTTGAAGAGACTGATTAAACCGTCTCAATATTTTTTTATTATAATTAAATGGGAAAACCATTCTCAACAAACGAAAATGTTACATTGTCGGTGTTTCTCTCTTCTGTGTAATAGCGCTTTTGGACTCCGATTACCAGCTCTCTTGGAGGAATTGGCGCAATGAATCCAATTTAAGTGTACAATAGCCGAATAAAATAAAATTTAAGTGTTGTAATTTGGTAAAGAAACGCGTCGTTCCGTTGTATCGGGTCAAAATGTCGATTAATTAAAAAATCGTTGCGCCCTTTTATGCTTGCGCATCGTAGTAAAAAATATTGCGTCTGAAACGTATCAGCGAATTTCACTCTTCTCCCCTTTGCGCAATAAAAATCTGCCTAATCAAAATTTGCGTCTGAACAAAGGGTAAAGTTAGGGTCCGGTCGTTAAAATTCTCTAATGCAGATATACGAGTCAGAAAAGTGTTTAGTCGTGCGTCATTTCTCGCTGGCATTAAGCAAACGTAAGTCTCTGGAGTCGGATACAAACATAGCAATGTTAAACTAATGGGGATGTGTTGTCTCGCCGTGGCGCTCCATAAAACCAGATGTTACTCATGTGGGCGCTACGGATCTCATTTCCATGCTTAAATTCCCCCTTGTAGCTGCCACTGATGCTGAATTATAGATGCAGCCGTATATTTATTGCTGTCCTTTTTCAAGGTGGGATTCGCCATTGTGATCTCGGCCTAGGCACGGTCCCACAGGTATTACAACCTGGAATGTTTATTGTGGCCCCCACTTATTTTATTCCGGTGAACTGTTAAAATATTTCCGCAAACTTTCTCAGAGCTCGCGCGCTTCACTCGAAAACACGAATTATTTATGCACTCGGGACCTCTTCTTCTTGGCATTAGTCACAAATGTGAAAGCTCGACTCACAAACATTCATTATTCAAATCTCTTCTAAACACACACCGATTTGCAATTTTTATAACCGCAACTAACACATCTAATACTCGTATTTTAAAACGAAAAAAAAAACATCAATTTCTAAAGAAAAGAAAATAAACATTTGGTCACTTTGACATAAAAATTGTAATACATCAATTAAAAAAGTAAGCTTTTCTTTTGGTAAGTTATACATTCTTTTGCTGCCAACTTATTATTCATAACTACAAAAATTTAAATTCGTATTTTTGCTTTCTAATAAAATATTGAGGATTTGAAAGCGCTGTTCAATAAGCTCCTAGAAATCCGAACTTAAGCAGGCAAAAAGGGTCTTTCTTGTCCTTTTCAAAACAGTGACTTAACTCAAAAACATCTTAGTCAAGATCTTTTATAAAACGGATTCCATATGAAAAGGAAAGTTTCAATTTTTCATTAATACATAGAAATGGCAAAAGCTTTAGGAAACAGCAGATATGTAATTTTTTTAAATATTATATTCTTCCAGGCTTTATAAAACATGACAAAACCGTTATGTAAAACATTAAAAAAATTAAAGCTGCAAAATTCTCTTTGCTGGACAATTTGGGGCAAATATCAGAGATTTGGTGAAGCGCAAACCGTTTGAAAAATCCATTTCGTGTAAAAAGCATCAGCGACCGTCCCGAAATAAATTATTTAAATATTCCGGTCATATATAAAATGTTGCAAACCGGTCCGATATAAGCAACTGTCCCCTACACTTGCTGAAATTTATGACGCTGTAAAAATGTTAAGAGCCGTCGCGGCGCTTCATTTTACCTCACTTCTTCAAGCATCACCGGAAGACAATTTCGAGCACTACAAATATTCAAATGTGAGATTTTGGTCCTGATTCATGATTTATACGATTGAGAGAGGGCAGCAGTAAAACTTTGTGCAATTTTAAAACATGCATAGATAAAATGAAGTTGTTTGAGATAAAATCTCGGTTAGAAAGGAAATTACGCGACTGCTGGACACTTACGAGCTTAATTGAGCTTATCTTAATTTTATTTTTCAAGAATCTACATATTATTCGAGACACGTAGATTTAATTAAGACGAAACATAAAATTACCTTCATCGATTTTTTCATTTTCAGGTTCCTGCGAGGCTGTTGTTAGAAGTGCCACCAAAGAGATAACGAATATTTCGCGATACGGCGAGGACATCTTCTTTATTCCCGCACAATCACTGACACTTTAGTCTGAAACAAAAATACATATCAGGATAACAGAATTAGGGAAATTTGCAAATTGAATTTCTCATGACATTTCCTCCATTTCCATTTACTAGAGGAAGGGGGATCAAGACTTTTATTCGAAATTATGGCCGAAACTAATCAAGGTGATTATGTATCGAGCTTATTTCAGGCAAATGATAGAAATTACTCTTATCTAATGTGGTTTGGCTCGGATCCAAGCATGGTCAGCAGCACTCGTATTTGCCTTGAAAAGACCGAGGGTAACAACCCCCAATCTAATTAAATTGATCGTGAGGCGCTTTCTGATTTTTCTGTTTTGGTTGTAATGCCCAAAGAAGTTCTTTGAAGAAATGTTAAAACGTTATCGGAAAGCTTGAAATCACAGACGACACTTTCTTAAGAAAACAAAAACAAAACCACACTTTAGACGGAATGTATTAACTATCTCAACAAAGCTAAAACTAAAAACTACCCTTGAAGGCAGGTAGAAGTAGCAGTCAAAATCAACAAAAGGAATTTCACAAGCAATTACGACAAAGGTGGACTCATCTTAAAAAATTTATTAAAGTTTCACATTAAACTTTAAATTAGTAAAGTTACAAATATGCCTCGCGATGCGAAAAACTACTACAACAATTTAATCCAACCACAAGCTAATTACAAGCGAAGAATTCCACTAGAGATACCCGCTGCTAGGATCTCGGAGAAACGTATCATGAAATTATTATGGTTCGAGATGCGTGACGCCATCTATAATGACTTAATATACGATAGACTGTGGTAACCTTCGACTTGAACCTATAATTACGTCTCAGGTGGAATGACAGGCAAAGAGACCATCCTACAGTGCGGATCTTATTCAAACGAGTTTTTCAAATAGCCGTAATTTACAGCCTTGATATAGGAGAGGGTAGACAAAGCAACTCTTTTTTACATGATAATAAGCCCGTATTAATGTAATTGGACTGTAATGACCCCGCATAAAGTAGAACAACTTTTTAAGACATCTAAATTCTTCCACAACCGATGACTAAGTCGAAGTGTCGAAGGCTAACAAAAATTACAAACGAAGCGCAATCTTGAGCGCGATCTTGGAAATACATTAGTGCAGAAAAAAAAATTACAGTTATTTATTATACAAGATGATAAAGAAATTGTTTCTCTACGAGTGAAAAGGTTAAGTTTACGAGTGACGAAGCCACGAGTGGACTTTTTCACGGGTAGATGAACAATCTTTATCGTCGATGAACAATCTTTATCGTAATATTTCGTTTTATTTTGTACTCACTTACCTTTTTGGTGTCTGGCTGATGAATAAACAGTAGATAAAATTACTTTATTTCACTAGACGATAAAAGACTGCTTTATCTAGTGAAATTAGTTGATAAAAACACTCTTTAACATTGAGTACAAAATACTAGTTATTTTTTATTGTGTATCTACGAGTGAAAAGGTTAAGTTTACGAGTGGACTTATTTCACGAGTAGATAAACAATCTTTATCGTCCTGTATAATAACTACCACATTTTTTTCTATAGCAGGACTTCAAGTTTAAGAGAAAAAAATCGGAATTATGTTGCCCCGTTACTATAAGTTATTAAAACATTTTATTTACCCTTACTGTTAAAATGTTAAAATGTTACTTCATCTATCCTTGCGGTTAACCTTATCTACTCAAAAGAGTTGATAAAAAAATAGTTTAACATCTACTATAGAAAAAAAAAAATAATTATGCCTAAATAGGTGCCAGCTTAAAAATATAAGATAATTATGTTAAGTTTTAAAATATTACAAACATCAAATCAGAGTTTTTCTTATATTGGTATGGTTTTAATTAAATAAACTTTCAGTTTTAACTTCCTGTAGTTTTTGATTATTTTGATTATTACATTTAGTGACCACAAATTTTCATTAAATATTTTCTAATTTCCATAGTATTAAATAAACAAACTAAGGTTGTTTAAATATGATATGATGTGCAAAACTAACATGTTGTGTTATTACTCTCTCATTGCAATCATGCTTTATTTTACCAATTAATTAAGCTTTTCCACAGTATGAAATTTCGTTCGTAAAATTCGTTCTGTTTTCAAAAAAATATGTAAAAATTTTGTACCATTAATTTTAAATGATTTATTCTAAAATAAGGTTTTGACCATTTTTCGTTATGAAAAAGTTGAATCACTGACTACAAAAGCACGTCCCAAAGTCCCATAGAAACCAAGAGTTTCTGAAAGTAGTTCTTCAGTTGTTAGTCAATCAGTTCTCTTAGTTCAGCATTAAAAATCGTTTTATTCATATTTATGCTTTTATAACAGACACTAAGATGAAAGAAAAAAAAAACGATTGGGAAAAAAGATAGTAGTACATCATAATGTGGCCCACAAAGACACAATTTATTTACAATTTTCTTTATAATACTTTGCGTATATTGCCTGCGATTTCTGTATTGGCCTTTTGTGTGAACAATCTCCGTGCTAAGTAAGAACATTATCTCTTCGAAAAGAACAAATGGCCGTAATGACAGTCGATCATTTACTGACACATGTCGATTTTTCACGGTCGTAAATAAGCCATCGTACGTGTGCAAGGAGTCCCCGCATAAACAAAACAACCCTCTTCTCTAAACGAATATAAATGACAGTATCGAATGGCAAATCTCGCTAATCCTGCCCTTCCGAGCGATTATCTTGCGATTATCGTCCTTGTGAAACGCTGCATGCGGCTGTGCAGTGAAGAGGTTATCTAATGGCTCAATAAGATTCTTAAATCTCACTTTGGCCACTTTCTGGTCCGTTGATTTTAGGGGATGCTGTCTGCGGGATGCTAGACAAAACAAATGGATGATATTTTTAAGTAGCTAAGACGTGACCAACCCTGATGCTTGATGTAATAAACTGTGATGATTTATTTGTCGAGGAAGAATTGACTTGCTGTATTTTCGTTGATATTTTAATTAATAAACCGCGCACAATGCGATTACTGAGTAATTAAATTAAATCGGCTATCATCAAAGAGCACACACGACGAAAATGTGCATTAGGTTCTCTCTTGCGGTTAAATAATTAAATCTGCCGATATAAACCGCTTTATCGATCATTTCAACCAATAACAGAAACCTTCCGCTTTGTTCTTTATTCATCATCCAGCAAAAAAGGCAGCAATTTGCAAGACATATTGTCGTTGTTAAAAATAGCATGATATGTCATTTGCTTTGACATTTTGGCTATTTTGGAGCCGCCGCAGTTCGGTTCGTGGAAAACAGTTATTACATAGATTTGTCTTGAAGAGAAGGGGAATCTCGCTTCCTGTGTGGGGTGAATCTTCCTTGATACTAAACTGATGGCCAAGGGAAGACATGCCGTGATTGATATAGTTTTCGAATATCTGAAAAGCCGTCATCCTCCCCTTGTTCCATCCCAGACATTCTAATTGAAGTTATCGAACTCAAAAAGAGCAAATTCCTCGGCTTTAATAACATCAAAGAGCAAAAATCCCTTCAAAAAACAAACTATGGTTAAATTATTGCAGCTACCGAATTTTTTGCCGTTTCTTGAAGTCTCATATATAACCATTCGCAATTTCCGTGTGCCCCCCTGATCCGGACTAACTGAGATATGAACAAATGTGGGAAGGAAGAGACGAGGCGGACTTGTGGGAAAAAGATGGCTTCAGTCAATGCAACTTAAGTTATTACATGAGATGACGGTTCAAATTAATCAGAAAATATATAGCTATGAGAGGAATGGGGGAAATTGGCCGTTGTGGAAGGATCGAACAAAGGTTTCCTATGAATCGGAGAATAGAAATAAGAAAATGGCATTGGGGAATTGAAGAAAAGTTTGGGTGTCTATCTATTTGAGGACGAGCTTTATTTGAAACAAAATATGCTTCTAACAAACCAAACAAAAAACTACTCATTGCTAACAACTATATTTATTTTGTTGTATAAAAAACTAAAAATGTATTCCTAACAAAGTAAAAAAGTCCAAACGCTTTAAGAAAGTAGTAACACTGTTTGCCTCTAAACATATAAAAACAATATTAAGGCTGTAGGTAACTAATTTTATAATATTTTTTTTTAGATTAAAATTTTAGTAAATACAAAAATATAAAAATGTGTAGATATACATGTATCTATGCATTTAGAGTATCCACTTTAAGCCAGTCTGTTTTATTCTATCTTTATTTGTGCAATGAAGATTGTTATTAGTTTATCCTTGTCTATAAGAATAGTCTCGCGTCATCATGTGTAACAGAACAAAATTACTTGCACTGCCAATTGTTAAAGTATTGATTCGTTTTCGGTTGCTTGGTGTTTTCAATTAAATTTAAAACTGAGAAAGAAAGCGTTTTTTAAGGAATCAGCTTATATGTGACCGTGTTTGCAGTCCCTCTTTTAATTACAGTGCGAAGTTTTAAAATACTTTGCGTGAGTAAAATAAATGCTTTCAGCAATGGTGCCTAAAAAGTTAATCAAGGAAATAAATTTACTAAGAAGAAACGATTTCTTTTTACCTTTTCGCAACTTTTGCTATTTTTCTTTTGTAACTTTTCTCATTACGTGTTGAATTCTCAACCTTGTCAGATAATAGAAAAAAATAGGACAGCGACGTATTTCATTACTTCAATTTAGCACGTTTTTTAGCTTAATTGAACAGGAAGTGTAATTTAGGATTGCAAATTCATATATTTCTCCTTTATTTATTTACTCTTTGTAGTTATTGGTTTCCGGTAAAACGAGACAGTAAAAACGGTTTCAGCACGTTATTGGTTTTATGGATGTTATTGGAAATGCAATTTTTGTGTTTATAATCTAACTGGTTGTTTTTTGAATGACAAATCTCGATTCGATTATTGTGCAACACCGCAGCATGGCGAAATTCCATGTCATGTTCGATGAATACAATAGTTATAGTATGCAGCTGCCAGTTTATTATGACAAGTTTTCAACAAAATTTACAAAAATGTAACATTGGTTCTTGCATGCGGGTTTAATCTAAGATCGTCTGGATTAAATATATGTAGTCGTCTACTCTGTGAATATTATTTAAAACTCGCAGCCCGTATACAGATACCTCATCAGATACCTGAAATAATTAATTCCCGAAATTAGCCTCGAGCCGTATTTGAAATCGCAAAAATTCCCTCATCGAATTAGCATTGCAAAACTAAACATTTATTTGAGCGACAATTACATGCCTGAAAGTGTATATCCCAGCATACATTTCCAGTCCCCTCCGGAAAAATTTTCATTTTGAAACAGTAACGCAACTGTTGCTCCGTTATGCGGAAAAAGTAAAAGTCAGCGATATTTTTATTTGTGTTTTTCCTTTTTCAGTTCGCAAGAAAGCGCTATTGAGAGTACATAAAGTAGAGGGAGCATTTCCCAAATAGGGATAACTGCTTGTATCTCAGTATGTGAGGGTCATTTCAATTGCTGACCCTTATCATTATTGAGTTTAGCTTCCCTCCGGGTTGTTCGCCGCAGGCTGACCACGTGGTAACAGTCAGGACTAAGCCAGGATAACATGTGAATTTTATAGATTATCGTCGCATAAATCTTGCTAATTGCTCCTTGCGCGAAATTGATCAAACTTTGATGGGAATCAGACGCAGTTTGCTCCTGGTTTCCAGAGCCTCGGGTAATTCGGATTGATTTTGACGACCGTTACACTAAATTACCATTATCCTCGATTCTTCATATCGCGTCGATGGCCGGGACATAACAAAGCACTTAGATCATAGCAATAATAAACAATTCCATTAACGCGACGCGATTAAATGACTGCATTTGATCAAAAATTTAAAACGATTTTATAACTCGACACCGAAGCTAAACGCGAAATCAAAAGTAAACGAGACCCGGGTATAATGAGCAAAGTCTGCACGTCGCTGTGCATGCACCTAATTCAAATATATTAATTTGTATACTGCAAGCACTAAAGTCGGGAACTACAACAATACAAGACAAATTTACTGACTGCACAGAAATTGCTCTAAAACTGCACTCGTAAACAGATAATTGTCGTTGTGTACAATGCTAATTAGGAAACATGCAAAATTTGTGTAAAATAATACTCATAATAAGCAAATGAATGGGTAAAAAAGAGTAAAAATATTTTTTTAAACTGTTTTTAACAAATTTATTTTAAATTTTTTCATTTATTTTTAAATAAAACCAGAATACTCGAATACACGCTATGAATATTGCAAACTTTCATGTTAAATTAACTAAGCTCTTTTGTTCAAGTTTTAGGTTTCGATTCAATCCGACATTTCTATAATGGAATTTTAAAAAATTCATGTTCCACATGTCTACAGTATAAATTTTGGCAGTACCAAAAAATGAGCTGCTTTTCCGAGCCATTATGTTGAACAATAATAAAAAAAAACCGAACAAACTGTACTGAAAATATGGTATAAATATTTCAAAACTGTTGACTCGTAAAATTTTGATAAAATGTATCGATTTCTAAAACGAGAGTGATGTTTATTGCTGGATGTAAGTAAAATGTTACTGGACTACAAAATTTTACTTAAAAAAATCTAAAAATCTTGATTAAATACACATTCAGAATTCTAAAAACATTAAACTAGAGTTCAAAAACTTGAGAAAATACGGTAAACAAAAAATCTATTTAAAAAACCGCTCAGAAATAAACTTAAAAAATTAAGTAAATACATATTTAAAGAAAAAAAGAGTTTCACACTTAAACCAAACTTCACTGATCTTTACACAAATACTGAAAAAAATCTAAAAAATTAACTATTATAATTTAAAGCTTACAAGGCCAGGAAAGGCAAGGCAAGAAAATAGAAGAACAGTACCAAAAGCATGGAAATTAAAATGAACCCACACCGTAATAAATCCATATAAAAAAAAATTGATACCTGACTTGAAGCCTGACGTGTAATCAACCTAAAAAATTTAAAGAAAATTCTGAAATACTTAAATACAGGGTGCGCCAGAACTCGAGCCTCAGAGAAAAATTTCAAGTAAGATAAGATAGATACCCGGAACATAGAAAAACAAATGTTTAAAAAATCTATCTGTGAAAAAATTTTGACTTTTATTTTTTGACATTTGACATTTTTTTATGTCTATTTAATAATACTGATGATCTTGTACGGTGATAGACAGTGAATTTCGTCCACCCAATTTCCCTGACAGATTAAAAGTGTAAATTAGTCTTTAGGTTTTTCTAACCTTGTTTCAGAATTTTGATTAACGTTTGTCATGTTGACAGAATACTCGATGCTACCTTTTACCTTTGTCCTTTGAAATGGTAGTTCTTGATATCTCCAAAAGTATAGAGACACATCTTTGAGATATACCTTCTTGTACCAGAGAGATAATTTTTATTTTATTAAATGCACTTACTGTTGGCATGTTCGAATTTGATTAAATTTGACAATACGTATTTGAATGTCAGTTATCATGACAATAAAGCACAGATTACATTGAATTTTTGTGAATTCGCGGAAATTGGGTGGACGAAATTCACTGTCCATCACTGTATATGTTTTTTTTATAATTATTAAGTAAAGGTACAAAAATTTTGCCAATAAAAGCCACAAGTAACATTGAACAAAGTTACAATATAGGATACAGCTTCCTTGTTTCCTCTTCTAATAGCTTGTAGCAAAAAAAACTTGAAAAATTATTTTTCCAACAGAAATAAATAGAGTCAAAAAAAAATTTTTTTCTATGTTCCTGGTATCTTACCCTATATGGCACATTTCTCTGGGGCGCGAGTTCTGGCGCACCCTGTATAGCCACCTAAAGAAGCTTAAAGTAAAAACTAAAAATCAGAATGATACGTGAAGGCAGTAGCAATAAAAAAATGCAAAAACAATTTATATACAGGCTGCGCCAGAACTCGCGCCCCAGAGAAATATACCATGTAAGGTAAGATACCAGGAACATGTAAAGAATGTTAAAAAAATTCTACCTAAAAAAATTTTGCACTTTGACTCTATTTATCCTGTTGGAAAAATATTTTTTCAAGTTTTTTTGCTACTGGCTATTAGAAGAGGAAACAAGGAAGCTGTATCCTAAATTGTAACTCTGTTTAATGTTATTTGTGCCTTTTATTAGCAAAATCTAAAAAATTACTAAATAATTATAAAAAAACATATGCCTACAAGGTCATCAGTATCATTAAATAAACATAAAAAATGTCAAATAGCAAAAAATAAATGTCAAAAAATTTTTACAATTGGAATTTTTAAACATTTTTTCCGTGTTCCTGGTATCTTATCTTACGTGAAATTTTTCTCTGACACACCTGTAAAATATTTATTTTAAAAACTTGAACTCTATGTGCATAAGCCTGAACTAAAAACTTTAAAAATCCGGACTAACAATAAATTATAACGCATTTTTTACAAAAACCTAAAATCTAAAAAAAGTAATACAAATAAAACATGGAACCTTTGAGTAAACACTCTTAAAGAATTAGAAATGTGTTTTTTTAATTTTTGCTAAAAATATAAACAGACTCCATTTCCTGATTTCCCCTTGTGATGGACAGCTTTTGGCATCCTTAAGCCCCCCATAAACGATGCAACCGCCTTTCCCCTCGTTATCTATCCTCAAATATCAATTTAAAGTTATAATTTGGAAAGTGTAGGCTGCCAAAAGCAGAAGTCGACTGTGATATGAGTAAAACTAGTCCCGCCGTCAGGCGCAGTTAGTTTCTTGCAGCTTAGTTATGATGCGCCATCACACACACAACTTCTCAAATGCATTCCATTCGATTATAAAGTGTTAGTAGAAGTTATTGAGATGTTGGATGGGATAGTAGAAGGTGTGCTGTTTGCAGATCTCGGACATTTCCCGACAGGTAATAACGTCACTGTAGCTTTTCAATGAGTAATAAAATATACAGTTGGATCAAACGGCTCGTGTGAACATAGAACCAAGCCATTGTATTACAATGAAGCCGACTTAACATACAAACGATAGCGGGGATTTTATAGGATGTTTTTATGCAGTGGATGGGACGAGAAATTCGAGCAATGTTAGCAGACGGTTTAGTTCTAATTGGTATAGTTTTAACCTTGAGGTTTAGCAATAAAAAGCTCTCGAGGATTCTTATTAAAACAGTGAGCAGGAACATCAATCAGCGTCAGTTAGCCAACACATCAAGGGTATTCTATTAGGAAGTATGGAGTGGTTCATGCAAATGCATCACTGGTCGGGAACAAGTAATCAAATGCATTTCTGGCATTCCTCCAATCTATTCATTTAATTTATTTCAGATAGCGATTTAATTGGTTACGCTTCTCATTAAGCTTGACTGGAGTCACACTGATTTGTAATAATATAAGCCTCTTCATGGTGATTTGTTAGTGCGGCACAAACGAACAACTTTACTCAATAGTTTTGCTCAAAATGTATTCATATCAGCCGTCGTAATTCCGATTATATGGAGCTATAAAAAGCGCGTTATTGACATTTCGTTGTTATTTTGTCATAACCATACTCAGTAGTATCGGCTAATTACTTCTTTAGGGTTACGATCGAATGAGGGAAGTTTTATGAATGCCATAATGAGTGCACATCTCCATTAGTCACCGTCTCTAAAAAACCCCCGGAAAATGCAACATTTCACTAATCACGGACGAAAACGGGCAGAAAATCGACAAGATTAATTGAATAATAATGTCGACACCTCCGACAAAATACGAATAATAAATATAGTCTCCACGTGTCGTCTCCAACGTCGGGATGACTTGGCATAAAATGTAGATTAATGGAGGCGTGACAAAGTTTCTAATAGAGATGCGCCGGAAGGGCACCAATACAAACTGTGGCAGAGCATTTCCCGCTGATGGGAAAACGGACAGATGTGCACTGTTGACCTGGCTAATGGAACCGACGTGTTTTCTAGCCTTTATCATTCTTACGGACATCATTCACCTGTTTACGGCCGAAAGGAAATGGTAATACGGAACCGACCACTTGCATGCTCTCCAACAAATTACCACAGAAATAACGCAAAACAAAATTTAAAGACACTTATATTGACCAAAATGTAAGGACTGGCAACGTTAAATTTTCCTAAAAAGTAAAATAATAAGTAGGTATTTTCTTTTACTGTTAAAACTTCTTACTGAAAAAAGCTAGTTTTAATTTCTTGTGTTGCTTTGAAATTTAATTAGGTACTTGAATTCTTGTGAGCGAATTCAAATAAAAAGTTGAATAAGTTGAAACAGAAAAGAAGCTTAAGCTTTTTTAAATCTCTGTAAACCTTAAAAACTATAACTTAAAAATACAATATCAAAAATAATTTGAACACACTATTTATAAACCCACCAAAAACTTTATTAAAGATAGAATGCAGTACCAAAAATTCTAAAAAAACTGAGACTAAAACTTGCAAAAACCTAATTATTTACACTAAATAAACAATAGTTATTTATTGTAAGAGTGTGTTAGATAGCGTTTTATCCACGCAAGAATGTTTAACCGCAAGAACGTCAGTTCGAGCAGTTAATTTTCTTAAGTGGATAAAACGCAACTAACACACGACTGTAATATAACGTTTTATCCACAACCATAAGGGCCAAATTATTCTAAACTTAATTAAAAATTAAACTGACATTTAAACGTCACGCCAAATGTGCTTCCAGTAGTGGATAAAGTGGTACCTTTATACGCATCTGAAGTGTGGAATAAAGTCTCTTTATAGAGTGATTGTGGATAAAAATAAAAATAGAGTACCTAAATCTGAATTTAAATAAACAAAACCTCCGACAGAGCCAAACTGATTAAAAGATGAGATATTTAAATCTCAAAAACAAAAACCTACCTACCTATAAAATTTAAAAAATGTGTAACACATCTCGAATCTAAATATTCTAATATGCATAAATAGAACAGATACAGCAATTTAACAAAATAAATAAATCTTTTAGCAAAAAAGTTGAAAACTCAAAATTATTCTAAAAAACTAAAGTCAAAATCAAAAATTATTTAAAAAAAAAGCGGAATGAAAACACATAAACACTAAAGAGAAAATAACAACCAAAAAATTGAAATTATGGAACTCCAACCCAGAAAACTAGAAAATCTAAATATGCTTTTAGTGCTATTTTAAACGTTAAAATAATGTACCTAAATAATGCAGATTTAATAAATACTTTCAACGTCTCAAATCAAAAAGAAAAAAAAATGGACAATTTTAACTTGACCTTGTACTTACGTGTAACCTAAATACATTTTAAAATAAATCTTTTTTTTCTTATCAATACTAAAATAATCAAATACCCTTGGTTTTATTCTTATTAACTTTAATATTAATATTTACTAAAATTTGGTTCAATTTTGCAAGTTAATAAATCCGAATTCTGAAATTGATGGTTCAGTAAAGTTAAAATTAAAATTTTTATTCTTGTTGAAATAATGTAAGAAATGTATTCTGTAATTGAGTGAAAGGAACAACCCGGACGAGGAAAAGCAAGAAATAAAATCGTGTTGTGTTGGTTTTATTGCGTTTTAAAGCGTGTGATTGCTTAAAGAGGCTCGAAAATGTCCGATAACTTTAAGGTCTTGAAATAAATATATCGCAGGTAATAAGTTAATAGGTCTTGACTTTTGGAAAACGCTATATCTGAAAGATCCCAGCTATAGCAACGTAATCAATAGGACGGAAACCATTTAGTCTCGCCGATTCGTTTCGAGATTGAGAACACCGGGGCGTAGAAATGCTACTTTTTATTTGTGAAACTGGAGGAGGAATTAATCAGGAATGCCTCGAAGCGGACAATAGTCTCAAAAGAAAATAATAATAAATCAATAAAAGCCTTTTAGTTCTGATCAAACAGAACAAAGTAGCTTATTCTACATTGTAAAATCATATTTATTGTCGTTTCATCGAGACGATTAATTAGCAAGATTGCAGTCGCTCTTTATTGATCAGATTTGATTTTTCCGAGCCATTTCCTCCGGTGTCTGTTAGATGTCAAAGGTATCTGGTGCATCGGAGCCATATTGTCTTGAAGGTAGTGTTGCTTCGGAAAACAGACACATGCCAGATGCGACAGCTGCCCGTGGCAACTTATCCAGGAAAATGCAACACTTCCCAATAAAAGATCCATTTGTTCGATCGAGAATTATTCGATTCGCTCCCGCATATTATATCGTGAATCCAGAATCCTTAAGCTCGTCATATAACTAAGATCATATCACGTATCAGATGTCAGTCTGTATTAAACAGTCCAAGTGAATACTTCTGACACACGCTCGTCATTCATCAAACCAAAACCAGACTTATAATGGACGATTGTACACAGGCAAGTAAATGGGTTCGGTAATGTGAAATGTCGATTGAAATGCAGGTCTATAGGGCGTAAAATTGAAAACGCGTACTGATATGACGTATTGCCGATGTCTTCTCAGCTCCACTCGATTATTTTATAAACGTACCGACACGAAAAATGAAAATTCGCTTTTATGCCAAGCGAGAAATAGATTTTTTTACGGTTAAAGACAGTTAGGTAAGTATATTAGAAACGTTAAGCAATTAGAGAGATTATCGGCTATTTGGTTTCCTCGATTTGAAACCATATGCAGTCCCACAGGAAGTAACACTGAAATAAAATTGCAGCTTTGCCATTACATATTGATTCAGGTGAGCGACACGTGGTTTTATACCATTTGATGACACAGTTAATGTTTTTACAAATATTTGATCAAACACTTGATTCAAAAATTTAAACAATCAAAATTTTATTAACGAGTTGTTTGTGTTAGTAACAAACAGATTGCTTATTTAAATCGTAAATTTCAAGTTTACACGGTTTCAGTTTTCAGATTATAGCCAATAAATTAAACGTAAAATGTATTTTCTAAACCAAAAATAAAAATTTTGACAATCCCAAAAACGTGAAACGCAATCGTAACAACTTAAAATTGAAAATTTTGAAAAAAACTAAAGACAAGCTAAATAAAGTTAAATTTAAAACATATAACTTTGAATATAATCGAATATTTTAAAACTGCAAAATTTTATTAATTAAACACAAAAACAAAAAAAAGTTAAATAATATAACCAAAACCAAACAAGAAACGTCTGACAAAATATAAAACTAGAACCAGAAGAATTTCACTGTTGTGTTTATTTTTAGCAATCAAATTTAATATTCAAACGCAATTTTATACATTTTTAACTAAATATCGACCCATGTAACCAGGGATATTGCAACTCAAATAACATATACTATTTTATCTGCAAACAATTCAGATGGAGAGAAAAAAACAACACACCAATAATAATCAAGTAAATCAGCTCAATAATCAGGACGCTTTGCAATAAAATCATAACAAACGTCACGCGTCAGTTTCGGAATTTGTGTTGTTTTGGAAGTGTTGATTGATTTAACTGGTGAATAACTGGTGTAGTTTATAGTGCAAAATGTCGAATGCTGATAATCTACCTTGTACCTCTCCAGAAAATGCTGAAGCAGCGAAAAAGACAAGAAAGAGACAACAGTGGTAAATGTCAAGTGAAAACGCCTAGGCGTAAAAACAATGTTTATACTCCATGTCTTTTAAGACATTTAAGACATAAACTTTTACCTGTGTCATTTAGTCATAAAAGTGGTCACTTTTGTGACGTTTGCGGATAAACGTATTTTTTTCTTTAATTAATTCAACGAAAACTAAAAAACAAAAAAAGATTTTTTGTTATGATTGAACACAAATTGAGTAACAGATATGTCTACTTAGATACAGGCATTTGTTAAAATTAAAATTAGTATAAAATCGTGTTTTTTTCTTATTTAAATATAAAATAAGTTACAATAGTCCTCGTTGCATGGGTCGACACACTATTATCATTGAATTGAATTAAAAAACTGAGTAATGTTGCTAACTAGTCTGAAATAATCGAAGAATTGTGAACGCAACTGAAAATTAGGTATGAGATATAAAGTAATTTAATTTGAGAGATTTTTGAAGCCTGTGCACTTGCTGATAATTTAAAAATGTTTCTCTTACATTTGAGTGAAATTGCGAGTTGTATGTCCTCGCAATTTATGCAAATAAATTTAGTTTATTCAATTTAGAAATAATACGGTCCCTTTCGCAATTAACTGTCTCCTCTGGCATTAAATCTAATTTTCCATTTATAATTTGGCCGTGTTTTGATAAAACCTCCTGCAGTCATAACTTCTCAAAATAATCCCATACATAAACGTCCCATAAACCCGTCGTGATATTTGATTATCCGCATTTCGGTTAGAGCCTTCTAATTATACATTTGGTGTCAGCAGCGTTGCAGTGAAACAGCCAAGTAATCGATGTGTATGTAAAAATCATGTAAACATAAAGCATTTTGTCCCTTCATATATATCGATTGTGTTTTGTATTCACGACGAATTTTCACGCTTCTCTTAAATGACAAGCCCCGTTTATGTGCAGATCTTGATGAAAATAGAACACGACTCCAAGCTTCCCATAAAATGGTTCATTTTCGGATAGCATCTCTTTGTTCAGCGTTCTACATAACACGCTTTCATTTAACTCTACATCAATAGCAATTTCAACACCTTTTCATACACTGCATCCATTCTTTTCCTTGCCGGTTACACTCTTTAAACAGTTCGTGCAATCTTTATGCCAACTTCTCGACGTGCATCTTATAGTGGCTTAGCAAAACCACTCGCACTTACTTTTCACAAAAGACCTCTTTCATTTCTATTTAAAATATATAAAAGCGTCCAGAATCCGGCTAAAAATGGCATTAACGTGAAAGGCATCTACTTCCTGCGAGCAATTAATAGCACAATATTGGAATTTTTTTACGGTTTGCGCTTTCCATCGTGTTAAGCTCTAAACGCCGAGCTTTAAGGTAAATAACGGCGCCTTGTAATAATTTAGTCGTTTTGTCTCCAACGAAATTTAATTAATAAGGGGGTTGAATCTGGATTGTGGGGAGTAAACTTACACTCATGTGTTTATCTTAAGTATTAAAGTGTTAATAGGATCTATGAACACGGCACGAGATTATGCAAGGGTTGCGAGCTTCGAATAACTTTGGATTTTCAAGTTCCAACAACATTTTATTCTGTCAAAAAATGCAATTAGTGTTTCCTGCTGGATTTTCCTGCAAAAGCTCACTGATCCGTAAAAATGTGTGAATCCGATAAAATATGAAGCCTCCGAATGTGTTAACTGTTAGTCGAATTTATCACCCTGCAAGCTTTATCCAGTTTGTTTCCTGAATTTCCTCCTGCACTAACGAATCTCAGCTCCCCAAAGTCTCAAACACTCTTCGTATCGAGTGAATTCGAAATTAAATCACAGCTTTTTGGCGGCATGTGTGTCCGCTCTGTAGTGATCGACGACAAGACTAGATAACCATGTTTCCATTTAAAATAGCAAGCAATCGACATGTTTGCCGAACGAAGTCGGAACGTTATCAAAAGAAGTTAAATTCAATTTCCAGACATAATCTTAAAAACCGATTACTTTGTAAACTTTCCGTTATAAATACGCACCCCGTTTAAGACGTTTAGCCTGATAATGGAGAGGGATTCATGTTATACTATTAATTATCGAGACGTTCAGAACAGGGAATAGCACTTTACCCGGGGGAAAATTAGTTCAGATCTCAAGTCGTCCGATAAATTCCTGCAAATCCAACGTTCTGTACCTTCGGCCATCATGCACGCAGCTTTGAACTATTCGATACAGAATGTTAACATTGTTGTTAGCAACGAGACTAAAACGGTTAAAGCACCTTGAAAAAACACAAATAATTGGAAGCCCTCAAACAAAAGCTCTCCAATTAATTAAGTTTTTTTTTATTTTTATACAAGCAAATAATATTTAAAAATTTTATTAAAAACTTTTAAAGTTCTGTTGTTAAAATTCTCCTAGAATAGGTCTGTAAAGTTAATTTTTGACATTGCTCACTCAATATACGGCAATAAAAAAATATTTCAGCATTGACATATAAGTTATCTAAGTCACCTATTTTTTTTAAAGTAAAAATAGTGATATTATTACCAATAGTAAAATAATATGTACGATCAAATGATGGACACGAGCTGAAATGGTTTAAAATATGTCTCTCCGTTGTCGTTACTGGTAAACATGTAACAATAAATAACAATATGCTCTATCTCCTCAAGAAAAAAAATCCCGACAAAAAACATAATACAAAACCATAAAAAAAATTTAATAAAGCATGAAAACATAAAACGTCCAAATAAATTTAACATAAAAGTCGTAGAAATGCTAAATATTATTGCAAATTTAAAAATAAAAACCCAATTTAAAAAGTAGAAAACCCCATAAAGCTACATACATACAAAATGTGGAAAACACAAAAAATAAATAGAAAACCAAAAAAACTAAAACTATGGAAAAATACAAATGTTGAAATCTAAAAACCTGAGTAAAATAGTCACACTAAACTTGAAATAAATCTAACTGCAAAGTTATCCTTTAACAAACTCAAACTAAAACCCTTGAAAACTCACAGAAGCCCAAAAAGAATAAAAATGAAACCAAAAAACAACTTAAAAATCTAATATTAATTTATGGAAAACAGACGTAAAACTTAAAAAACTTAAGAAAAATAAAACTTCAACTAAACCCAAAATAAAACTGAATTGAAAAACGTCTAATCCCATCTAAGCCCAATCGTACTAACATTAAAAAACAAAAGAATTTTTAATAAATCAAATCTGAAAGATACGCATTAGCAAAGTTAAAACTAAAAACAAGAAAATATGATGAAACTAAACATAGAAAGACAGTAAATTTTTGATGGAACAGAATTAAGAAATCTAAGAAACTTAAAAACAAACCAGCAAGCAAAAAAAAATAAACACAAACTCAAAATAAAAAAACCTAAGAAGGTATTTAAAGATTGTAAAATTTTAATAAACTCAAACCATAACACAAATAAATTAATGCATAAAATGGTGGATGCGCCGGGCTAGAAAATACTGACCGTGAAAATACGTCTATTTCGTCGTCATTTGGCAAAAATGTTATAATAAATAACAACATTAGCTCAGTCTCCACAAAGTAGGAAATTCCCGAGAGCTGTGGGTTGTTGTCATATCGCATTATCCCACTTTATGCGTCAGTACACAACTCCTTACTTATGCCGTTCCTCTCATTAAGGATAAAATCGGTACAGTAAAGCTCTCTACAAGTTAATGTTTCAGGGAAAGGCGGCAATGGGTGGTGGCAGTGTCGCGCCAAACAATCTTATTATGTAGTTCAAAGTTTACGTCATTTAATTACAGAGAACGCACTAACTTGGTGCACTGGAGGTGCTGTGCCACTTAGAAGCGATCCACTTCTTTAGCTAATTGCAACAGTTTCGTGTTTCTCATGAATTTCAAGTATGCTGTTATTGCTCAAGAACGGAAACAACCACATAAGTGCATCGCGATTAATTCGCGAAATTGGAACTTTTTAATTTTAATATCGTCTGTAGAAATTTTACAAGTGGCGTTTGCCTGTGACAAAAAAACAAACTTTTGTTGCATGTGCTAAGTGAAATTGTGCCGAGAGACGCCCTATCGGATAGCGGAGATTTGATCGCAGGTCGAGTTGGGAACAAAGTTAAAATTGTTTCGTGAAAGAGTAGCTAAGAAAACATTCTTCCGCAAGAAGTTTGTAATACACATAAAAGTTTCGAGGAAGAAAACAGGAAAAGTGCACAGAAGCGTGCAGTCTCACTACAAAACATTCGCCAACAAACTTGCAACATACCATGTGTAGTAAGTGTGTATTATTCCAGGGAGATTACCAGCGTTTACGAGGGTGTTAAGTGCGGATAAGAACGAAAGATACTCAAGTCGTGCTTTAATAAGATTGTATCAGTAACTCATTACAGAGTGAATGTGACTTTAAACTCGGGCTGGGGTAATTTCAATTTTAATGTCGAGACGACGGAGCGTTGAAATGAGTGACTACTTCTCCGTCTGAAGGCGAGATAAGGGCATAAAGAAATTTTGTTTTAATTGCCAGATTCAAATCTGCCACTTGGCAATTAAGAAACGACGATAAATCCAGATCTTAGACGACAAATTCCCTAGATTATTCTAAGCTAAAATCAACTCCAAAGACAGATAAATACTTCTACTCTTTTCCACAAAATTAAGTAAAACACATTTTAATCGCGAGATAATCGTGATGACAAGTCTTATAAGCAATTTACCGGCAATTTATTAAAATAAAACAAAACAAACCAGTAAAAACTGCTTTAAATTTTTAAATTAAATTTAAATAAAATCTGTTTCCAGTTTCCAAGTCAGTCAAAGTGACAGTTTAATGGTTGTAACAATAAAAGCTGAACCAAACAGAACCGCTTTGCGTTAATATTTAACTTGTATTGTAAACTATAAAATTTATTTAAGAATGTTTGTTCAATTATTGTGTTAATTATTTTTAGAAACTTTTGTGTAAATACGAGTAAATAAATTGAAAAACTCATAAATTATTCCGTGTTTGTAAAAATGAGATGACAAATTAGTTCACAAAAGCATATTACAAAAGCAATAATTCATTTATCACAGAATAATAATTATATTTCTCTTTCAGCAACAATATAACAAACAGGTAAATAAATAATAAAGTAATTCAATATTATTTTACGTCAACACCTAAAGCGATTATATCTTTGTCCAAAATATAGTAAATTATTTATCAAATAGCCACGACAATAATTTATTCTTAAGGTTTGCAAAGTGTTTCTAGAAGAAAAATAAGTTTGTAAAAAAATTCTGATTTAATAAGAACGTAAAAAAACGTAAAAACGTCAAATAAAGTTAACATTGGCTGAAAACTCAAATCTAAACCATTTCAATTTACCAAAACTCATTAAGAAACATAAACGCAAAAACTATAACACAAAATCTTTATAACCTCCAAAATATAAACAAACCAGCACCTAAAAACATAAAATGCAAAATCTAATAAATTATTTCAATAAATTAGTTAGTAGTTCAAAAAACTGAAAAGTGTTTTTCTAAAAACTGATTGTAAAGTTCTAAGTAAAACACTTTATTTATTTGTGTTGTTAAAACGATTATATCGCACCACTTGCAATTTTGTGTTCACTCTCTAAAAGAACTTAAAAAGAACTAATATAAAAACTATAAAATCCTGAAGAAAATTTTATTAAAAACGTAATGAAACGCGCGAAGCTGATAAAATTTAAATTACGTCTCTGTGGTTTACTATGAATATGAAAAAAGTTGCCTTTATTAATGCTAGTAGAAACGAGATTTTCAAGTAAGACTAAACATTGTTGCATCAATTAAATTTGTAATAAATTTAATACTTATTTTGCATAATCAGCAAAATCCACATATATTAAAGAATTAAATTATTTAGTAATGTAGAACTGTAAAACACACTTTGCAAGTTTGAAATTTGAATGGTTTTGGGCTTGTCTCGATTGAATTTGGTATCTGCAATCAGCTCAAGTCCCCCAAACACATATATTAAAAAGTTTAATGTTGTGTAAAATAATTTCTACGACTGCATACATTTGGGGTCGACAAGAATGTGACCGAAAGGTTTCAAATTCGTGCGCACGTGAAAAAATCACGCATTTCGACGCGAACATAAATTCGTAAAAATTTACACAGTCGTAAAAAGGCTTAACACCTCTATCAATTATACGGTATCGCGGTTGCATCGGAATATGAATAAGTGTGTGTTATTGCCAAATCCAGCAAATGCAGCCTTTACGGCATTGTCCCGACGTGAATTACGCCAGGTTATTGTTACTTAACGACTCACGCATTCGTGCATTTCCTTGTTGCCTTCCACCCCCTACCGACTATAATGTCTTCCTATTTCCAAGAAGTACAGATACGGAGGTGAAATTGGAGAATTAAGATAATAACAGTAGGGTAGATTGGAGATTTAAGACATATTTCACCCAGGAAATTAAAGTAAGTTGACCGAAACAACAATTAAAATGTTTCAAAGGAAAAAGAGATTGCGTATTAGTGAACAATCTGGGCTTGATGGAGCGTTTCCGAATTTAAACAAACTGAACATGATTTGATTAGATTGCAATTCCAGTCGAAATCTGTTTTAGAATTACTTTCAGAGAGTGTATCAACGTAAATAAATAAAATTCAATAAATATTAATAGCTAAATTATTTAATAATTTTACTAGTGTTACAAAAATAAATTTTATTTCGTTCTCGTTCAGTGTTTGAAAAGAATCCATTCGCGTATTCCCACAACCATAAAACGAGTGGACGAATTACACAGAGAGAAAAGAGATCCCAAGTGGGACCAATTAAAAATTTAAAAATAGCTTAAAATACGATTACGCGCTTTCCTTGAAAATATCATGGGGATTGAGACTAATTCTCTTCTATTTGGTGAAAATTTCCCAGAAATATATTTATTGCCGGTGGAATATCGGAGAGGAAATAATTAACATTCCTGAAAGCAGACCGAATGGCCTATTCCCTTGCCAAATCATATCAACCCTGTATACCTCACTCACAATTTTGCATATTACGCATTCCGCATCACACACCCCTTTGAGTGAACACACCACCATGTGTTAAGTTGCTTGGAAAAAAATGCAATAAAATAATCAAATTTCCAATTAAAAACAAAAATTTTCACTTAAATTCAAAAATTGCTCATGGCATTTTAAGTTTCAGATAAATTATTTATCTATCCTGAAACCTGAAACTTCGAACCTGTTAACTGAGGTCCTCTGTGGGCAGAACTTGACTTCAGTGCCACTTCGCAATGTGAACTGCGCGTCGCGACGCCTGAATCCTGTAATGGCATTGAAGCGTCGCTCCAGTTTCGTATCCTCGCCACTAGATGGAAGCTCCGATTTTCAGGCTAAAAGTTTTCTCTTTCTTCCGGCATATACCGGTCACGGAAACGTCAACACTTTCACTATTATTTGGGTTATTGATCATATGGCCCACAATTAAGCAAAAAAAAGCAGTTTAAAAACAATAAGTGTTTTTGAAGATGAGTAAGAGTAAAAGTTTGATTTTTGTAAAGGATAGTAATTTTCGTTTTCGGGACCAATCGATTTGTTTTGATATTTCCGGTATGAAAATCTTGCCGATAATCAAATAAACGATATGCGCAAGATATTGCGCATCTAGTTCGTTTTATTCGCAAAGTGTCTCATCCCCTGGAGCGGTGGCAACCACCTAACTACCCTCGGTTCATTGATCGCGACACCCGAGGCGCGGGGCCACACGAGACCGATACCACTCAAGAGTAAAGTCAATAGCTAGCATTATTAATCACAGTGTTTTAGAAATGATACGCGATTCCGACTGTCAAACACACACACACAATCACCCCTTCTGCAATAACAATTTGAAACTCGAGTCAAGATGAGCCAAGTCTTACCCCAGATCCTATTATTGTCTGAGGTTATCAGAAAACGAAATAAAAAATAAAAAATGTTTCAGCGGTTTTTTTCAGCAAACTTTGAAAAGGGATGTATTAGGGTTAGATAATGTCTAATCGGGTCGAAATGACAGCCGGTAATCCGGTAAGGACCCCTCAAGACACTGGCAAAGGGTGATAAGGTAAGTGGTATTACAAGTTGACAGTAATAACTTTGCATTTATGATCCAACCCTACACCGGCTGTTAACCAAGGTATTTTGGTTACACGATTCCGGGAGTTAAACGAAATAACACGCAAGCTAAAAAATGAATTTTTATCAGAGGAACATAAAAAATACAATTTTTGGCTGAGTTTTATGACTCAAGTGCTGATGAAAAAAATTCATTCGTGAAGCATTCACGTAAAAATTTCAAAATGGGGTCGAATTTAAATACATTGCAAATCCTAACCCTTGCTGTATTGATTTTATTCAGGTAAAAATATTTTTAATATTGAAAGAAATTTGGAAAGACATCGAAGATGGAATGTAAAATATTTTAATCGGAGTTTTTTAAAACTCGCAAGGATTCAAGAGATTTTTTTTGAATTTATTAGATGCCCTTGTTCAATTTTATTTGACGATAATATAAAATCAACTTTGTATATACAAACAAAAATAATCTACTTAGAATACTTTGTTCACTTGAAATATACGGCATTTCAAAATGTTTTGCTACTTACTGGCAATTTTGTTTACTATCAGAGCAAATAAATACCAATGTGATCACAATGCATTTCAAGATTGTAGACTAATGTTGAGACTAATTTAATTGAAAAAAAAAATTAAAAGAAAAAGTGTTGTGCTTACTTTCTGTTACACAACTTAACGAAAATAAATTTCTACACTGTTATACATCACAACTCAAATCTGCCAAAAGTTGTAGATTTGTTTATGTGTTTAATATTAATATAAAAGAACATATAAAAAATATTTCTGGGTCGGTGCTTAATTAAGCTTCAGACTGGCTTTACGTAATTCAAGTTATACTTTGTAGCAGGTGCTAACGTTATATTTCAATGCATGTATAATTACAATTATCGCAGCATGTTACCTACTCGCAGTGAGTCACGACTACTGAAACTTTCTAATTAGTTGCGTACTCGGTGTTCATTTCGTCTTCTTAATATAATAAGCTCTTAATCTAGGCATGTTTTAATCCTAAGCCCGTCGTGGTTTACTATAGTTACGTTTTGAAATTTTAATCCTAGTCTATTCGACTGGTGTAAAACGGTTAGTGTTGGGGTTGGAGAAATGGTATAATTGCCGGAGTCATAAACCCGACCGCAAATCTCGCAAATAAAAGTCGCTCTTATGACAAACTCCTGAGAGATTGAGGATGCAGCCTGCATCCCTGAAAATTGTAAAAGTTAAATTAGAAATTTTTGAAAGCTCAATTGAATGAAAACAGAGGATTCATCCGCTTGAACTGCTTCCAATAACTGCTTCGAGTGGATTTGATTAAAACCAGATACGTCAATTTAGAGTCTGATTTAACGATAAGTAACCCTCTGGCCACTCGATAATATATTCGGGTGACGTTACCTCGCAGATTTCCATTTAAAGAGGCTTTTGAGGTTGCTATCATCCAGATATTTGGATTTTTCTTCAATATGACTCAACTATTTGACAAATAGTTTAATTTTTGTAATAAAACGTCCCGAAGAACATAAACCGGCAATTACTTATAAAATTTGTCGACCTACTTTAAAATAACTACCAGAACAAACAGTTGTCCTATTCCCAACAATCTATAAATCTCTCGTTTTAATAGCTTCCAGTTTTGCCGTGCAATTGTGTTGCTGAATTGTGTAATAAAGGAAAATATTTATACAATGCCTCGAATGCTTCAGAATTACATCGATAAATCTAACGATAAAAACAATAACAAGTAAAACCACCTACAGCGCGCATTAAATAAATTTCAAGTGATTTTTATCTGACTCTTAATAGTTTCTGCTGTTTTAATTCCTCAACGCTTGCAACTGATAACTAAAGATGGGCTCTATAAAAGCCACAAAACGCAACGAGCCATGTAGAACACCGGCTATAGATTTCCCATTAGGCGTCACGGAGTGCCGGAAATAGGCATCGACCTCCTGGACAGACGGCTAAACTTCAATTTAAGTAAACGCCGCAGCTGCTACGACTCTTTGTTTTTATCAAAGAATATATCATTTCGTGTGATGGAAGAAATTTCTTCTTCATGCCACGTTAACAAGTCACCGAGGTCACAGCTCGAAATCAATTTTACGGAATAAATTTCCCGCTGTGAATGTAAATTAATACCGATTAAATACACATAACCCACGTTTGATCTGGCAGTTCTTCCATTTTCAAGCGATTCCTGCCGGCTCGAGCGAGCGCTTTTTATTGGCAGTTGGACCCACTTTCGACTTTTGATCTCGGCGATGTCAAAAACACACAAACCAACAGATAATACTCGACAAGTGTTCCACATTATAAAATTGCAAGTTTTTGCATTTTTGTGTTCATTTTTAAAAGAGTGCTGACTGAGTATAAACCCTCCCATTTATGTAAAAAACTCGCCCCTTTGCCGGTTACAAATTGAAATCTGTTCGGATATTTGCCGAAGTCAGCGCCAAATGATATGTTTGTCCATCCCCTAAACAGCAAAAAAGCAGTCGGACTCACAATACACTTAATAAAATTATGATTGGTATCCCTCGGGGTTAGCTGCCGACAGCAAACAGGCTGAGTCCGAGCCAAACGATGGATATCTTTCGGTCAGAGATCGATATCTCGTAAGAAGTGACCGGGAGTTAGCAAGCAGGCCGCAGGCCTAAGAGGAATTACTCGCGGAAACAGGGATCTGCAAGGATCAACTTGTAAGCTGGATGTGTTGTGTGAATACCGATCAGCATTTCCTACGTACTTGCGAAACATTGCAAACTAAACCCGGTTTAGGGACACCAGCCACTTGAAATCCTACAGTGAGTTTACTAAAAAATACACAAGTGTCCAATAATAAAACTGATAACCATCGTCACCAGTCACGACATAAGGAAAAGTAAAACAAAATATGTATGTAATTGAAATCGTTGCAATTTATGTAAAGTGGGGCAAGAAAAAGTGGTCAAGTATAGCAAACGAGTATGAAGATACACCTAAAAAATTAACCTTATTTGAAAGTAAGATTATTTTCGTGAAGACAAAATTTATTTTTGTTTTTGTCAATAGTAATAATTAAGGTTTGGATTATATGCACAACAAATCCGTAATATATGCGCATATTTAACAATAAAAAATAAAAATTGGGAAAATTGGAATAAATTTTTATCCTCGAGTACACTAAACTTTGTATTTTCATCATCTTGAACTGCACATGATGGACGAAAGAGAATAAATAAATTGGTTTTGCCTCAGACAAGCCATTTAAATAACGTAGTAATTAAGCCTTTCTAAGAAATCTGTACTTTTCAGATCACATCACTTTAAACAATTTTGCTAAAATTCATTTACAGACAACTACTTATCCGAATGGAAGGATTATACCCGTACAAGGTAAATAAAAAGTATGGAACCAAACGTTTTTTGTTTAAACTATTTTTTTAAGACTAATTAATGAATTAATACTATAGCAATACATACTATAAAAATGTTATATTTTATTAAAATTAAAATTGTGATGTTTTATTAAAAATATAATTTTTTCATTTATTTTTTGTTTTTGAGTTCTACAAAAATTTTAATATTTTTAACCCACTAAAAAAACATTTTTTGAATACGTTCCCAAAAACAGCTGTTATAGAGACTTATTTAAGTCCCTAAAATGAGTCTTTTCCGGACTCAATAAAATAGTACTAAAAAGTAAAAATGGTTACTTTAGGTACTCTAAAAAATTAAATTGTTTACTATGGTGATATTTTTTTTTTAATAAAAGAGATGTAATAAATTCGTGTTTTGGAAGCTTTAACACAAAAATGTTGTTTGTACCTAAAACGTTTTTGCGGACTCATCTGCTATTCCGAAACAGTAACATCCGCAAAAAATGTGTTTTAGGTACTTGTAACAAAAATTACTATTTTCTTATAAAAGTTATGTTCTAAGTATTACAACTATATATCTATTTTTTACTAATTTAATAAAAAATACATAAATTCTGCCAAAAAAAATTCGCATAACTCAAAACAAAACAAAATTTCGTTTCTAAAATACGATCACATTTTTTATATTACTTTATTTTACATTAGTTATTATTTTCTAGAAGCAAATACTTAAAAAACGTTTGGTTCTAAACTTTATATTCACCCAGTATAAAACAAATTAGAAAAGAAAACACTCAGCAGGATACTAATTCTTTAAGTCCGGATTACGAATTACTGATTGTTTTCTCTTTAACATATTTTGTAATCAGATTATTTTTCTTAAACTGTCCAATTTTTAACTTGAACTGAACTTTTTAATCGAAAATTTGTGATTTGAAGAAAATATGCACAAATATGTAGTATTTTCTAAAATATGCACGAAGTTGCCAAAATATGCATTTTTTAATTGGCTTATTTTAATGAAAAAACATTAGATATGCATAGAAAACTTACAATTTTGTTGATATGCCTCTTAATAACAAATATGCATTTTGCATATAATCCGAGCCTTAGTAATAATAGATTCGTTAAAAAAGATTTCTGAGAAAGGTCCGTAATTGGTGACTTAACAAATATTTAACAAATACAAGACTTTACCTAGATTTTTATTAGAAAATATTAAATTTCCTACATTTTTTTTCAATAATAGAAATTTATAGATCAACACAAACAATGTCAATGTAAAAATTATAGGAGCAGTTACACTTCTCGTAGTTTTGTCGGAAAAATCTGATTTCTCCAATGTATATAAGAGAGTTCGAATTTCTCGTTGTGTTGCAGTTTTTGTCCAATTAATGTAATGGATTCCTATGGCCCCATAGCCGTTTCGGAGTTGCGGAAACGTCGGAATTACACTTGGCCGTTTAGAAATTGGCGATTCAATGGGGTTTGCGCTAACAAGAGTTAGATGTAGGCAAAAACCAGCGACAAGAACTTTCATCGTCGAATCTACAAGATGTTGGTGGTAGTTTCTGGCGACAAAAAGCAAAATCAGTTCGAATTCCAGCGAATGTAAAACAGGGCGATAGTTTGTGAAGTAATTATCCACAGTGACATAATCGAACTATGTGGGGATTTGGCTTGAGTTTAGCTAAAACCTGTCTGTTGAAACAGAATTGTGTTATTAGTTGCAAACAATGGTTTGTGGTCAGTGAGTTTATATGAGTTCAGAGTCCGTGAGATTAAAGTTGCCTACGCTTTCGGTCAGCGAAATCTTGAGGGACAGGCGAGTAGTTGGCCACCAACATTAACGACCCCACTTAGCCGCCGTCCCTTGATAAACCTAAATCCAAATAATTAAGGCTGATATACGCTGCCCTTCCGAAATAATGAACTTGTCCCGATTCGATCCCGACCCAATAAGCCTCAAAGGTTTATGACTCCAATGCTCCACAGAAGAAAAACTCGCACCACTTCGTGTCGTGCTGGTGACGTGTGAAATTGAATTTTTCATTACGTGGCATTGCCGTTTTATCGCAAACTTCTTAAACGTAATTGTGTTGTTTTTCAACCGTTTCCGGACTTGACGGACACGTCCTACTCAGGTTGCTCGAGCTCCTGCTTAATATATTTAAGGATACGCAGTCGCCGGACTACCCACAACAAATTTAATCACGGAACGAGTCTTAGAGGCCTGACGCGAATTTCCTGATCTATACGTGTCTTGGATCCGAGAAAACTACTTCTGTCGGGATCTGCACTTTGTCCGAATAATTACATTACCATTCTTGACACTTTTTACAACTTAGCTCGACCAAAAAACAGTTTTTGCTTAGTCGACACGGACACCGCAAATTAATATAACAAATAATTCAGCAATTTTTTCTTTCAACAATTCTAATAAGTTTATTTAAAAATAAATAAAGAATACATCAAAAATTATAAAAAAGAAGCAGCACTTTAAAAAAAAATGGAAGTAATAGCCTACTCAATGTAGAATAAATTTTTGTTACTTTCTTATTTATTCTATGTTTTGTTTCATTTTGTGTTATGTCAAACGTTTAATCTTAATCTTTTTTGTGAAAGTGATAGGTAAAAGCTTTTTCACCGCAGCTTGTCTGCAGCGGGCGCTAGGTTGAGGGTGCAATTTAGTTAATTAGAAAATGTGGCAATATTGGCAAAAGTAAGCTTGTTCGTTAAATGTAATATAGGCGAAAATAGCGTGGGAATTCACCTAGCAGGGCAAACCGTTCTATTTGAACTATTGCCGAGCTTGGCAACGCGCGGAAATTACCCAGACGATAGCTCGATTCAATTTTACGTTGGGGTTTCGTTTGCACTGTTTATGGAGCTTTGAATTTCCTCATTTATTTTATAAAGTTGTAATTTACACGTTAGACTGTTTACCGCATAAATACAAATTAAGACAATCGAGACGAGTACGGTCTGTGTCTTTTTGTGTTATAATTCGCTGGAAGTTTGTTAAAGCGAGAATCGGAAATGCTATCACGGATAAATTTTATTCCTTGGAAGGTAAATTATATTTGCCATCTTTTACCGGCGTAATAGAAGACCCGAAGCGACAAAATAAAAAGCTTTCATTTCAGATAAATTTGGTGGTAATAACAAAGTTCGTAACATTTCATTTTCTTTAAGATTGTTTGAAAGTAACTAATTGCTTTTCCGCTGGAACATGAAACTGTAAAACATTTTTCAACGCTTTAGCTAAATCAAACAAAGAGTTTTTAATATTTAATTTCTTTTCTCAGAGACATGAATGAAGTAGTTGCTAATTGGAATTTGAAGATGAATTTACAATTGAAGCGAAAAAATCAAAATTTTTATTATTTCAAACGCGCACACTCTAATAAGCTCAAACGATATAAAAGAACAGAACGTGCCCTTTCACTACAGGAAGTAATATTAATTCGCAGATGTCAATAACAACAACTTCGGAATACTGATGATCATCTGGCACCAGAGATAAAGGAGAATGGATATATTGCTCGCTTTTCGGAAACTACGAACATTCCGTCTTCCTCCCAACGAATATCGAGGCTTTTATTGCTTCCCTTTTATCAAAATTAACCCTCCAAAAAATTTCAAAATTGCGACTTATATTTTTGTTCTCTGAATTTTCGGGATTGGAGCAAAAACATATCTATTATTCTCTAAGCGGTTAAGTAATTGAAGCATCAAATTCGGTTTCTCAGTTTTCTGGGTCAAAAGAGTCGATAACTGTAAGAGGGATCGGCTCGTTAAACACGCGACTACCTTCAGGATAAGCCTCGCCAAATGAAGCACGAAGAGGTGCGTGCACTTATGAGAGTGTCGCTCAAGACGTGTAATTCTAGTACCTTTGTGCTTCCTGTCTCAAGAGGCGACAATGTCTGCTCCAGCCTCCGACACTCACCTGCAAATAACACAAAAAATTACTTCAGGAAAAAAGTTGTTTGATTAAATTCCTGCCGGTAAACACCAGTCTAATTACTGTAGTTTTATTAACAAAACGTCGTAAACAGATTTTGCTCAAACAGCTCGTTACAGTGTTGTACAAGATCAACGCTATTCACTCTAGAAGGGTTCAATTAGCCCCTACCGAACAAACACAGATTATAACACCTAGTCTATAGATCGGAAAACTTGGTAGATTTTTGACAAAGCATCGTTGTGCATGAGTTTGATGTTTAACCAGTTTGCAATAATTGTAAGCGAGCTCCTTTGTTTCGCGACAATACAAGTATTTTCAATGTAAAGGTGTCAAAAGAGGCAGGACCGGAACATGCGTCAAACTATTGTAAGGCTTCTCGTATTTCTATACCATTGTGCAAAACTTGAATGCTCAAGATGTTGTGTTTAGTTGACTTTGTAACCAGGAAAACTGATATCATGTCAATGTTAATAACTCAATACGAGAGAAAAGATACTTGACTCGATCGAAACTATGTGTGAAATTAGAAAATTATTTTCTATATTAAAAACTTGCTCGTTCGGCTGGAAGTTTTCCCTATATTAAAATGTTTTTCAAGCTACAACTAATTTTAATATCATTTTCATATTAAATCAGAGATAAAAAATTATTATTAAAAGTTGAACTCACATTGAGTTCCAGAAATAAAAATAAATGCATAAGAAAGAAAATCGGCTACTTAAAGTCACTCCTTATGTTTATCTTCCTTGTATAAAAGTGTATTCAAGCTTGAAAATTCCAATAGATTAGAAATTTTTAATGCAAAACTAGAGTAAATTTTATTCAGCGCGCTTACTGAAACAGCAGCACCAAATTGATCCTTGAAGAAAACAAACTTACACAAAAAAATCACGTAACTCCAATACTACCAAATTTGCTAAAAAATTAAAAAAACATGTGAAAATTCGGAAAAAAAAGAAAAAAGACAACAGAAAATAAAAAAAATAAATAAAAAAAAACGAGAAAAAAAAAGATACATAAAATACTAAATCAAAAATAAAAACACATTAGAAAAGCAGGAAATAAGCAAAAATATCATATAAATACTCAGAGACGCAAGACGCAAGTTGCATCTTAGGTAAAAAAAAATTTTTTGTAGATGAAAGTGTTAATATTTTCAGGTAGAGAATTTTGCGTTTAAGGTTGAACTATACTGGGAAGTAGTGTTTCAGTAATATAAGTAGGTAATCTACAATACGCCAAAAATAAACCAAAAAATTCTTCCGTACAGTTGTTTTAAACGACACGGACAAAAAAAAATTAAATTAATATACAGTATGTCCCCGGATTGGGTTTACAAGAGGAACTTTTTTATCTTTAATTTTACGCCAAAGCTGCAACAGAAAAACATTTTTTGCTTCACCTGAAAAGAACAAATCTGTAATTAAAACTTCATTACTCTGATTCAGTAATATATTTTCGACTTTTAAAAATAACAAAAGCACTGTAACAATGAGTGTCGTATTCTGAATATGTAGATCTTCATATCATAAATTTAAATTAAAATAAGTCTATCTGCCGAGAATGATTTTAAAATAAAATCTGTGGAAAATCCACAAACCAAGTTATTTCAATGTAAATTAGTGTTTCTTATTTTATTCACAATTTCTAAATTTCCCAAACGGCACAAACTGTAAATATTTTTTTGCTGCCTTGCTGTTGGCTTTGTTTCCGCTTACGCGCTTGTAATTTTAATCACCTTGTCAATAAGAGCGTATCTGGCCACCGCTGCAGAATTGCTTTCAATTATTGTCTCGGCCAAAGCCTGCATGCAATATAATTGAATTTATAGGTCCAGTGATCGGTTTGGTGCCATTTTCCAAATCCGAGTAGATTATTGATATAAATGCATCCCTAACAGCGCCATATAGTTATAATTTGCAGACGTATTTCAGTGCGCAATTGCAAACAGGGAGTCGAGGGACTCGTAACATTTCCCTTGTAGAATCGCTAATAATATGTTTCAGCGGTCGTGCCTTCCAACTATTCCTCTCAATTGAATACTTCCCGTCTTAATTATCCAAAATAACTCCAAGTGTGTTACAGAGACGACCCGAAACAAGGAAAAAGGATTTATATCCTGTGACAATAATTACTGTCTCGCCTTGCGCGTTTAGACTATTATGTGAGGTGTCCTCATTAGCGCAACGAAATACAATATGAGAGGACATGTAAGGCTTCTTTAACACCTGCGACATCATGTTTTTTCCACCACAAAACACCTTTGTGAAATGGAAACCGTTTGATAAAATTACTGTGCGAGAAACGAGCATGGAAATTACGCCAGAATGAATTCGGCGCCGGCGAAAATTTTCACAGAATGGGAGTAGCCATTAAAAGCACATTTGAAGTTTCCTAACCATGACAGGAAGCTTACTTCTGAAAAGAACTAGACAAAAACTGTGCACACTTTTTAACGCTTTTAAATCAATACCCCATTTGCTATAGTCCAAAAAGTACACGGGGAACTACACCAACATCAACACTTCTTTCGCAACAAAAACAGAACTTATTGCCAGTTTAAAACAAATCTAGGACGTGGATAATTCATTGTGACATGTTTTGCCAAGAAAAAGAAAAAACGACGCAAACAAAACGTCAACCAAAACGGTTATATTTCGCTGTTCATTGATTAAAAAAAAATCGCAAACAATAATTTCATTATTTTGTGTGTATTTTCTTTCTATATTTATTAACGCCTATGCCTTCTTTACTAGATCCCTTCTTTTACTGATGTTTCACTTAAGTTTTTTTTAATTAGTTTTCACTTTGAATTTTTTGGTTGCTTTGTTTCCTCTATTTTCATTCAAAGAAACAAATGTACAGTATGTCCTTGGATTGAGTTTACAGGAGGAAAAAAATATCTTTGATTTTACGCTAAAACTGTAAAACAAAAATATTTTTTGCTTCATCTGAAACGAGCAAACCTGTAACTTCATTATTCTGATTCACTAGAAAAAAAAGTTCATTTTTCCCTGATTTTGGACAAATTTTTCTCTGCTTTATAACTCCTATGGTGGTTTTATTTTTTTGACAACGATGTCACTTTGACAATAAATTCATTAACTGAATAATGATAATTGTTGTTAAAAATGACTTTATATTTTTATCCAAAAGTTGTTTTTTTTGAGTTGCCGTTTATTAAAATTATATTTTTCACCCACATGTTTGTTATTTAACTTGCGTAAACTTATTTGTCAAAGTCACATCGTTGTCAAAAAAGTAAAACCTTTAATATGATAGGATTTAAAATGCAGAGAAAAATAAGTCCAAAAGCGAGACAAAAATGAACTTATCTTTCCACTAAGTCAGAATAATAAAGTTTTAATTATAGATTTGCTTGTTTCAGGTGAAGCAAAAAATGTTTTTTCTTTGCAATATTGGCGAAAAATCAAAGATAAAAAAAATTCTTCTTGTAAACACAATCCGGGGACATACTGTATATTTACTACTGTAAATATTTATTCTAAAAATCAAAAACAGATAAAATTTGTAAACTTAAATGAAAAATATAGAAACATAGAAGCCAAGCTAAGTTTATAAACAAAAAATTAACAGAGAAAAATCAGACACAAAAAAATAGCAAATAATACAATAATAAAGTAGAAGAAAATCTTTTGGAATAGAAAAAAAGAAAAAAAAGTAGAACAAGTACAAAACAGAAAAAACAAAGTTTAAAAAATAAAAACAAAAAGCACACTAATTAAAAACAAGACAATTAAAAACAAAAAAAATCATTAAACAGAAAAACTGAATTTAATCTAAATCCAATTCATGCTATTCGTGCTACATATTTCATTTTTCTCACCCTGCCTTTGAACCTTTTTAACACAGGATTTGATTCTTAAAATCTAAATTTAGAATTCAGGAGTTGTTTATTTATGTAGAATACTAAATCCAAGTAGCCACCCCAAGCTTGTCTTAGTGTTGTCTTAGCTGCGTAGGCGACAAAAATCTAAAATCAGCGCGATTATATCCCCCTCGATTTCGGCGTAGAGAATGTCGCAGTTAATTCAATCTTCGCGTTTCTACTATCTGCAATTATGAATCCTCGAATCATTGATCTCCGAATCAAAGGGAGAATAATGTTTGGCAATTCCTCAAGCTCATCGTCTTCTAACAGGTATTTGTCTTACATTAATAATGTTTTCGAATGGCATAATGCATACACATCTATTGTACAGTAGGGTATAATAGAACCGGATCGTGTTTTAACATAATGGAGCAGTAATTCACGATAATTTAGATTTAGATTTGACCAGTGGCCGATAGGGAGAAGCAGGCACAATGAACAGGTACCAGCATTTGTGTTGTCAGTAGGCACAATGGGTAAGTGTGTGCATATGCGAAATGGGATTTCATTGTTATGATTCAAAGCATCAAGAGTGATTGATAGGTGGTGAGTATCATGACCGCAGCACCAGCTCCGCGAATGCAAAATTGAATCGGCAAAGTTTCTGCTCACATTAGAGCGAGTTAATTCGGTGTTGATATTGTCACATGTCAAATATTTGCAGCAGAAATATGAAGTGTGTCAGTTGAAAAGAAGCGGAGGTTATTCATCATTCAGAATAAACAGGACGCAAACGATTCCGAACGCCGAGAATATAAATCTTGTTTTATACCAGGGCGCATTCTCACCGCAGACATCTGACATGAAAATCAAGTGACTAATAAACGTGAAAATTCCGCAAGAATCAAAAACGCCGCTATTGCAGCTATTGATTTCTCTCATAAATATAACAATGTGATCCCGAGTAGACGTCATCGCATGATTGATAGATTGTTAATGTAAATTCTTCCTGTCGAGCAAATATATCGGTGTTCCGCATCGGCAAAAAAAACGATGATTTGCTACAAGCCATTCTTCATTCATAAGACGCCTTTTATGTTTAGTTACACACATGATGTTTTATGTAAAAGTCGAGAAAACATCAGCCATTGATATACGATCACTCCGGAATGATTTATTCAAAAACTACTCCTCCACCAATTTCCACAATCTTAATGAGAAACACGCGACACTCCTGCGACCATTAATTTGAATCATGACCAGCAGGAAAAATCCCACACATGACGTCGATTCGGGTTGTAATTTTTTACGCCCGTGTACCATTTATCTAGCACGGGTTTGTTCGTGCAAATAGCGATAATTTATTATTAATTGTTATGTTAAGCATACACTGAGCGTTATCTGCGAAAGCGTAAAAACAGCTTGTATTTTTTTGAACGTAGGGGGCAGCACTGATAAAAAACACTCCACCGAGTGGACACGCAATAAACGTGTACTCTTGCAGAGTTTAATAATGCATAATAAAATTTGATCTGATGGCACAAAAGTTAATTGCCGACCAAAGAAACAAATAATTTTTAGACGAGCAAGTATATGTTATTGCTGTGTTCGCACTCTACATCTCTATAAATCAAGAATCTTTAGTATTCCAATACAGATTTATACCAAAAGACTCAAGTGTCGCGACAGCAGTAAAATAAAAATTTACGAGAATATGAAACATTTTTGTTTGCAAAATAAAGTTTGTGGTAGCAGCTTCAAAAGTTTCCATTAATGTTCTATTTACTTTTTTTTATTTCGTGTAATTTAAATCTAGTGTAATTTAGTTAAAATGTTCACACTTTTAAAGTGCTATTTATTAATGAACAAAAGTCGTTAGTAATTTAATTGTAAATTTAAATTATAACAAATTGTTTATTCTCGTTTAATATGTTAACAAACGATGCAGTAGTAATAAACTTATAAAAATATATTTAATAAGTAATAGGAGTATTTATAAAAAGTAGCATAATATTAAAACGTTAAAAATTTACAATACATACGTACCTTTAAACATCTTGTGATAATAAAATCAATAAAATTAATCAATCACCCCGAGATTTTATTTTCCTTCAATCTCACAAATTATGTATAGCAGCTCAGTTTTGAAAACATTTATCCGCAGGATTTGCAAACCAACAAAAAGCTGAAAATAGCTTTTTAGTTAAATAAACCCAACACTTTAACAAAATAAAAACTAATTACACATTTCACAAAATTCTGGATTATTAGAGGTCCAGTGAACCTACTAACACAGATGTTTCAAATTTAAAGTACATATTTTAATTAATAAATAAGTTAGTAATTGAGCAAAAACATCTTGATGTTTTAGATTCTATGCAGGAAAAACTTTGCAAAAAATAAATATATTTTAATAAATAAATAAATTTTAAATAAGAGTGTTAAATAAGTATCATCTGACGGCTTGTATAGAAATTAAAACAGTTATAAAAAGCATAAATAAAAATTATAACAGTTATTTCAAAGCAAAAGTTTCTACGGCATGAACATTGCAGAGTTTGATGGAAATAAAAAAAATGTTTGCCATAAAGTTTGCAATTTGAAGTGTTTGCATAATGTGTGAAGGCGGTCAGTGTATAAATCTAAAATTCAAATGTCAGGTGCATCATAACTATGAATTTTAAGTGTCACATGACCGCACCATATCTTTCTATGTAAAGTAGAAAACATTGTCGCATACATTTGCCCTAAACATAAAACTTGAGAGTGTAAAAGGGATCCAAGTCAGATTGCCGACTTACAACTTATTCGCATGAATGATGACGAGAGTCACCTGAAAAATGCCTTACTTTTACAGCTTTTTTATTATGCAGTTAAAAATATATTATAGGCTGGTGAAAAATCCAATACCCATTCTAAACCCAAAATACGTACACAATTTTTATGGTGGCAAAGTGTGATCCTGTTTTATTACACGGTTCTAAAATCGTAAAGAAGATGATTAGAGTTTGCATTTAGTGTCAATTACAATAATGCATTTGGGACAATCACACACATCCGCGAACAGACAAGCATTTTTAACAATGTACAAAAGCAATAAAAGAAATTGCTTCAAAATGTATACAGCGTTTAATGTGTTAGGGCGTCAACTGGAAAATTTCCCCCAATTGTTGGCATTCAACGAGATTTTATATTTGCCATGACACTTAAAATAACTAAGTGTAAACGTTTGCATTTCATTTTCCGTTCCAATGCTTTTTTGCCTTTTTGTCAAACGCTTGTTTGGAAATTGTACAAAAAATTCCATGTTTGCCGGTTGATGCTCTTCATTTAGCTTTCAACTGGCTAAATCCAACTATTCACCGATGAATAAATATTTAATGTATCGACTATAACTTGATATATGCTCACTGACATAAATAAACTGAAAGAAAAACCGCCCCTCTAATTTCCCAAGCACTACTCGTGAGTACAGAGGTGCTTATCGGCCATTTCTATGTATAAATACATAGGGGAGAGCCCGAATCAATGATTCCTTTGCGCACTAAACTCTCGCTAAACGAAATTTATAAACTGCGCTCTCATATATGTATAGAACCCCGACTTTGAATCGAAGCAATACACATCTTCTTTCACCCCAAGGTAAGACAAGTAACCGATGATGGTCACTACGTTATCAAGCCTCGAGGGTAAAATCGCCGGTCAGGCGTATTCTGCAGTCGCTGCTGCAATTGAGAATATCGCTCCCACAGGTGCTCTCTACTTTCGAACCGTGTAACACACAAATATATAAGTTTTTAGGGTCGATTAACAAGTTGGTTACGTGAAACGTGGACACGAATTTGTTTCATATTTTCGACGACGAAAAAGTAAATTGCAGCCGACCGCAGTGCTGCACGAAGCCAATAAAGATGGAAAGTGACACAGCTTCCTTAAACTTTCAAAATTTTGGGCTTACACAGATCGAATGGACGGAATGGTAATTGGATGGTTGGCCAGACAAAAGAAAAGAAAATGTTTTAAGCAAAAAACACAAAATAAACAGAACTGAACATGTAGACTTGTAAAGACTGCACCTGCATTTCAGTTTTTTTCATTACTACATAATAATCAAGTTTATTAACAGACAAATTAACACTTAGGCACAAAATAGTATAAACTTTAGTACCTACTTTCTTAAAACCCAAAGTTTTACAATAGAAATCGTAAGACCACAGTAACGCAGTTAAAAAACTCAAACTTAATACATGTAAAAATACAAGAACGTTAAAAATTAGTTGAAATGTAGAATCAAAACACTCAAAGACGTAGACGTAAGAACAAAATATAACAGTAACAACTTAAAAGATTTTTTTTTCTTTATGTCCAAATGAAAAATAAAAGAGCGTATTAAAAGTAGCGCAAACAAAAAAGTCACGTGTAGACAAAACAACTATGAAAGAACATTTTTGATTCAAAAAGTGTAACAATTGCCGAAGCCGCGCTTGATTGTTTATCACAGCGTCACAGTGTGCACAAAGCGTCAGGATTATTTTCATTATTTCACGTAATTTTAAACCATTCAACTAAATCCTGGCGGCTTCCTTTTAATTTTTGTTTGAAAGCTTATAAATCTCGCCTTTCTCCAATTATGTGACTTTTCACATTCACTAAATTAATTCCGCTTCGTCTTGTAGAACGGGAGACGCACACAGAATCAGCAGACCCACACTTTCTTCCGTCGAGCACTTGAATCAACAATGAGACTTTTAACAGTGAGATACAGTAGCTTTTAGGGCTTTCCGCATTCTCTCTAAAGTTGAAAAGCTTCAATTCGAGAGCCGACCATAGATTTATGTCAATAACGTGAAGTTTTCTTCCCGATCGCCGGTTAATGTTAATTGAGAGTGTCGCAGGCACGTCGGATGTAAAGTGGCGGCTTATCTGGGGGAGCTTTTATGTTGTGGTCATTGCGTTTGCTCTAAGAGCAGAGGCGTGCATTGTAAATTATCTCAACGTTACTTTTACTGTTGCCCATCAAGAAAGAACACGGCTGCCTCAAATGTAAAAGTCATAAAAAAGAAATAGCGGGCAATCTCTGCCAAACGTAAGCAATAAAGATGCTATTTTAACTCGAACGTAAAGTCAAGTGCGACTTGAACTATTCTTCGTAGACAATGACGGCAGCAATCTCGTGGTTAATAAACACTCTTCATTTATTTCAGATGAGACACACTGTATAGTGCACCGTCCATCTTCGGCTAAGCTAAAATAAAATGAAAGGTAACCAAAAGTGACCACGTGGCAGAGCAATCTTTTATCCCGGTTTGAAAGTAGCACTTACTGTAATACACTGAAACCATATATTCCCTAGAATACAGCTACGGACAAAGAATACTGATGTATTCTGGCTGCGGTTCTCACCTTTGAGGTTCCACACTCGAAAGATCGACTTATTGATTCTTCGCGCGCTTGTTGTTTGAATATTAGATAAGCACAGACGGAATTTAATCCCAGTGGTATTCTGCATGCAAAACCAGAAATGTGATATTTATATTCGTTTGTATGGTTTTCACACTTATTTTTCCCCAATTTATAACAACGGCCACGAATTGACTTTCCAAATTAAAAAAAGAGTAAACATATATTTCTCGAAATATTCATGACTGAGAATTTTGAGCGATTCATATGCAGAGCAGACGTTCAATGCACTTGCCGTTTCCTAAAGAAATGATGTTAGCAGCATGCACATACGTAAAATTGCATGATTTGAATAAAATACTCGAACAAAATGTCCCAAGTCATTCCCAAACAAAAGCAAAAATATCTTCAGTCCTATTTTTATAAATGTACAGCGCAATTCCTGCCCAGAATTATCGCTGCACCGTCATGATCTTGGCAGAATTTATTAGGTGTCTAAGACTTGCACAACTCCCAAAGGAAACTCCTCCAGCCTTCAGCGTTTCTCACATTACAACAACTACACATAACATTTTTAATCCCCTCTCAAACGTGACTTTGCAAAAAGATGCATTCTGTTCTGCTGATTTCGCACCTTCTTTTTGCTTGTTTTTTCAGCGTAAATTAGGTATATCTAATATTCAAAGAATGCGAGATTCGGCCGAATGTAGGGGATTTATCGATTACTTGAAGAATCACATGAGCGATGCTTGCTGACTACGGCACTCCGGGGAAATTACCGGAGTCCGGACGGTCGCGACCACCGGATCTACTAACCGATGCCAAGATTTACCGCTGCGCCACCGATAGCGGTAGCACTCACTCACGCTATTAATAAGAAAGTTATAATCTTCATTAAGTGCTCTCCCAGCGAGAATACTGCAAAAAGAGACGAGACATGCGAGGAAATTGCCCCCATGCACCAGAGACGATGAAAATCTTTAGAGTTTCAGCAAAACATCAATGAAATTGTGTTAATTTTAGATGTAGACTAGACAAAAAATCAATTCCGCTAACACAAAATCTATCAAAAAACATGTTCGCAATTTATGTATAATAAAAAAATAATAATAAATATTTGTGATGTTGTCTGCGGTCCCCAAACTTTTCGCAAGTTTCTAAGACTTTTCAATTCTTGTACACTCATAATTTTGCGTGTTGTACAAGTTGCAACAAGTAGTTTGCAAACACAAACTTGCCCATAAAATTCGTTACTTTATCCACAGCCGGCAGGTGCACTACGTGACATTTAGGAAAGTTGACGACTCATTACTTGCAAGGTACAAGAAACTCAAACAAATTCTCTCGTAGCCTGAAAACGTCTTTCTTTAATTAGAGCAAAGAATGTTCTTTATGTTTGTTCGGCAGTCTCTTTTGATCAAAAAACTTGCAGTTATGTTAATACTCTCAATTTCTTCCACGAATCATTAACGAGAAAAATAACGACGTGATGTGATGGCATTTGAGAGATGTTCTAATTGTGGCGATGCTTTTAAATTTGCTCGGTTTCAAGTAACTAATAACGAAAGATCAATTAATTCACTAATTAATTTTATATTAAAATCCAATAAGGAGGGGTTGTTGTAATGAATCATTTTGGAGGTTTTAGCAAGACTTCGTGATTTAGGAACTATTGTTTTAAAGTGTGATCGGGTGATAAGTGTAAGTTCATCCTGGCCGCTCCCTTGGGAGGGTAAAGGATGGAAGGGCCGCATCCTGGGGGATCCGATCGGCCGTAGTTGGCCTGGGGGGTATCACGTCTCGAGTTAGCATAAGACGTGATTTTCATACGTTATCAATCGTTGGGTTTGTGTGACTTTTTAAAGATAATATTCAGAAATATCGACGGAATGACAGCGCAAGAACATAACCGAAGTGCACAGAACGGAACTGCATCACGATTTCATTGTTCACTATTTTCTACGACGGCTATAAAAAGAAATATGCATACATAAAATATAATGTACGCATGTAGATCAGTTCAGAGATACGCACGAACTTTCATTTTACGATTCCCTTCATTTGCATTAAAATTAATTTGTGGTACAAAGAGCGCCAATAAATTATCTCCGTGTCAAGTTCACTTTCGCACTTTGCTCAATTAAGAAAATAATGACCGGCATTAGACTTAATTATCTAGGATTATTTTTTAACTCGAGCGAAATAAAACTGCATGTTTATGAAAAGCACAATGTTACAAGTATTTATCATTTCCAGTTTAATTCTGGAAATGTGTCAAAAGACCGGTTTTAAATTTATGAATGTGAGAAGTTTAAAAGGGCAACCGTAGATTTACACATTTTATACAATTGTAAGGATTCTCTTATTTTGCTTTGTCCACGCTCTGTTTTAATTAACTTTTCACTGCCAGGTCCAATTCTCTTTGGGAATTGAAGCACTCAAGCGGATAGCGGATAAAAGTAGTCTATTTCAAAAATTACCGTTTATATTGCAAACAAGTGTGAACCAATTTGGACAGTACTACAAACTCCTAGTTGCAAAAAGGCATTCAAACAATTTTATATTTGAATAATCGTAGCAAACTTTGTAAAAATACGAGTACACTAGGTGTTTAGTTGTGGAGTCAAAATAGAAAAAGTGTATTTGATAGCTTTTGTCGGCAGAGTGGAGGTGAAGACCGATTGTAAAAATATTTCTAGTCCAAACAAAAGAGATTCTACTTAATCGTAAAAGAAAACCTAGAGCCTTGGGAATGATGGTTATCGGTGTCATTTTATCACGGATTTTTTTCTATAATATGCCGTCAGCATTGGGTTAACTGCCAATTATAAAGGAATTCTGGTTATCGTAAAACCCGGCGATGTCATACACGTTCTTTGTTTTCCAGAGTCGAGATTTATAAAGGCAAGTCTCAGTTTTACGAGGTTAGTAGCTTTGTTTTTTCTGAATTAAAAGGAGTGCGTTTGTATTAAAATAATTTGAGATTGGTAAACCTGTGAATCAATCACCACGCATATCATCAATCATAAAATCTAGTTTTGTGAAAGCGGCACGTAATAAGTATAGGCCCGCTAATGGATTATCTTATCTGGTTTGTAACTGCAGTTGAAAAATAATTTCAGGTCCAAATCAATCATAGCAAATGGTCAAGTATAAAAATCGGAAAATGTTCGGCTTGATACCCAAGAGATTAATGTAATAATTCGTGTACGGATCGTCCATTCTCATTCGAGAACCGTGATTGGCGTAATGCTTATTGACTGAGATTGATTTATGAATGAAGATAATGGCGGATTTCCGCCGGAGCGGATATTGCACGCGAATCAAAGACAAACGTGCATTGTTTATTGCCGGATTAAAAATCGTCTGCGTACGACGTTTCAAAAGACTTCAATTGGAGGTGATCCTGCGGACTATATTTGCATTGGCCTAGATTGCAAGCTTGGATGACTCCCAACATAAATCTGAAGTCTTTATACCGCCTTGGGCGTCCTTTCGAAGCCGCTGGGCCGGACTGAAATTAAACGAGTTCCGGTATCTTGAGATATATGTGCGGCCTCGTAAATAATAAGGTAACTCATCTATGTAAGGTTGCACATATGAAATGTGGCCCATAATTTACCACCACAGACCTGAAAAGGGAACGCAAAATTTCACGAGACGAAAACACGCAAAAACTTACCACTTGAGGTAACTCAAAAACGTGCTTTTCATCAGCAGTATCATATAGTCAAATTTGATTTTCTTATGTTTACGTATGGTATGTACAAACATAAATCTAAAAATACTATAAAACTGTACAAGTTTTAGATTTCCAGAATACTTACTTTCTGCAGAAGTTCTCATGGACTTAATAACAATTAAAAAAAGAGAGAATCTAAATACTGGAAATGCTTAGATAAACCTTATTTTTACAAATTTAATAGTCCTCGTTAATAATTAGAACTGACAAATTTTACCTTCTTTTACCTTCCACAAAAACTTGGTTTCAGTTAGAACTTGATCTTTCTAGAAAAAACTAGTCTTAACTATCAGCCTTAGTTAACTCTAGATTTAACTAGTGTATTAGTATTTTACACGTACTTCGTACAGTTTTAAACTATGTAATTTAGTAATAACTTATTTTAAATAGTAAAAGCTGTTTTAAATAGAATATGTACAAAGTTTATCATTTTAACAAAGTTTATTTTAAGTTGTTGAGTACAAACCTTTTCAAGTCCAAATTCAAATTTTTCTCTGTTCCCGCATTTCATGTTTATGTTAATACGTTTTATAGATTTTCATTAAGTATTTAGGCTCATTAGATAAAGATAGATAAAGAGATGCTATTTTTGCAAAAATGCTTTAGATGTTTGTCTGTGTAAAAATCACCATTTTCGCGTTTTATTTCTTTATCAGATTTGGTAGCAATCTCCTTGCAAAACAGTGCCCTAAACGCCCCGCAAGGCTATTAGCGAAACCGTAACCGTTTAAAAGTCAGAGAGCGCTCGCAGCGTTTGCTTAGTGGAAAGTGTAAGATTGAAAATATTGATATACATGGCTTACCGATCCTGTTTAACTTGTGCTTTTCCGTCAAAAATTACTTCATTATTTGTGGAAGAGTTAATAAATTTCGTTTCTTGCAAGTTTATAAAAGCAGAAAACAACGCATTTTAGTGTTAAACAAAGTTTAAATTTGTGTCCTCTCGGTCAACACTCTTTAATGCAAAATGAAGTGCTGTAAACATTCTCGGCACGAAGCTGAGGAACTTGTTAAAGGCTCTTAGCTTTACACTTTGCGTCAGCTGCATTACTGCGGATACAACACCTTTCCTGAAGCTCCGCATTGTTACAACAAGAGGCTCTCGGAAGATTCTTGCAAGCAAGGGTTTGAGAACAATTATTAGATTTTTCGCGATGTCAAAGTGAAAAATTTGAAGATGGATTTTTAGTTTTGTTTTACAATTGAAATCTGCGTGAGGTAACAAGACTGAGACCCACTTTAGTGAATGTTTAATTCATAAGAGCTTTGTTGAAGTTGGAGACTTTTCACACTTGGCACTAGAGTGAGGCATTGTCGACACCTGACCTCGTAAAAAAATTTTAGATTTATGAAATTTCGGGGTAATGAGGAAGTAAAGAAGAAAAATGCTTGCTTTAAGTATAAAATATGTTAACCGGTAAAAACTAGAAGTGAACATGAATAAATTATGATATTAAAGGGGCATAAAACCTCTCGACACGTTATTAAAATTTTAAGGGCCGAATCCTTAAATACGAGCTTTTTAATGTTATATTCTTTCATGGCACAAACGGACATCCATAAGTCACCCGAAAGCGGCTTATTATAAGCCGTCTCTGCTGTTTCTACCTTAGAGAAAAACGACGAAAAATAGCATTTCTTCCAGATATTTGTTCGTATGAACCCCAGGTGCAAGTAATCCCTTTTGGTTATTAAAAAAACCCGAGGCAAGTTTGAAAACCGTTCGTATCAAGGGTAAATTAATATAAAATAGCAGGAAATGAAAATTTATTATTTATAAGGCGGTAATTTGAGACTTAACCGCAAGATAGTAGACGACGTCAAAGATCTTGTTCTAAAGCTTGATCCCCGGAGAGTCAAGAGATTTCATTAAAGGAGTTGCAAAGAAAGAACCAATTTTAATTAAGAAATATTTTATCAAAAGGATGCTATTGCTAACAAACAACACAATTAATCTTAATGCTGCTGAATGAGCATCGAAACCATCGAACTGGGACAAGCAGATTTTAAACTTGTTCTGCTACGTGCTGTATTAAATGAACGATGTGCTTGTAAATCTACATAATTTGATTATACAAGTTTAGCTAACCGTTAATGGTAGAGGATCACAGGAATAATAATTTAGCAAAGTCGCAAATTCCTCCCCGTAGCCGCACATCATACATTACTTTATTAATTAAGACAAATCAACTACAAATATACTACGTGATAAACTCGAATCATTTCTAGAAAAAATCTCAATTCCCTTCAGCATATTTAAAATTTATAACGGTTCCCTTCCGGTGCAGATCCTACATAATTCCGAAAATTATGATGTGAACCCCGGAAATAGATCGAACTCGATAAATCTCTCACGGAATCACACAAATGTGGAACAAAAGCAACAGTCAAAAAAACTAATCGACATTTTCATCACCGGAATACTAATGGTGCGAAGCCAAAGCGCTCAAAAGTGGAGAGAAAATGTTTATTCAGTGCCGACAATTGAAGAATGAAAACCAGAAATGACAAGTAAAATCCTCTTATTCATCAGTAAAATTTTTATACACTTCATGACGTGTATCAACTATTTTTTAAAAAAATTTTGTTAAAAAATCACTAATTACATCCTTGTTTTAAGTAATTTGAGCTTCATCTTAAAGAATTTTTACACGTAACTTAATCCAGTGTCGATCCCTTATTAGAAACTTCACAAAATCTACCAAAAGATTACTTATACTATGTTTTATTACTTAAATTTCTTGTAATTTAATAATCAGATGTAGCTTTTTAAGTCCACGCAAGAGTATTTATTTTTGACTGTTTATATGAAATTTTTGTCGGTCATGTTTTTCACCGATCGTTCAATTGTTCAAATTTTTCTTTTATAAAAGGTTGCTTTTGGAACTTAAAAATCCTAGAATATAAAATAAGATTTCAGCCTTCGTATGATGGGTTTTGCCACGACCAGTTTTTATGAAACCAATTTAAAAATTCTTATTTAAAATTGTGAAACCTATAAATTTAGTATTTGAGTCTGGCGGCGCTGTCGCTGTCATGAAAAAGGTAGTTATGTTTATTTCAGAAAGAATTACACCTTGAATACGTTTGTTGAAAATCTCCCCGTTTATTACATCCCGACTGACACATCCACGACTTAGACATTATTTTGCGCCCCAGAAATTCCTTTTTCATATTGCTTTCGTTGGGTTCGCGTCCAAAAATTCCGATCATTCTTTTTTAGATTTTTCTTATTTTAGTCGAACGTGCCGACCTGTTCGTTACTCCCCTCAAACCTTTGTGTATCTTCGTTCTAATCCTCAAGGTCTGCTAGATGTTAGCTTGTATCTCGATAGACGCGCTTCCTAAGTTTTGGCACGTGAACGTATCTCTTTGTTATTTACAGCCCACTTCATTATCCTCTTCGCCATTAGCGCCGTTGATTGAATCTTAGCGAATTCAATATTTAAGAGTGGTTGCCGGGAAGTGTTGAAAGGCGTTTCCGGTCGGTAAAGCACAACGTATGGGTCCGTAGGTGAGGGTGCAAAAACGTACTTGCAAGACGAATGATGACAAACTTATAAATAGACAAGAAACCGCAAGACGGGAAGTCTCTGCCCGTTTTGATTGAATGAAAATTGCGCATCCTCCGTGAAATGATATATCCGCTATCCTTCGGATTCAGATAAGAGAGTTCTTCTTTTAGGGCAAACGTGACATTTTTTCACACTGACAATTTGTCCCAGGGACGCCGTTGCGAATATCGAAACAATGTCTCCAAACTCCAAATAATATTGTTTGTCATGTCGCGCGCTGCTCCAGATATTTCTTATGCAAAATGCTAGGTTTGATGGAACGGAATCGACCATGATTACGTGCCAAGGCATAATCAAACTTGATGTTTGCCGCTGATTTCTGATGGCTTATAGCGAAAAAGTGTGGCACTGAGACGAGTGCCTCCGCACATGCAAACTCCACCTAATCCGTTATGCTAAAGAGCGCATATTTCAATATTTGATTTAAATTTTCACTCCTAAGAAAACTGACACAAATGTAAAACTAATTACAAAATACGAAGCGATTTATCAAAATAATCGACAGAAATGTTGTAAACCTAATCCAGTAATGGCTTGAAAAAGCCAACCCAAAAATGACTCGGTGGCAATAATCGTATTTTCTGTATTATTTACTTCTACATCGCATGGAAATTCCGCCATTTTTCCAAGGATAAGCTTTATTACCAGCACAACTCGTACCACTCAAAGATTCAATTAAGCCGAAACAGGATACACTTTCTTTATTGACAAAAATTAAATTCCACGTCCTTTTATTCAGCTTTAATATAACACGGAACCTCGAAATTAACATTTTTAGGCTAATTTTGATGCATTGGAGCTTTTTCTAGTTAAATTAAAAACTAGACGTTTAGGAAAAACAATTGAATATTTAAGAAAAGACTCAAAAAACTTGCTTTTATAGAAGCTTATAAAAAAAGATAAGATAAAATAAAAAGAATGATAATTAGTTATTAGGTATTAATAATAATTATTATACAATAATTAATTGTCAACGATAAAATTAACACGGATAATATTGAAAATTATAAACACAAATTCGGCCGGCTTATAGGTTCAACAAGTCATTAAAGCAACTACAGATTTTCATTACCTTTATTTGAAAAGTGTTAATACCTACACAAGTGCCTTATTTGAGAAACAGTGATGACAAAAATTTAAAATTTGTGATTGCATGTATTAATGTTTAACAAGGGCACTTAACACCTCGTCCCCTGTAAATCCCAGTCGGTCCTGTCATCACCACTTCAGCAATTATTAAAGTCATAAACAAGTAGAAGCCCTGCATGATGCGTAAATTATAGATAGCGTTCAAACTTATGTGGTCCCCGAGGCCAAGCCCGTAACTTCGATATCGTCTTGGCCTCTCTACCTTGAACACCACACAGGGCTTAGGTTTCCCGTTCCGGCCCGTTAAAATGTCACCGACTAAGACCGCTCGTGTGTTTTATTACAAAAATAAATTTCGTTTGCAGCTACCGTGCTTTCAAGCCACCGAAAACAGTTTTCGTAAAAATATATAAAAGATAGGAACAAAGAGACGCTCGCTTTTTACTCCCCATGTCGTGAGTAAATATTAACGCACAAACGGAATTGTCCGGGAAATCTTCCGAGGGTTTTAAAGTGCCGCAACATGTGTGTGGCGCGATCGGAACGGATGACTGACAGACGAAGCAATAGAAGACTTGTAACCGGAGCAATAACTGAGCTACAATATGGGAGGATGTCGGCAGCCTTCTGGGAAATTCTTAGCGCAGTTGGCGACAATCAATACGGTTGCTGGGCCTGCAACACGCACTGCCGACGAAACATCCACCAAATCAAGACCAAGAGCTCACACTTTCAACCCTTCACAGAAACAAATGAATTTTTTAACAGGGAAGGTGGCAATCCGATTACGCACTACTTTCACTGCCCTAATTCCTATAGAGGTTAGGCTTACAAGGACACTTTAAAATTATATCGACCTACTCTTTGACAGAAATTGCAAGTGATGTTTCACTGCTTTTAAAAATTAATTTATTTGGTGAGTTTACACGACGGCGAACCAAAAATTGGATGAATAAATAACAAAGGGATTTGTTTGCTTTCATCGTCGGCAAACAAAGGTTATCACCAAAATAATAATCTCTGTTTCGATTGAGCAAACCTTGGTGAACGTTCTGAAGGATTAGCGTTATTTTCGGAGCGGCAAAAGTCAACACCGCTAGCTGTTTCCGGTCAATGAACGATTCTTTAGTTCTACTTGGAGTGCCCGCAGCGCTGCAGTTCAATATCGTTACAAGAAACTTTATTCGCAATTTGACAATCCCCATAAAAATCGTCGGTGAATTAAAGCGAGGCTTTGTCCCAGGTAAAAGTAAAAATTCACAAGGTGACGCGCCTCGAGAAGCATGAAACTTCATTCCGATGAAAGTAGGAATTTACGAGTAAAGACGCTTTTCAAAGTCGAGTTTCACGGAGGATTGCTAATCCAAGTGTTGTATAGTAGAACTTTGTAATTTCATGAACTTCATTTTACATACAAATGTTCTTGATTACTAAATACTAAGTAGACCCTCAAACATTTTAATACTGCATACATGGAAACTGAATTCCAGCTTCTCGAACTCATAATACCATTTGGATACTTCCGAATTCGGAAAATTTTTATTTAGATCGAGATATGCAAACTCAGCGCGATTATTATTATGGTAAGCAGTAATTAATTGGGAAACTTTATTAACAAACAAATCATTAAAAATTCCTGTCACGGTTGAATTCATAATAATCAAATCAGGGCGAACTTTTAATTAAGTCTAAGTAATTAAATCATTCCCTATTAGCAAACTGTAGTTCGGTTCAACTGCTTGCTTGTGCCAATTGCTAACGTAATTGTTTGCATTAGCTACGCAGCATCTAATTAAATTTCTTACTACATTGAACTCGATTTGTGTAATCACATCGCACATCGATACTCTGTTCAAATCGAAATAACACCTAAGCTTAATCAGTCCATTAGTGCCTTCTTCTAGCTTCAAAACGCAACAACTTCTTTTATTCGCATTTTATAACCAGTTATCTAATTTAATATCTTTCACAATAATAGCTGAAAGACTTTTCAATAAGTAAACTTTAAATAATCTCAAACATAACACTTCAACAGATTTTGTAGATCACCGACTTCTATCGTTTCACATCATTAATATTTACTAAAAAAAGAAAAAAGCCTAATATTTTCCATTTTGCTGCAGAAAAGTGTGCGCTTAATGCTTTGCAAACATTTAGTTAAAAGTGCAGCCACCTTAAGCAAAATGAATTCCCATAGAAATTAGTTGCTCGAAGTTTGAGTCGACAGCTCCGACAAGTATTTGTAATTACTTCTGACTTCTGCTGGTAAGACTTCTGCTGGTAATTAAAGCTATTTGTCAAGTGTCAATAAGCAGTGCTAGCGCACATTTTTGCAAATCCGGACAAAATTCCCCAATGAAGCAATCGCTTATGCTCGTCATGTCCGTTTTTACAAAGTTACACCTCCCCCATTTGGTGTTGCTGTGTTTTTCATTAAAGTCGCTTAGTATTTTGTGCATGCATCGACAATGATTTTTTTCGTATTTAAATGCAATTAAGAGGGTGCCCGGCGCTGTCGGCTCCACAACCAGCAACAAAAACAACGGACAATGATTTCGAAACGCTAACGACCTGTTACATTATTCATATCGAGCCACTTAACTAAATCCACTCCACGCATATTGTATTTCGGACGAGATATCCTTTTATAGGGCTGCTACTTCTTTGTTTTCCATTTGTGTGCAAGTATTGAATTTTACTAATAACAATTACAATTTCTTCAAGTTTAAATTCATACCTATTTTGCGACGAGAGTTGATTGTAATTAATTGGATGGATAGCTCGAATGGCGCACAAAACTTCGTGATACGTTTTGTCCAATGTAAGAAATTCACTTCTAATCCTCCAAAAACTCCCGAGACTTTCTGAGCATAAATGTTGATAAAGTTCGTGCAATCTGTCAAACTTTTGTAACTCCATTCAGTAAATGGTTAAAGCGACGCTGTTATGAAAGAGGATTTTCATTTCGTATTAATTATATCAGTTTAACCAATCAAATTACTCAAAGTTGGATTAATTGTGAATTTCTTTTCGCCCGTAAGTGCACTGTTTGATCAAACTTTTGTTTGTTGAACAACAGAGTGCACTATTATCAATACAAAGCTAAATATCGACTCCCGGAGGCGGTCTAAAGCCCTGCAGGAATATTTGTGCAACGAAAAGTATGTGAAACTCGGACACGGGTCAGCGGGATTATGCGGACAAGGGTTGAGGCTTTTTGCCAACTTACACACTTATATTACATTGGCTAGTAGGGTTATACCTCAACAATTTCAGAAATCGATTTGTTTCTTTTTTGAGTTGGACTAGTTGATAAACTTTATGGTCCATCTAAAATTGGATTAGCTCTTGGACAGACACCAGCCAAGTCGTATGGAAAATGTACGTTAAAACGAAACGGAAGTCAACCATATTTTCCAACCACTTTAAGAGACATTTTCATAACTGTTCAAAATAATTCAGTTAATTAACCAACGCTGGCAAAAATTATACACAGTATAAATATTGCAAAGCAAAATTTAATAATTCGAATTTTAATGACTTGATCCAACATGGAATATTGTCATTACATCCCCGCTACAATTCATTTAGGTTTTGCTGTTCGATAATTCCGTTCTGTGTTTAATTTCTGAATTCTGTTGGTTAACTCAGCTGAACGCACAACGCTACAAAGTTTATATTAATGGAAATATACATGAATACTATTCAAAATCAACAGCTTTATCTTTCAAGAGCTCTCCAAACGCTAATTTTTATTGCACAAATTATGGTCGAGTACTAATTGGAGATGTACTCGGATGAAAACCGACGTTTAGCTTTTTGATAATAGGCACAATATACGAACCGGCGTTTTGCCAGAAAGTACACAGAAATCCAGAGCAAGTCTTCAAAGGGGCGGATACTGGTTCCACTATGTGCACTAAGTCGGAGGGTTGGTCCCTATTATAACAAGAAAGTCCCTGCTTGCCCACTTAGAACGAATTGGGACATTGACCGAAAAAAATAATCGCGAGCCGAACAACAAGACATTTTCTAGATTTACTTCCATAAAAAATCATTTTTTATTAAAGTCCCCTTTTTAAAATCAATTCTCCTTACTATTGAAAGTCTATTTTTCCTATAATTTTTTTCTATCTCAAAAGCAGTAGTATTTCAAAAACTCTGGCCTAAAAATAAAAGAGATATGATATCCTTTAAATGGGCCAGATGCAAAACCATAACTGTTATGGTTGCCATAGCCCTTCCTATCATTTCCCCTTTGTTCTGATGATGCTTCTTACAAAAAAAGCGCCTATAGTATATTAAAAAACAAGTGTTACAAACACTCATTGATAATGCGAGCCACCTAGTTGCATATTTGTTCAAAAATTGTAAATGTGGCAAACTGTTTGTCCTCTTGTGATGTTTTTGTGTAAAATGGCGTATAATTTTGGCAACATTTCACACCTGTTTTAATAGAAACGGCTATATTGTCAAACGTAGGCAGTTTGTGATTTTGTAGTTGTATTGTTTATGAGCATTTTCAATTGCCGTTAATAAATCATTAGTATTCATGCAAATTCTGTAGCAAACAACAAATAACACAATAAACTTCGAAATCTGCTGTTAATTTTAGTTGGAATAATATTGTGCGTCCCAATGCTCGTTTGTTTAGGGGATGATGTCGAATTTGAACTGGACAATGGTCAACAATCAAGGCTCTTGAGGAAATTGAAGTCCAGTGTAAATACTCAGCTTTGATTAGAAACGTGTTCGATTGAATGAGAATGAGATTCAAAAGCTATTATAAACAATCAGTGTATGCCTAGTGTCTCATGCGTACACGATCCTCACTTGATTAAAATATGCAAACGCGCAACGACTCCGCCAAGATTTTTCAGATCGACTCATTTGCATAAATCCGAAATTAATTCGAGTAAAAAGAAACAATGGGATTGTACTTGTAGCTAGCAGATTTATGCGCTTATTCAGACACGACGCAGCTCTTGTTAACTGTTCAAGGTGAATAATTTGTACGGACGCATTATCTGCAAATGAGTGAACAAGAGTCTGCTTCGATCTCCAACAGATAAGATATTGGAACGGACTCTTGCACCGAGCAAATCCACCTCGTGTATTTTGCACGAAGAATGCACCGAGGTTTGCCCAACGACGTAAATTTCTTAGATAAGACGCAAAACGAAACGAGAAAACTAAATTTTGACATAGTGAACGCCAAATTGAAAATTCTATTTGAAACACATAAAATAAATTCCTCCAAATGCTACAATTTTCAAAAAGCTATTTTCCCATACATACAAAAATATCTGTGTTTAACAACTACTGAGTAACCCATTGTTGTCTGTAGCTTTTATTTAAAAATATAATTATAGTTGTCAAAAGAGCAATTTTAGTAAAAAATTAATATACCTATTGAAAAATTTAGACTTGTTCCATGTTTTCTATTTTTGCTTTTTATTTCTTACAATTATGCATATTTGACGAAATGTAATAAAACGGGTTGGTTGTGCTTTATTCAAAACAAATTTGCAATTCTTTGTATAAATTTGGTTTGGAACAATGTACGAGTAGCATACGGTTCCTTTCCTATTGTAATATATCCTCGAGACCTCAGACATTACAGTTCGGTTTCAATTGTAAAGTTCTTACGACCATTTAGACTATTCTCAGGCAATAACGAAAAGGTCGTTTTCGACCGTTTCAAATGGCTAGAAAACCATAAATTGAAAAGAAAATGACGTCGTAAGATAGCGAACAATCGATTGAAAGATCTATGACATCCGAATAATTCTAATTAAAACGAATTTTAATATTTATCGTTTAGGAAATCTCTTTTAAGCTTTGGCAGAACGACAAAGAATTACCACGCTCGATGAAAACTAATATTTCACCGAATTAATGTTAGTGGAACTCCGCAGAAATGATGAAGGTATAACGAATTGGAGTTTCCTGTAACATTCTCCGAGAGTTCAAAAGCAGACTTGCTTTTCTCTGCTACTTCACTAATGAGGTGTGTGTCAGAAATGATGCGTTTCTCATTAAAGTTCAGTTCAACATGTTCATAAATACTTTTCTAGTAAATGTTACCTAAATAGAACACTTTTTACTTAAACTTTCAGAACATAAATTCTTACAATGGAGTATAATCTTACATGAATAAACTAGCGAAACTTTGACAGAATGCAAAGATTACACAATTTTTTTAATAAATTATAGTCTGAAAAATTTCACGCTTGACTAGTTATTGCTGTTATTTTCATGATAAATAATATCTTGGTAAATCTGTTCAAATTTAGTGTTGACGGTGGCGCAATTAATAATAAAAAACAAATAAAAACTGGAATTTAGTTTATTTGTATTGAATAACTAATATTTGATGCGAGTTTGATAAAAATCGCAGTCAAGGCCGGTAAAAAATGTTCTGGGTCTGGAGTACATCCGGAGCGATTGCAATGTTTCATGGCCAGCTGCAAAAAGTGATTAATCTGTGGAAAGCTTCCCCGACGGGTCGCTGGTGTTTCAGGGATTATCGCCGTCGGTGCAGACGCTCTACTGCTTCCATTATGCCCGATTTGCAGTGCTTCCTAATGCACTCGAACGTTTCCGAAGCTTATCAAAGCTAAATTCCCTTCGTTTTACTTCTGTTTCACTTATAAAAAGTAAATTTTCCAAAGATTACGTTTAAGAGAAATAAATCAGCAGCGATAGCACATGCCAAATACAACACTATACTGGAATAGTCTCTTATCTTTCAATGTCTTGATTTTTAGTGCAGTTTGATGGCTTATAAAATTTTAAACTGTTACGAAATGCATAAAGGCAAAAGAGCCCCAGGGACTGATACTTTTAGATAGATATATAACTCTAGATGTCCATTAGAAAGCAATAAATCTGTCCGCAATATTTCATGACGTACCTGAGAAAGATTTATATCCAGCTTCTTGCCGACGTAATAAATATCAACGTTTTCAATATTCTTACGTGTTTTATTTTATTTATTGCTTATTGTGACACTCCATTGGATTCCTCCAAACTCCAGGTTCATACAACTCAATTATGGGAAAAACGTAACACACATCCTGCATGTGTGACCAGATGCGTTTTCCGTGTTTGTCATAAATTCAAATGAATTTTTCCTTCGTTTCGAAAATAAATCAAATGTAAATGCTTTTAAATAAAATCATTCGCTTTAACACGAAGTAAAATCTCGTTCTGAAAAGAACCGTTGTTGCAAATACACAATTATCGAATTGACAGCTCGGGTGTCGGTGGAAAGATTTTCTCGATAAGCTGCTTTGAAAGCTAGAAAAAGTATGATAAATGGTGCCGTAATGATAATATTCTTTTACAGACTACATTTATTGAAACTGAATTTTTTATAAGACGTTGCTTCCAAGTGATAAATTATACATATTTCTCGATGGATAAATAATGAGACACACAATCTCTCATATTTCACCTCTTTCTTACGATTACCAAAAATATCTCTCTCAAGGTTCCGTCTTGGTTGCACAATGTGGAAATATCGCGCATTATACAACATAATAGTATGAGTGTCCGTGCCAACGTTGCAGTGATTAATGACCCCAAAGCATGAAGTGTAAGCTGCTTTGTAATTATATAGTGTGTCTCGAATAAAATTAAGCCAATATTTACGGCAAATTTCAGAAAAAAATCCTATATCTCTAGACTTTTATACTGTTATTCTGTCACTTTTTTCTTGGCACTAAACTCGTCAATAAGTTACAGATGTAACATGAATTCTTCTTTTACACAGAAATCAAATATTTGTGACCTATTTCACTTCAAAAAACGTAGTTGTAACGTTGACAGTGTGAGAATAAAAAAGTTCCAAAATCTGCTATTTAGCAGAGAAAAAAACTGAAAAATTGAAAGTCAAATTGTTTGCAAAATATAGAAAAAAAATTAAATAACTTTCTTACAAATTATTTAATAATTGTAACAAGAACTATAAATATATTTAAAATTCTAATTGAATACTAAGAACATTTTAACTACAAACAATATAAAGAGTTTTGATTTTGTTTGTCTCTTTACTTTATCTTTTTTTTACATTAATTACTGTTTTGTCTTGTATTTTAACCAAATAGTCAAAACTGACGTATGTAAAAATATCTATTTCGTTGATAGCAGCCAAAAACTTTAAATGTTTTGTTTTAGTAAGTGCATTAAAGGCAAATCGGAGTTGAAACGAAAATAAACAGGAAATGGCAAAATCTTAATTACGATCAATGCAGTACTTTATCACGTTAACGGCCAGTTATAGTGCCAACGATAAAATCTTATAAATCTTCAAGGTTCCGATTCGAAACATCACGATTTAAGGAATTTCCTTGATTTGGATGGTCCTTCACGGTTCATTACTGCCACACCCCTTGATTACATCAGCGTATACTGAAATTAAAGAAGCAAAAATGCAAACAGCAAACTTTTTCAAAATCTGTTGAAAATTTTATTAGTAAACTCTGTTGCGGCAAAGGGGCAAGCATCGAACAGTTTAAAGTCTTTGTTTGGTTAACCGTTCCGGTCCTAAAACCACATTAACCATTTTAACCAAGTTACAGGATTAAACTTGTGGCTTGTACTCAATTGATTAATTCTGGGCGTATTGTAAAGTTGCCCACAGCTGAAATCCACAAAGTAAATTTTGACAATTAACGAATTACTTTTCGACGACAAGAGGATTTGGATTGAAATGATGGTCCGTCACAAAGGAGAATTGTAATTAAAATACTTACGGCGACCTCAAACGTACCTGAAACAAAATTGAAAATATTTTAATTAAATCCAAGAGTAAAAAAAATGTAACAAATGGAATAAGTTAAGTGTAGTGTCTGGTGTGAACCAATTTACCTTCATCATGTTGTATTATTTTATGGCGACGAGCGGTCCCCCAAGACACTTACAACTTAAATACAATTTATCGTGTATGTGCTACCATACATTAATTTAATTTTCATTAGTCGGGGCCATTAGTAACACCCGATGACCTTTGAATAATTCGATAAAACTTTTTTGGCAATTTTCCAATAAATTAAAACGACGTCACGTGTAAAAATAACACCGAATTAGATCGTGTCAGATAAGGCAAGATTGATTCCGTGTGTTTAACACAAAGGTCCGATGTTTGAGCGGCTCTTAAAACGTTAGTGAAAAGAATTCACTCGCTTAACTGCATTCCTGTCTCAACTACTTCTTCATTTTTCACTGTCGTTCACACTTTGTTGCTGTATGGTTTATGTTTGCGATCGTATCACCTTAAATGCCTCTTTACTCCAACTAAGCATTTAACAATTTCTCAGTTTGGAAGATATTTAGTAACTGCACAATCAGACCGGGAGCAATAGTGTGAATCTGATTGCTATGATAATATATTCTATTGCTCTGCGATCCTTTGCCCTCCGATTGATCGGGTCAAAACCACTACAAAGTAGTTTGTTACAGAAAGCTACAGCTTATAGAGATAACAGAAGCTTTCATCCTAACACAGATTGAGATTACCAAACGACAAAAACATTTCTAACCCGGAAAAATCAGACCTTCCAAATTCATTTACTGTTTGTTCTAAAATTTAATTAAATATCGTTCCGATTTAGATAGGGCCGCGTAGCTTTCTTGATGCAGCGAGCATACATTGCTGGTTGCCTCCTACAAAGAAAAAGATAATAAAATTTAATTGAATTGGAGATATCGGCTGCGAATCGTACTGTAGCATCGTTTAATTAAGACTTTGTAGGGCAAATTTAACAAACGGTTTGCCAACCCTAATCTGATATTAACAAAGTTAATTAACAAAGACAAATGCATATCATCAGTCAAGCCACGCCCACCTAAAATCCAAAACAAGTGTAATCAAATATTTCGGTTGGTAGTGGCTGAAAATTGGATTGTCTGGTGCACATGTCGGTTGAATATTGTATTGTCGTGATTGCGGTATTTCGGTGATCAACATAACGAATTGATTGGATCTCGTTAACCGTTTCACCGGTGGGGCTATGTCTTGTTCAATAGGTGACAAATCGAGCGATGTTAATGGCTCGTAATCGTTGGGTCAAGATTTAGCGAGACGCTCAATCTTTACTTGGCACTTGTCTAAGCTCAAAATCAATTAACCCGCGCGAATGGTAAACAAGGTTTCATTCCATTAAGCTTAAAAATGTTAATCAAAATAATCTGCATTGCAAATAAATATCAAATAAATATTAATATTCTTGCGGCGTCTTCAGGAATGAGAACGTAATTAACATTTCTCGTTAAAGATTGAAGTTTTCCGTAACTTGGGAATTAGTTCCGGAAGTAGGAGAGAAGAACTTGTGCAAATTCTTGCAATTTGAATGGCGAGACATAATAAAATAATAAAAGCAAAGCTCCATTTGGGCCTTGATTGAATAATTCAGAGCGCGGTGAAGCACGCGCCGCTGTTATTTGAGTTTTAACACACTTTAACCGCTCCGCCGCAACCGTTTGCCTGTAAAAGTTAAACTAACGTTTGCCGAGAATGAGGAGGAAGTTCACATCGTTTCATTAACCTTATCACACTTTTTCAAGACACACACTTTGTTTTACTTACGCTCGAACTGATCAGGCGACGTTATTTAATACTCTTTGACCCACAATAAGACAATCTCTAATTTATATACCTCTATATACAAGTCTTGACCAGGACAACATAAAAAAATGTGTAAAGCAACCTTTTTTTATTTCAAAACTCATTTAGCATAATGCTTTTAGCAGAGTTGGTCATTAGAAAAGGCAAACTATCAAAATTCTGCTAAAACTGATTTCCAATTTTTATTGAATTGGAGAAAATGAGCAAAGAGATTTATTAAAACATGTAAGTTTTTACAGACTTCTTTCTCAGTGAGCGTCATCTCTTGATAAAAAATCGTTATTTAAGCCTTCAGGCTTGACAATCAATGCTTTGATAAATCAACTGGCATTGTATTGTTGATACAAACGTTCTATACTCGTATTTCGGTTAAGAAAGTTTTATTCTTGCTGTTTGAAACCATTGCTGAATTAATTAGCTCTTAGATTTGTATTTGTTGAGATAAATTGAATTTGGTCAAGTCTGGCATGATAAACTGGCGCTGTTAAAGCCCTAAATGGCCCTTGACTTCTTAATTGCCATGCACCACATGCCGACCTCTTGCATTCGCTGCATAAAACAAGACCGCGGGAACGTAAACCAATTTCTGGGACAAATGGAGGTCGTGACAGAGAGAATTTGCATAAAAATTGACCTTTAGCCTACACCCCGTACCTCCCCTCAATTTTATTAAAGTCATAGTGATCACAGCCTCGTATTATATTTCCATAACAAAGTAATTTAATTGAACGTCTTATTAAAAAGTCGGAAACCTTAGATGTTTTCTATTCAGTTTTTCGCGTAGAAACAGTAATTTCCTCTCGGCATCTATGTGTTCCCTAATTAATTCACGGGGCTTAAAAGCGAAATGATTTGATGAACCGAGAGTCTAAGGAACGCAATTTGTAATTAGAAACTTTATTGTTCTTTATGACGTTGTTCGGCGACTTGAAAGATTTCGTTGTAATTGCGCGGAGATTTTTCCAAGTGGCGTCCGATTTTCTTTATCTGATGAAATTTAAATGCGTGTTGCATATTTAACGAGGATAAATCCGTAATCCTGCGAATTTCGGACACGGCACAATCCGTTCGTGTGAAACAAATGCAATACGTTCCCAGATTAAAGCCGTTTATACACTTATAATCGCATTACTGCTATGAAATCAGGTGAACGCAGGTCGAAAAAAACATATTCCAACGATTTTCACCAACGAAAACAATGGCCCAATTAACTTCTGCTCTTCGACTCTTTTACTAACGCTTCGTGAAAATTTGATGACTCCATCGGGATGATTCTTTTTATCTCCCAGCGTGGAAATTGCCAGCTGGACGATAATCGCTAAAAAACTTTTCTCTACTAGGCCTTCTCTTCCTACACTTTAATTGTTTCGCCCCGGTTAATGATTTGTTGCACTGTGTGCTTTTGTTTGTCCTCAAACTCGAAGAAATTTAACATGTGCAGAAAAAACTTACTTTCCAAATAAATCATCCATAAACCCCAAATGGACCACTTACACGAAACAAGTTGTTCTAATTTTTGCAAAGTCAACAAAATCGAATTTTGTTATTAACATCAAATGATACTAAAAAAAGCTGGATTCAACTATGTATATATTTTTTAGATTAAAAAATTAATGATTGCGTGTTCTAAAAATCTATTTCACTTATTATAAAACATGCGTATCATATAATTTTTCTAATAAATTTTTCGATAGTGTGATAAAATATTAGGATATACAGTGAGCGGCAAAATTATAGAATAACCTTATTTACTAAAAAGATCGAACAGGTCAATTTTCTTTTTAAAAAATACAAAATTCTCGACTTGATTTAAAATTGTATGTTTGCTTTTTGTTAATATTATTTAATTTTTCGGATAATTTTTTTTCAAAAACTTTATTTGAGGAGCAGATTTTCAAAAAGCAGTTTGTCCAAATTTACATTTTTGCAGGAGAGAACAAAAACTGTCCTTCTTTTAAGAAATAATTTTAATGTGCCAATAAATGTGAAAAAATATGTACAAATTGTACACTAATTTTACGGCTGGAGTACTTAAGCATTTTACAAAAAAACACAAATATGTCTTGGACACAATTCAGTTTGATTGTCAAAAGGAAATTTAATGCTATTTAAAAAAACTTTATTTTTATATTATTTATTTTGTATATCCTATAATAAACAAATATAAACCTGTTACACCTCTTCCTCATCTGCACATGCGCATTCTTCATCGGTTTTAATGAGTACTTGCTTGGCGGTGTGACTTCTTTTGAGTAAAAATTCTTTTGGCAGCCCTTATTTCTGTTATTTTTTTAAGTGCTGTAGTACGTCAACTGTCAAACAAACTGCATTTAGTCCAAAATTGACGTTTTGTTTGAATCAACACATAGGACTAAATGCAGTTTGAACATCCAGGCAACTTTCAATATTTTTTTATCATAGGACAAAATGCGATTTGAACCTTCAGAAAAAGTTCATTGGAAAGACAATTGCATATAGTCTGCAGTGCCACTTTTATCTCAATTTATAAAAAAAATGACAAACTGCATTTTAAAAGTCTACTCCTCATTTAATATTTAATATTTTGCTTTTGTCATTTCGATGATTAAAAGACTCATCAACTAAAAAAATTAATGATTTTCCATTTAAAAAATGTTAATGAGGTCATTACTCAAAAACCAAAAAGTGTAAAATTTTACATCAAGTTGTAAATTGTGTATTTCTTAAAAAAAAATGATCTGTTTGAGCATTTTTACCTAAACAAGATATTTATAGATAGTTTTAATAAGATTATTAAATAATTTTGCCGTTCACTGCATATGTATTTCTCAGTGAAACACCAACATTTTTATTTGAGTTGTCACACCAAAATATAAAAATAAACTACATCATAAATAACTGTAAAACTAGGAAATAGTGTTGTTAGTAAAAAAGTGCATTGTTAGTGTATTAATCGATTTGAAAATAGTTGGATTATAGTATTTTGAAGCGCGTGTTTGCCCTATATTGGCAGGTTTTGTTGTGTGTTTCCCGCATTATTGCAGTAATTTCGTTGTGTATCCCACCCATACCTAACTATCATTTATTATTGAAAAAATTCTTCCTTTCCAAAAAATCAATTCAAAAGTTTCATTCTAGTAAATCAGTCAAAAACGCCTCGATAGTGGGAAAAGTCGTCGCCTGCAGCCGCCGGAGCGGTTAGCAGATTGATCTAATAGAAAACCCAAAGCATCAAACCTTTTAAAAGTTTGTAAATGTGGAAAAAGACTGTCAGCACTTTCCGATCGATCCCTAAAACTTTGAGCTTTCTCTTGTCGCCCTGCAAAAACTAAAGATAGTTCACAGGAACAATGGACAAAATAATAAATTTAGCGTGTGAAATGAGAAGCCGTTTCCGCTCGTGATTATCCCGGTTCGAATACGGTGCTTGTTTAAAACTCTGTAGACGGGTTAGGGGACCGCAGCAACAAAACCCGCATAGAAGTGTGTGCGAGGCATTAAGTGGCTGGCGAGGTGCGAACAACCCTCATGTCACACCAGTCACAATAACCTGGCATGAATACGAGACAAAACGGGCTCTTTACTCACTACTCCCCGTCAATTATATCTCAACTGACACGGAAAAATATTCCGCGTAAATTTTTGATTCGAAATTTGCTGATTAAACGGCCACTTAGTCATTATGATACCACGTGTAGTAAATTGCAACAGTTACAGCTCCTTTACTGCTGTGTTTATATTACACGCACGCTTACGCATTATCTTCAACTACCTCTTAAAATTAATGTTAACGGCCGCCACGAAGCGCCAAACTCACTCTGAATAATATGCTCGAAACGCCGACTACAAAATTGCAACTACGACAAAATAACTACCATACAAGTCACTCGACAGCAAACTTCATTTCAAAACTGAAATTTCTCACCTACAGCAAAAACCGAAAAAAGAGCAAACCCGCCGCATTCACCAAATCCACTCTCAAAAACATATTTAAAGAATAACAACGCTTTCAATTATTAATTTTGAAACAATTTAATTCTATCAAAAATAAAAGTAACAATAAAATGATAAAATTTGTTTTCTATTAATAAAACTCTTGGTAAGTTCAGTCATCTAGATACCTATAGATTGTATTTTCTTAGTTTTGTATTTTTTATTCAGGTATGATTTTCACGTAAAAAATATACAAAAAAAGTGTTGTAAAACTTCTTTTATTGTAATTTTTTATTACGTATTATTAAGCAAAAAACAAAAATTTGTACAGTTGTAAATTAAAAAAGCAACACATTCCAGAATTATGGCAGAAATACTTTTAATAAAAAAAAATATTTTTGCAAAAAATACTAAGTTTACTCAGCCGATACTTTTGCAAAACTAAATTAAAATAAAAAATACAGAATGTTTCACACAACTTTACGAAGCTTGCGCCTAAATATACAAAAAATATACAAACGCACCCAAATATACAAAAGTCACAAAACACTAGATACAAAAAATACACATTTAATTACTTAATTTTTGGAAACCCATGACAGTAGTTGTCAACTAATCACTGTTTCATTAACAGTTTTTCAGAAACAATTATCATTTGTTCTATCAAGAGACGGCATGAATATGATTCTAGTGTATCTATCTTAATCACTAACTAACTAAAAACGTTGTAATTTTTGAAAGGGTGAACAAACTAGAAAAGATTATCCAATTTTTCTAAATTTGTAATCGAGTTTGTATCGGAATATGTATTATTGATTGCATCTTACAGGTGCAGGCCTCGTAAAATGATGTGAAACACTCTGTATAAATAGATTTCAAAAACACTGTAGCAAATTATTTACACAATTCTAAAATCATACATTTAGATAACAGATTTAAAAAAAAAATTATTGACGATTTAATATTACTTATGATAAATTAACATCACTTAAACATCAATTTTACATATTTTTCTTTCACCGTTCCGCAGTAACAGGTGGTAATTTCAAGAACATACTTAACACTGTCAATATTGACAGTTCACCAGTGCGCTAAATTTTTTTTTATTACTGTGTAAAAAAATTAATTGATCATTATAACAACAATCTAAAAGTAAGAGTTAATTTTAATTAAAAAAATAACCCGGCGCCTCCACCATTATTAAAACTCAAATTACCGCTAAATGTTCTACTCGTAGTCTGAAACCATATTATTACATGTAGTGAAATAACCTTCTAATAACTGAATAAAACCAAATTTATATTTATTTAATTTCGTAAGCCTAAAAGTAATTTTTGCTAAACCCAAGTGTTTGTGTGGTCTTTACAATTTAATTTTAGGCAAAGATAGTAGTACTAAAATGAGACATTTGTGTCAAAAACTTGCATGTAAATTTGGAAGTTATTACCAAAATGGCGAACAAATTAGATCAAACAAAAGCGGTGAAACCACTCGCATTTGAAATTGGAAGTAGATATTTGCGTTGGAATCCAATTTTATGCATTCTATACAAAGAAACGAAGCCTCCATTACATAAATGTACCAAATTAGATCTCTTTCAAACATACAATATGCAATTCCATATAATTACGTTAGGTAATTCCGGGCTCGCCTCAAAATTATCTTGTTTGAATTAAGTAGATCGCTCTCGATTTGAATTCCTAATTTAATATTTTCCTTCGCCAATTTGATGTGTCGGAGTCAAGTTGAAAAGCTTAATGTCCTTGGTATTTGTCAACTAGCCCTGGATTATGACAGGAGGGCTCCCGGAATGTCGTATCTAATTTACACAATAAACTCCGTGCTCCAAACTCTATTAACAACGTTTCCATCAAATTAGACAGTAAATAGTCCATTTGGCAAATTTAACCGTCTGTGATAAACACAAAAAAGGCGGTTTATTCCGGTAAAATAATTGTGTTTTATTAAAAATTCCCGATAAAACATATATTTATGTATGCGCAAATCTAACCGAGTAAATCAAAGTTCAGGGAAGAATTGTCAATCCGGGAGATCAATACGAATTGTCTACGCCGAATTTAAGATGCAAAATAGGCGTAAAGCGGAAGTTTGGTTGAATATAGAAAGCAAGAAGCTGAGACACGACGAAAACTCGAACACAAGAGATATAAAATATTTAAAATGATTGATGCGTTATTTATGGTGCAGACAAACAGATTTTTAGGCGAATATTTCATCTATAATCCCTTACCTTTTCTTTTCACGAATCATAAATTTAATAACTGATTAGAGTGAAGAGTAAAGAGATGCGGCCATCTTTTATTTTACTTTTGGAAAAGTTGTCAATAAACATTATGGTCATAATGCTTTAAGAGAAAGTTTCTCCTATTAGTTAAGAACCGAAAATAACTCCTATAAAACATTTAACAGCTTCTGGCAAAGTTCAAAACGTTTTTCCTTGAGACCTAATCCCACCAATCATTTATAGATTCACAATTTACGAAATGTTGTATTTCAAAAGTTCACAATAGACATTCTTTTCTCCGAAACAAAAAGTTTCATCTTTTCGAAGTTATATCGTTGAAGTGAACTAGCTGAGGGCTATTTGTTATTCTGAACGTTATTCTAATGTAATCCGTTTCTGTTTGTTGCCTAAGATGTAATACCGTCGTTTAAATGTACAAAATATTGAAGAGAAGCAATCCGCATTATACGCATTGTCTCATATTCTATTTCCATGAAAAAACTTAAGTTGGAAAACTTCGTTTTCTCTTCTGAAACGAATATTTTTCTGATAACGCCCACACCCAGGTTTTGCTCGTTATAGAGCCAAAGTGTCGCATTTCATAAGAAATGTAAAATCGATTTTATGGTTTAAACACTACACAATGTGCTCGTATCACTCTTTAGAGTTGATGATAAAATATGCTCAAAACGTGCGGCAAATTTTACGTCTTCATTCCTCCGAAATACCATTCTTTAAACATTTATATTCATCAAAAATTACTAAATATTCAGCCCTTGTACCAGCTTTATGACCGACTAAATAAAAACAAATTTTGATATTAAATTGCCCCACTCGCCCAGCGCATCCACCAAAAATCAATCTATGTTCTTGTAAACAAACCACAGACATGCAATATGCGTATATAAAGCAAGTTTCCTGCAAACGTATTGTTGATTAGACAAAAACGCCCCCGTAACAAATAGATCCCTCGAAAAACTTTCCATTTTTTGAGTTAATATTTTTTGTCGCGTCTCCAACTCCTCCTAAACATTGATTAAGTCTGATTAAAGTTAAAGAACGGTGGAGTCGGTCGTAGAAGGCTGTGATATTTGCAGTGAAAACAAATGATAGTTGCCACAGAGTTCACCTCCACTGATCTATATTGTGCCTAGCACTGACACAAGCTTCACTTCTCGTGGGATTCGACCCATTTTCCACCACGCCACAGCCAACTTTCCTAAATATATTACCGTAATACAATGTGGAAAACTAAAAGAAATTTTCCTTCGTCAAAGAAATATTTTCAGGTTTGGCGACAAACTTTCCTACGAAAACAAGAAGAGGGAATTTACAATGCAAAAATGCTTGATTGAAGAAGCACATTCTCCGTATTTTTGAATTTTTAACACAAGATTAGAGAAAAAAATAATTATAATTTCTTCGTTGTTCTATGTTTAATAGAAAAGTTGGAGTTAACTTACACAACTAATTCATGTAGAAAAATTCTTTAGAGGATTTGGCTTGGAAATTTTAAAAAGTTTATAACAAGTTCATTGTGCCATAAAAATTACGTGGTGGCTTTCCTAGGAGAACATTATGTTTTATCCTATTTCTTCCATAAAGCCGCTCTGTGAGAAAATCGAAGGCAAATGCAAATTTTATTCCTTTTATTCTCTAAGAAAAGAATATTCCGTAATCCATCTGTTGTAATTACAGTTCTCATCTCTTTTCTAAATAGAAAACTATAAAATAAATTATTAATTTCCATTTAAAAAGCTTTCAATTTTTTGTACTTTGCAATTAATTACAGCAAAAATTTTAATAATTCAGCTCTAAAACCAACTTTGCTCATATCCTGTATTTGCATTTAACTAATCCCCTGTATTTAGTAATTAAAGTTTTACTACTCTGAACAATAGCTGCAATACTTACGTTGTCAATTAGGAGTAGATCTATAAACTATTTTTTACTTAAAATTAAGATTTGTTATAGCATAAAGTAAGCCCCAAAATTATGGAATAATCCTATTTATTAAAACTGAAAATATACTGCTCCACAAAAGTTAAGAAAGTCGCATTATTTTTACAACAAGCAAATCTTATTCTTCTAAGCATTGTCGAATCCAGCAAAAACAACAAAGTAAAAAGATATCTGCTTTTATCTCATTTTTAAATAATTATTATCCGCAAACGTCACAAAAGTGACCACTTTTATGACTAAATGACACAGGTAAAAGTTTTACTTTTCAGACATGGAGTAAAAACACTGTTTTTACGCCTAGGCGTTTTCACTTTTACTTGACACTTTGACATTTATCACTGTTGTCTTTTTCTTGTCTCTTTCGCTTTTTCAGCATTTTCTGGAGAGGTACAAGGTAGATTATCAGCATTCGACATTTTGCACTATAAACTACACCAGTTATTCACCAGTTAAAACAATCAGCACTTTCGAAATGTCAACACAAATTCCGAAACTGACGCGTGACGTTTGTCATGATTTTATTGCAAAGCGTCTTGATTATTGAGGTGATTTACTTGATTGTTGGTGTGTTCCTCTTTCCTCTCCATATGAATCGTTTGCAGATAAAATAGTATATGTTATTTGGAGTAAAAGTGAGTTTATGTGGCTCAGCTGAATCCATTTGCCTCACTCCGTTCGGCAAAATGAACGTTCAGCTTCGCCACATAAACAATCACTTTTACTCCTAATAACAAATCTACTATTAATTTAATTTTTTATATTTAATTATTGTAATTATTGCACATTTCCTCAACTTTTGTGGAGCAGTTTATTTTGTTTTGTCAAAAATGCTTAAACAATTCAATTTTCTTTTTAAAAAATACAAAATTCTCAGTTTAATTGAGAATTGATCTTTGTTGTTGTTTTTTTTTAAACTTTATGCAATATTTAATATTTTGGTGTTGTCATTTTGACAATTAAAATATCTATCAAATTGACTAAAAAAATAACAGGTTTCCATTAAAAAAAAATGTCGTCATTACTCAAAAACCAAAGAGTGTAAAATTTTAAATCAAGTTGAGAATTATGTATTTTTTTTAATTGACCTGTTCGAGCATTCCCAAAACAAAATATTTTCAATTTTAATAAAATTATTTCATAATTTTGCCGCTCACTGTATATTTTGTGTTAAAAAATTAGCCAAGTATGTATTACTGTATTTTACAGACACAAATCTCACACAGAATGCATGTTGTACAAATATCGTTAGACAAACCGTTTAACGTGTTTTAAATAAAATTAAATCATTTATAATGCGTTATAATTCTTTACAAAAACACTTCGAAGACAATAACATATCCAGTAACAATTAAAAAAGTAACTACAATAATTTTTTCAACAATTCGTATGTGAAAATAAGACAAGAACTTTTATGCCCTTGTGCATTTGTTATTGTAATTGATAAAAAGCCTAACAACCCGAAAACGTCCTCACCTTGACATCTCGCAATTTCTTTCTCGAGTAATTGGCAAAATTTTGCCTTTGAGCAAATAAAATCGAATAATTGGCGTAAGTTTAGTTATGTATAAGCGCCGGTTGGATGCTTGCAAATCACGTTTATGGCTGTTCCAAGACCCTCTCGATACAAATATCGACCGTGGCAGTTATCGACGGAAGGGTAAGAGGTGCAAGTCTGCGGGAATCAGAGGTATTCACTGAAGGGAATTGAGTTTTAGGCTATTGGAAGTGGAGTTAAGTAGTCCATCAGCACGCGTCCCTCAAGGTTCTCAGCCCGGTCGCTTCAATCATTCTAAACGAAGTGAAGGCAAATTTGTTAGTGTAAGTACTTCATTAACTTATTACCGGATCTTGTGATGATGGTGACGTCAACCTAATAACGTTAAAGTATGTAAGAGATCTTGTCGCTGACGACCAGCTAATGTAATTACTCACGAACACTGATACCACTCCGAAAGACCCGGAGTCGAATAATACTCAAATAAAAGTTTTAACAAAAACACTCTTCCTGTAGAAGCACTTTTTTGTTATTACTTCAATCTTGTGGATAAAAAATGAAATAAAATGTAGTTTTAGTTTAGATCCGTCAAGTTTGGTAACAAAGTTGTAATTATATTTAAACACAACCGTTGGTGCTATATTTTATAAAATAAATATTGTTCCAGTTAAATCGGATAATTTAAATTGAAATATTTTCACTTTTGTTTTTAGAATTGTTTAATTCCAGTTCAATGCGAAAACCAAGTTGATTAAACTCCAAACATTCCTCTATGAGGCCATGTTATAATTAAACTTAGTTTTGCGTCTGATTTTATTCACAAGTATTCATGTGCACTGACCTCTCTCGAAAATTGTTTGATTCGAAACGCACAACTTCAATTAGTATTTTTTCGTCTTTCGATTAGTGAGTCATTTTAATAATTAAAGTAGTCTATTTGCATAACTAATTTATACGAAAGTTTAAGCATTTGCTGTTCTTACCGAAAATAATTTACATAGTCGTTGAAAAGTTTGACGTTATTTTGCAGTCACTACTTACAACAAGATTATTTACATATTTGCTTCAGGAATTGCATTAGGGAGCGACATTTTCAAGCAATAATGTTCCCGCCTCGAAAATGGAAAAGTTTCTTTATTTCGCGCCAGAGATAGATTTTTAATCTAAGAAAGAGGTGGAGTCGCACGACGAGAAACAGCGCAAATTTACGGTTTGATATGAAAGTTTTCAAATAATGCAAATTAGTGAAAATCACGACAAGTCATTTGAAATTCGGATGTTGTTCACAAATGGAAGTGGTGAACTAGTGCGGCACTAGTAAGCCGATTAAATTAGTTTGGGACTGGAGCTATCTCAGGCTGAGGTCTATTGTGATGGAGAGCGCTCTCGGTGCCGATCTGTTATGTCAGCGTCTTCTTAGGTTCGCTTTAATCCTTGGCGGCAGGAGATTTTCCTTCAGCTCATGTTGACGACACACAAAAGAGCTTGTTGTAAAATTATCTTCCTTTATACAAATCTTCGCGAAACGTACGTTTTTCCAAAAACTGCACTTTTAATAATCTAAAAATAAATCCAATAATACTAAGATTTCAATTTATATTTAAATAAAAGACGTTTTTTTCAAACGCCGAATTCATTTACAAAACTAAATCGCCGATTTCTCTCACCGAGACTTTTAATTCCATTTACAAAGCGTACTCGTCCAACATGAACATTCTTGAGTTCAAAAATCAATTACGATTAACCGCCTTGAATCGGGTTAACAAGACTAACAATGACAAAGTAAGCATTTTAAAACATTTAGTAACATTTTTTTACTAAAATAAGATTATTAAAGCATTCACACAAGTTAATAATTTTTACCAGTAAATGTCAAATAACAAATGCTATTCTATTTAACTAAAGTCTGTTTTTCTTTAAATGCAAATTAGCAAATCAAAATTTTAGTGAAAAAAATGGTAGCAGCTTATATCCATAGCCCAAATTTTGTTTGTATTTGTTTTTGTTCCTAAAAATTTTGTATGGTAAAGTCTGTTTTTTCTTTAAATAGAAATTAGCAAGTCAAAATTTTGGTGAAAAAATTGGTAACAGCTTGTCTCCATAGTCACAAATTTTGTTTACTCTTTGTTTTTGTCCCTAGAAATTTTTCAAATTCAAATGTTGTCAAAATTTTGACTTTTATAAACCTTTTGTACTTGTTTGCTCTTTGTAAGCTTTTATAATCGAATACCGAGGACAAACTTCATGTCCAAACACAGAATTCAGTGCTACTAATATTGATAGAACCACACTGTACAATGTTGTGGACAAAAATGAGCTTCTTACTACAAAAATTTTAATTAAAAAGAGTGCCTATACAAAAAAAAAAAATTTGTATCAGAGTTTATAAAGATCGTCAATAAATTCTGTGTAATTTATTGAAATAAGTTAAAAGTTGATCCATTTTCTAAATTCTCCTTCTGCTTTAGCTTCAAAATTGTTACTTTTTCAACTCAACTTCAAAAACTGTGAAACCAGACCTACTAATTTAATTGCGTTCTTCAATGACTATGTTGTATTTTCATCAATTGCTTACTAAAAATTAGAGAATGTTTAGCAAACCTGCATTACAAATTGCGTCTAAATTTTAGCGGTGGTGTTTTTATGACTTTTTTTCTGACTACGTTTTTGTGTTTCCATTTATAAATTTTCTTATTAGACGATTTTTTGCTGACTGTTAACTTCCTTTATTAAAATTACCATAAATGAATTTGTAAGGGGTGCCAACGTTAAGGCTACTCGTATTTGACATTTCCATTTAAAAAAAACAAACTTTAGTTATTTGTTCGGCTGATTTTTAGTCCAAATCACAACAACTGACTATTAGCCATGATTTGAGTCCACATTCAGCAACCGGTGCAAGCTAAACAGAACAACAGAATAAAAATCTAAGTTTTCAGTTACATTACCCAGAGTAACTAAAATCTTCAAAGACGTTTGTAATTTATAACATAATAAAAAAAAATGGTTATGTGTAAGCCCTTTTTTAACAAAAATATGTTGATTGAATAGCGAGTAGATGCAGAGCGGCGCTTAATACGAGAACTGCTTATTTAAGCACAATTCATGTAATATGCATTATGGAGGCAATTATACCATTGAAGTAAGCCATTGTCAAAGGAATCTTTGAAGATATAATAAATTGATTTTAACGTAGTCGAAGCTTTGAGGCGCTTGCCTCTATTACGTATATGTGTAAATTGCAATAAAGACTCGTTTCCCTTTGAAAGTTGCAATTAATTATAAAATTAATTAACACCAAAACGATTCTTCTTTGGAAGAAGTTTCTCTTTTGTAAAAGCGAGCGATAAGAAGCGATAGTGAAAGTTGGGTCACTCGAAATTTGTTGATATATGAGCCGTTATCTTGCGGCCACACGTAGAGCCCTCGGATGATGCTTTATATAAGTGTAAGATACTTGGATGAAAGATGGACTAAGCTAAGTGAGATGGACTCTTATCGCGGCCACACTTTGTGCTATGAAATTTGTCGAGTCAGGATGTTTCATATGGCGATTAGTCGCAAATTTGAATCGAAAAGTCGATGACTCGCAAAATTGGGCCATCAAAGGAGCCGTTTACGGCCGGCTAAGGGTCACCTAAGACTACTCGTATGCAACAGAGAGCACGCCGAAAGCCACTCGACGTCTCACAAATTCGACCAAACATCAACGGGCTTTCAAAACGATACCTCCAATGCATACTAAATACCCACTGAGCAATAATCATAAATTTTCGACGGTTTTATAAATCGAGTGAAGATGTAATGATAAAATCTTGTTCCTCTAAGTATATTTTCTGCTTATGGAAGTTGTAAAAGTTGAATTTCGCGAAACATGTCAGGCTGACGTAGCATTTTCAAAAGATCATAAACTTTATGCCGAGTTTTCTGTGTTATTTGCCAACTTTAATGGGACTGTAATAAAATTGTAACGTGGGTCTGATTTTTTGACAAGGATCGGGCCCGGCGCATCCACCGAAATTAACCAAACAAATAAATCTCAAAAGCGGTAATAATAACATTTTTATTGTCTCGTAAAATAACCGAGAGTAATCACACTTCTGACACGTTAGACGTAAAATAATTAGACGATACTCGAAACAAAATACAGCCTTAATTTTGTGCAAACGCAATTTGTTCAAACAAAGGTTAATTAATTTGCTAAGAGCTCGTTTCGGCTCTTTGGAAAAAACTACTTTGACGAGTCCACATAAAGAAAAAAAATTCAAAGCGCCGTCTTGTTTATTTTACCCTTTTGTGTCATCAACTCAAGAAGGATCATTAATAGAACACCACCAGAAGATTATTGTCGCTGTACCCAAAAGCTTATTATTCCATCAGACACAGATAAGTTGATTATCGGATAAGAGCCGCAAGCGTTCCTCCAACTAATAAACTCGATAGGAGCCCTGCATCTTATATTTCCTCCTCATACACCTTATTTGCCTGCTTTATGATCAGCCAGCCACTTATTTTATCGTCGTGTTTACGACTGCGTTTATCGTTATGCGGCGTTTTCGTTTCTATAAGATAAGTGCATTGTTACCTTCGGCAAATAAAGATTTATGACATAATATTTATACATCAGTCTTGATACCTGCCCGACTAAATTACAACCTGTCAGGTGTAACACTTGCACAAAATATATGACGTCGTAAATATTTAAATTAAAGAACGCATTACTACACTAAACTCTAAATGGATTATCACAAATTCACTTTTATGGATTCTATTTTAATGACTTATCGCTTGCTAAATTACCAAATGAACATAAAACATAATCAGCAGAGCGACCCTCGCACAAGTCGAAACGTTTAAATTACAGATTTGGGATCATTACGCGAGATGAGTCGAGCTAAATTTGGAGTCGGAAGAGCAAAAAATATTTGAACAAAATTGTTTCAAATACAAACGAAAATAAATCAACAAACATTTCCAAGAAACACTCGTGAAAAAGGAACGATAAAAATTTTACACATCGAATTTTTTAATTTAAAAATTTTAGTGTGATGAGGCAAAGTTCTAAGATTTTCCTTAAGTTCTTACAAACAATAAGTTTTAAGTTTTTTATTGAAACAATAATTGCTTTACAGACCACCGCTCTGTGAATTTTTAACACAATTTTTGGTTGATTTTTTTAGGATTTTTAAAATAACCCAAAAGTTTTTTTGCTAAAACTTAATAAATCAATACAAATTATTATTAATAACATTCGGTGTAAGTTGTTTTAATACAATTATTTTTTTGTTATGCAAAAATTACCAAATTATTTTATGCACAAACGTTACAAAAGTGACCACATTTATGACTAAATGTTACAGGACAAAGTTTTACCTTTCGGCCATAGAGCAAAAATTCTATTTTTGCGCCTCAGCGTTTTTACTTTTCTCGTAACATTTAACAGTGTTGTCTCTTTCGTTGTTTCAACAATTTCTGTAGAAGTACATTGTAGATCATCAGCGTTTGACATTTTTCACTACTAACTGCAATAGTGTTTATAAACTAACACATTCAAAAATATCAACAAAAATTCCAACTTGACGCTGTTTATAAGCGCTGTTTTAACTTCATTACTTAAAAAGCGTCCTGATTATTTTGTTCATTTACTACTTACTAGTTACAGTGTTGCTCTTTACTCTCAAACTACGTGTGCAGATAAAATAGTATATGTCATTCAGAGTAAAAGTAAGTTTATGTAGCTCAGTTGAATTACTCCTAACAACATAATATGTGTACTATTTTCTTAATTCTTTTCTATTCTCAATAATTTTCTTCTTACTGAAAATACCGTTTTTTGTATATTCTCCCGAAAATAACTGTTTTAGGGACTCATTTAAATATTTTTGGGACTCACTAAAATAGTACCTTAAATGGTTATTTTAGTTACTCGGTTCCCAAAAACAGTTTTTCGGGACGAAAATAGACAAGTACGCAGTTTCTGTGGACAAATCGTTGCTGTTTCCGGACGAGGTGAAACCGAGTCTGGAACAGCAGATGTGTCCACAAAAACGTTTTAGGTAGGTGTTATAAACAACATTTTTTTGTTAAAGCTCCCAAAACCTCTTATTAGTAATTAAAAAAAATTTGACACCATAGTAACCAATTTTATTTTTTAGTCCGGAAAACGGAAAAACTGTTTTTGGGGACTGGTAACATTTTACGTACTATTTTAATGAGTCCGGAAAAAACTCATTTTAAAGACTCCGATAAATCCCTAAAACAACTGTTTTCGGAAGTGTATACAAAAATACCAATTTAGTTACGATGATGGTAGAATATTTTTTTAATTAATAAAAGGTGTGAATTCGTTTTTTGAAAGCTTTAACAAAAAAAAAATTGTTTATAACACGTACAGTCGAACAAAGTGAAAATGACGCCTCAATAAACGTTTTTGCGGACTCATCTGCTATCTAAACAGCAACGATTCGTCCGCAGAAACTGTGTTTTAGGTACTTGTAACAAAAATAACTAATTTGATATTTGTTATTTTTTTTATTTCACTTTTGTTCAAAAATATCAAAACGAGTGTTCTCTTTCCATTGTGGCCCTCTCCATCCCCTTATTGGTTCTCCTCATTGGCAAAACTCATTATCAGTTCCCAGAAGAACTCCCACCTTCTGCAACATTGAATAATGCCCGTTGCAAATCTGATTATAGCAAAGTTGCAGTCAGTGGTGGCGTTGTGGTCCAAAGTTAGAACGTCTGCCAAGTTTTGGTTCACGTGAGAGGCGTAAACTTAGTTCGCGTATAAGTTTGAATAAATGTAACAAATAGGGCGGCACGTCTGTATGGTAATAGGGCACGTCGACTTTCGGGAGCAACGTTGCCAGCTTTTGTTACGTAATTAGCAAAAGGAGATTGATGTTATTGCGCTTCGCCACCGTTCTTGTTCTTAATTAACTCGGTCCTGCCGTGTTGTCTGTCCGACTGCGAGTTATTCATTTCTTGAAGTTTCTTAGGGTGCAAACTCGTCAATTGGCAAAATGGTTTGCAATTTGTTGGATATTTTGATAAACGGTTTGGGGTTGATCAGAGACTTCCGGTTTAAATAATGAGCCCCCGGATCGCGGCATCATCCCGCCTGCCACCGTAAATTCAATTTGCAATGAAATCAAATGAGATGGAGCCCTGGAAGATCACAGATCAGTGCCGGATTAGTAGGTACATAGTTTATCTCAGACCGCAACAGGCATTGGGATCCAATTAGGTTTTACACATCGCATACCTCGAAATTGATGAGAATCTAGCGGAATGTTTCATTTAGCGTGATGCGGTTATTCCCGATCATTCCGTTCGTATTCACTTTATTGAAATAGTTTGTTTGAGGTCGCTGTAATAATGTCATCTAAACAGCTTCAGAAACCGCCAAGTATCGCAAACTTTCGACCCGTTAAGTAATACGGTAATAATCGACGGCTCTTGACGCTTTCGATAGGACACAAGTCGCTACGACTTGCTGGAGATGAAAGAACAAAAGCTGTCTGCATAAACAAGAGATGTATCAAAAACACAATATAGTATTTGAAATTCGCAAAATTCGTATTGTTTCGTTTCACGCTTTTCAATCAATATCAAAGTTTACACATTTCCGCAAAATCAAAAACAACAGCAAAAAAATGAATATCCGCAGCAAATTAGACACAAACTGCTTAATGGGCAGTTTTTCCCCCAATTAAAATTCAATAAAGCCAAATTTAAATTATTTTTATTTAATTGTAATTATTTAGGCATTTCGAACGATCGATCCCAACATACGCTTGTGAACATCGCAAAACAAATAAAAATAACGTGTAATAATTCATTGCTTCGTGTCCTCACAATTATGATCTTCGACTGCTCTATATTTACGAAGTCACGGACAATTAATTTCCGAACAGTAGATGTGGCTTCCCTTGGATCATAAATTGCTCATAAAAGAAGACCACGACTATTGATTTATTAAACATCATAAAGAGTGAAAATGAAGCAGGTTTTCGTCTTATTTGTTAGCACGGAACACCGTAATTTCGCACACTTTCATCACAAAATAAATATGTTGCGAAGAACGGGAGTTGAGTTTAAGGTAATACAAAACGGGAGTGTTCGAAAAGTAAAAGAAAAATTATTTCACCTCACTGTTTCGAGCCAGGAAACAGTTTTTGTCTGACAAAAAACAACAAAACGACAATTTTTGTGTTTGACTTTGACGCAAAGCAGTTTTCTCATTTATTTTAGGTCAGAATTTTGTAGTTCACCGACACATCTATACGTACTAATAAACATCCAATCAATAAAACACATTTTTTTCTAATAAAAAAATACGCATGCAAGTTATTTTTAATTCAAAAGTTTGTTTTTAAAGCCATCTACTTTTTATTAAAACTAATGTAAAAACATGGAAAATGTTTCAAGGACTCGTTTTTAATATTAGAAAAGCTTCAATGACTGGAGGAGTTTTCGGAGTGAGTAGAACAATTCGTACAAAGTCTTTGAAAGAGATTTTCCGTTTTCGGCGATAAAAGTGGAAGCTTCTCGTTAATCCGTGTTGGGCCCACCGTTGTCTATTTGCATATCAGATTCGGGTCATTAAATCGAAATCCAGCGAGCCTATCGAGCATTGTCAATTTATGCCCGAAATTCAGTCGTCCAAAGTCAGTGAGCTTTTGTAACGCAATACCTACCCATATATAGTCACATGTAGAATGATCGAACTATGTTCATGTTTGAAACTCGGCGCACTACACGTTCAAATTTAATATCCGCATCGTGACATCTAAACGGAGGCATCACAAAGAGCTGCACTGTTGATGTTCTCTGTTCATCAACTAACTCATCATCGTGTTGGTTGATTAGACTTAAACTAAACATTCCTGCCAATGACGAATGGATGGGACGTGTGTGCTAACTCGACTCCATTTATTTAAATGATTTCATTTGCGCTCGTCATGGCGGAGCTATTTCATTATAGAGTGTAATTACTAGTTCTCTGGTTTCTTTTAGTGAGAGACACAAGATTCGAATTGCAAACACAGTTTTTTCATTGTTAACTGAATTTCGTTATTCACTCGCATGAAACACGATTCTCTTTTATTTCATTCAGCCGGTGAATATTCCACTCTGATGAAAAAATGATTATTTTCTGATTTATACAACTAACTTCGCTGCGGTCGGATTGTCCACAATGAATGCTTCGCTTGGGATTTTTATTCCTGATTGCTTTTACAATTTTTAAAACAAAACAAATGAAATATTTCGGGTCATTGTTAAAGCGCTTATCGTGACTGTCATGTACTCACGCGAAAATGTAATGGAGACGATGTTAAATGCAGGCAGAGACTCCCCTACACAATACTACAAACGGCTCGAACCATCATTTACATAAATAAATACAAAAAAATCAAAGAAAAGAAATTTTTAATCACCAGAAGTACAAGTACCACAGCTATTTCAGCCCTTATAAAAAATACAAAAAACATTTACTTATTTATAAACTCTCCACCTCCACCTCCTAAATATGCACCAATAAAAATCTATATGAATCCTGGTTGCTTTTTTCCTTTTTTTAATTTGTTAGACTCGCCATCTTTAAAAAGTAATTAATATTTCAGCAATAAAATTAATTCCTTAAAAAAAAACTTTTGGGTCACCACTTTTTGCAATTAATTGCAGCGATGCATCGTTCGCTGCATTTGCATAAAGCGTCCCTTAATTCAAAGAAAACCTCATTGCAACAGTGGCACTTTTCAAACTTTTCCTAGAATTAGCATACGAAATATATTTGTTTTAGCAATTAGCTCGAATTTTCCTTTTTAATTATTTCCGTTTCGTAGTGCGACTACTGTCGAGTTTGTTTTGCCTTCTTTCGGTGCAATTCAAGATAACGAATAATTTCAACATCAAGTTTTACAAAATTACGACTCCTGTTAGCAAGCTTTGTCTTTATGTCTTCTTTTTTATTCAGTTTATAGCAAGCCGGTATGCCTCAGGCTTATCTCGTCTTTTTTATTTAACCAGGAAATAATAACTCTGCTGGTTATAGGTTTACGCGTTATTTTCACACCGAGCTTTATTTAATCCGGAGATACATCCCGAACTGAGATAACGAAATTAAACTCTTTTATTTTTTATTAAGGCGATACAAAAATAGATGTAAGTGGCAGACAATAGACAGTTTCTTGCCAGATTGTAGGAAATTATCCGGATTTATAGCTGATTAAACCTCAAATTAAAAATAATAGCTTCGATGCATCGATTCAATTTGAGGTGTCTGGATGAAGTGGTTGTGTTTTACATTCCGTTTAATGATTCAATTAAGATAAAAATCTTAGTGTTTTTGGTGTAAGCCCGAGTTAATATTCCGTCCCTTTAGCGCATTTAAAACGATACAAGGAACCCCAGCTTTGTTACCCCAGCTATTTAGACATTAAATTACAACAACATTCAGACATAATCCTCTAAAAAATCCAACTTAAACAAAGCTCGAGAATATTATAGAAAACTTTGCAAAAAAATATGAAAGCACTTTGAGTTTCTATAAAGTTCTAAAGTAGCAATTAAAGTAATATATATTCGCTTTTATGTAAATGTGTTAGAATCGTCTTAATAAATCTTCCTTTCTCTCATTGTAATTTAAATTATATTTTCATTCAGGATAGAACTTTCATAACAAAAAGTGTGAAAAAGGTAGGTCACTCGTAATGTGGGTCATAAATTACGGCCGTGGCTTATCCCTGGAAATTATCTTCAAATTAAATAAATTATAGTGGTGATAGTCGCGATCTTAATGAAGAAATTAGCGTTAGCATAATATTTGTTTCAACTAATTATACATAAATTTGAAAAGGGGTTTTAAAAGCGTCATTATGCGCACCCTCTTCATTCCTTGTAATAATTTTATAAAGCATTTATTAAAAATATTTAACCTAAAAATACAAGAGAACATGTTTGAGACACTTAAAAAACTCTCTTGTTTTTCTTTAATCAAATTAAATACTTTCCGCAATAAAACGCAATTCTTTTTTTTTTCTTAAAAAGAAAATTTTATTTTAGCCGCAAGATATTTAAAAAATAAAACGCAACAAAGGTATTTAATTATGTACAAGTTAACTCCTACATTTTTAAAATGGGGTTAAAAATATACCTCCATAAAGGTAATTGCAGGTTGTTATAGTGCACATTCTGGTTTAATGTTGTTTTCAGGTTATTTTTGTACATATCTGTCTTAATACGACATGTATTGCGTGTGGTAGCTTCGTTTTGATTAATGAACAAATTGATTCACCTCATTCTAAAATAGTTTTGTTTTGAAATGTGTAATTACCCTAAATTACCTAAACAAACACGAAGTAAGAAGTATTTTTATCAACAAGACAAAGAGTTAAATACCCTAGAAATTCTTAGTAATATAAATCCAAAACTCGTTTATCTAATTTAGTGAAATTGCCTCTAATGTCTAGATTTTTTTAATACATTAGAAATGCGAAATGCGACACCACGTCTAGTGTCACTCAGTATATAAATAAAAGTAAGACTAATAATATGAACGCCCTCGCGGAAATATCTGTCAAGCAGTCTTTGAATTTGCATTCGGATGCAATTTTGCCTCTCTTCGTCCAAATGTGAAATGAGAAAACACCCACACGACACCAACCCGGCCGTCCGCGTGATGGATGAGTCTTAATATTTCACGAAAACGATGGTATCTCTCTACATATCCATCGAACCAGCCAGTAATTTATAATTCATTTCAAATGAAAAATAAGTATCGTTAAAAGCAACGAGTATATCACCATCGAAAGCTCCACCCCTCGCGTTATACACGCACCATCTTCATAACGTGCGACCCTAAGTTACTATTAATTACTCCCGACGCACAAAGCCTGTACAATATCGTCAAATATTTAAGCAACGAAGGATACCCCGTTTGTTATCTTGCAAATCATCCAATAATGGTGACGGAGAATTATTAATGATATCCTTTCTTTGATGAAACCTAAATAGAATAAATATGGCGTTCTTAGACCCGGACTACTTGCTTAGCTTAATTATTATTCCTGCTGAGCAGGACGCCCTATTGACACGAATTTAACGACGTCCTTCCTGACATGAACACTTCCGGTTTAGTTTACAACAAAATTTTGAATCAAACCGGATTATGTGTTAATTACAAATCAATCAATGCCACATTTATCAAAGAGTCAGATTTAATTTTAATTCAAATGTCAAACACAGACTGCATTTTAATCTCATCATGGCGACAAATTAATTATTTTTGAACCAAACTGTGACGCATTAGATATAAAAGAAGATAACCTACCGTTACACCAAACGCGTAAAAAGAATTGGTAATTTCAAAGCTCAAACTCTGAGACAAAGAAAATACCATAAAAGGGTATAGAGATCCTCTCGACCATCGCAGATTCGTTTAGTGTATGACTATGAGCTAACATTGTTTGCTCGATGTTGATCTTATTTAACATCAAGGAAAGATAATTGGCATCTGAAGCAACGCGAATTCGGATGCTCGCATTTGAACAGGGCAAAGTGGATTTGCTTAAAAAAGAATGACAGCGTTGTTCAAAAATCAGGTTTCTAACTTATTTAGACGGTTTCAGATTCGGAAAATGCATTGAAATTTCAGTAAACGTAACTTTTTATCAACAACCTTGTCTCGCCACAGTAGATATAATATTCTACAAGTCCCCAAATTAATAAACGATGTTTTTTTTAACAAATTCATACAAGTTTTTTGAACATAAAACACAAAATGCAAAATAAAGATTTGGAGAATCTCAAAAATCAAACAAGTACAAATCAGGAGAAATTAAAAAACAAATTGGGACTTTAAAACCCAGAACTCGCGAAAAATATTTCATAAACTCTCTTTTCATTTACCTACATTAAAATGTATTACAATTTTAATTTTTAAATAATACCTAGCATTATTTTATTTTATTGTAAATTAATATAAATTTGAATAAATTGCATTTTAACAGTTGTATCATTTCGTTTTTCCTTGAATAATATATTATATGTACTATACAAGTGTTCCGTTTTTATTGTTACAAATTTAAACAGGTGATAAAATATTTAATTTCCTATAAACATACAAGGTGATTCACGAGGAATAATGAGCCTGACCAAATTGTCGATGCAACCACCATTACTTTTCGCAAGTTATTTTGCGACAACTGTTATGTTGGTTGCATCGAGAATTTGGTCAGGCTCATTATTTCTCGTAAATCACCCTGTATATCGAAAAATATTATATAAGGGAGCTACATCCCCTGAAAGAGATGCATCTTTTAATAGATTTTCTTCAATATATCAGAAACCATTGCGGATAAAATTACAAAATTTGCTACAACTGATAACATTTATATACCCAAACGAATTCAAAATTAAAAG
>NW_025401006.1:6096636-6310203 GCF_015345945.1 Tribolium madens
CTGGCACAAACAAGAAGTTCAGACACCTTTTAGGTCGAACACCCTATCGTGGTTGCAAACTATTGCTGAATTGGGTACATATTGCCAATACCTAATGAAGCAATAGCTAAGTCAGTCTCGTGGGTTTGAGCTGCGAGGTCGAAAAAACGTTCAGTTCGATTATTGAATGTTCATCGTAGTGACATATGGCTGACCCGATAATGTTTAACAAAATACTACTGCAAGTACATCACATTTAATAGTCTGTAATATACTCCTAAGAAAACCATCATCGTTTTAATATTGTTCCCATCCACTAGTCACACACGTGACTAACTATTTTGGCTGTTGGTTCTTGCCACTTTCAGCTACAAAATTCTAAATTCCATAGTATTTCACGAAAAAAAAAAAATCTCTTGCGTTTTTTCGATACAACTTACCGTTTTTGAGTAAAATCAGTTTACAATTTATCTTATAGATCATAATGAGAATAAAAATTAAATTCGTTTTACCGTTTAAAACGCCCTTGGTTAAAAATTTCCGCAGCTGATCTTCAAATTCGTTCATGTCTGTTATCAGCTGTACCAACTTTTGTTCTACAATAGAAGGAAAACCCCATTAAAAAACGCATCTCTTTCAAGGAGTGTAGCTCGCTAACATAACATCATGTTCATATAAAACTTTTGTCTTACATATAAATATTCTGTCACCTGTTTAAATTTGTAACAATATAACACGTTTTATCGTATTTTAACATTTAATGTTTAACATTCATTTTGCTAAAATTCCACAAATAATATTATTTTCTAAATATGATGTGTGAATTTATAACAGGTGTTTATTAAAATTTGGCGTCATAGTTGGCAGTGATATGAGTGAGTTGTGAACGAACCAGAATTTATAATACGCGTGTGTTTCAGATTAATAACTTTCAATACGATGGTTCGTTCACACTCGAACTTTCATGGATAGCTTTGACGGCAAATTTAAAAAAACACCCGTTAAAAATGGTACAGACAAAGAACAAAAATAGTCACAACTTATATTTAGGTATGTAAATACAGTGATCAAAATCATTAAACTACCTATGTATTATATAAATTGATATTTATTTATCAAGTACGCAAAATAGGGTTTTAGGGGACGAATCGTAATTAATGACGAGGCGACGTAGGAGCCGAGTCTTCAATGAGAGGAGTCACCTAAAACCTTTTGCGTACGTGGTGCATACAAAATTTTTTTGTTAAAGCTCCCAAAACACGAATTCACAACTCTTACTTATTAAAAAAAAAATTCATTACCATAGTAACCAATTTTATTTTTTAGTCCGCAAAAACTGTTTTTGGGGACTGAGTACCTAAAATAACCGTTTTGTGTACTATTTTATTGAGTTCAGAAAAGACTCATTTTATGGACTCAAATTAGTCCTTAAACAGCTGTTTTCGAGAGCATATACAAAAAAATACATTTTTGCTCTTACCACCAATTATTAGCCGCCTGATCATTTAATCCCATTTTCCTGTTATTCCTGTTTATGGTTTATTTGGAACCACTTTTTTTTATTCCTACAGCGTTATATTTTTAAATGTTTAATTAGTATTATTCAACTCTGTTGCACTTAAATTATAAACATAATTGCCATCAATCTCTTAATTTTTTTTTAAAGTTTTTTTTGTTTAAAGAACCACAAAATCCGTCAAATCTAATACCTATATACTGTTATTTTTTAAATTTGACATTTTTTTATGTCTATTTTATGATACTGATGATCTTGTATGTTTTTTTTTTTATAATTATTTAGTAAAGGTACAAAAATTTTGCCAATAAAAGCCACCATAACATCAAACAGTTACAATTTAGGATACAGCTTCCTTGTTGCGCGAGTTCTGGCGCACCCTGTATTTCATTAATAAATAGAAACTTAAAACAGTCAAGTGTCAAAATAAATTAATATATATTGTTACGTTCAGGTACCATTATTGAAAGTCATTATTATAAAACATCATTAAGTTTTGTGTATTAAATGAGTTGCGCTAAAATTAACATTAATTACAAATTAAATAGAATTTGCGTTGTTGTTACGCCAGTGGGCAAGTTTTGCAAACAACGTTTGAAGTGTGTTGCGTACAGTGTGTCTCTTTTACAAAAACAGAGGTACCAACCTGTTTCCGTTAGGATTAACAAGGTGTTATCCCAATTATCGGTTGCAGGACTAGAACGTAACAGTGACAATGGTTCGCTTGGGGCGAATGCACGTATACCTTAAACGGATTAAACTAATGTGGCGCTCCCAACACCTACCTAATCAACTAATCTGCCTAATTAATGCTGCCAGCATTAATCTCGACCGATAATACCGCAACGAAATGTCGCGGCTTTTTGTTTTATAACTCCCCTCAGTCGTAATTTTTTTCTTCCATCTTAACACGTCTCAATTAATATAAATTAGAACTTGCGTCGTCGAACAACTTTTCCATTTGATGCCGTGTTTACAAACAGTTTTGCGCCAACAACAAGCGCGGTTTGAGCAAATACTTGAAATAAGCACGGCGAGGAGCCGCGTCACGTGATGGGTTTATGAACAACAATATGCAAGCGGTGCGGTCAATGTTTGTTAACAAACTCGGGAGCGTGTCGTGTTTCTCTAATTTAATTCGAAAATTCTTCATTTACAAGCAAATTCAACCTCCATAGCTATAGGTACCAAAACACATTTTTCTTATTATCAGAGACGGCCTCTGCCACTTCGCTGTCATTCTGTCAGTTAGTGTTTGTCAAAAGTGAAATTTCAGTCTAATGACCTATTTTTGAAATGTTGTGTTTAGAAAAAAGCCCCTACAACTTGCGAAACAAAGGTCCAAAGCGAAAACAGGGCACTGATGAAAGCAGCATCGAAAGGAAACGTTTACGGAACTTCGATTACATCACAGCCTTACCCGACGAGATCCTTCTGTACATTTTCTCGTACTTGGACGTTAAGGACCTATACTACAATGTGCGTCTCGTGTGTCGCAAATGGCGTCGGATCGCCATGTTGTCGTCAGCGTGGAAGAGCATAATGGCGGGCAATGAGGTCCCTACGCACGTGTTGCACAACTGGATCCAGTCCTCTCCCGTAATCAAGCATTTCAGAATCAGCAACAGGAATGACGCTGATGTCATCCTGGAAGCAGTCTCAAAACACTCGAGTCACTTGGAGTCGATCACCATAGAGAACTGCTGGGGCTCCTCGCAGAAAATCTCCATCCAGAGCACGACTCTGTGTAAATTGTTGACGCGATGCAAGAAACTCGGCAAGATTAATTTCGAAAGAGTGAAAATACGCTCCTGTAAATTTTTCAAATTGCTGGCAAAACGGAGGAATAACGGCAAATTCTTGCAGTTGTGTTACGTCGGACCTGTCACTCCCAAACAGTACAACACGTTGAAGGAATCTTGCTCGGGCTGGATATTTACCGAGTTTATTGAAATCGTTTGAAGTGTCCAAAATTGGGATTTTCGATGTTAATTAAGATGAAAATGTTTGCAGTTTACTCTAGGTGTAATTGACATGAATTAAAGCAATCGAAAGAAATCACACGAGCTCTATTTTATACATTGGTTTAATTATAACATCTAACATGTATCCTAGTTAATCCGCTTCCAGTCAAATTAAGAGTTGAGAGTATTCAAACGGAGTAATCACCAGTCGTGATGCACTAAACGTTTTATCGCGTGAACTACATACTAATCAACTCAAACAAAACTCAAGACAAACTTTTCACTCGTTGCACCCCAATTATGACAGTTAGCAACCCACCCCTCTCGCAAAACAAATCCTGAATCACAACTAAATGCAACTTCATAAAAAAACAAATTTAGTAAGACAAGTGTAAAAAGAGTTTAACTTTTTATGCGAATTTAATTTTCAATTTGGTTTTTGTATAGTTGTGAAAGAAGCTGTAATTATAATCACAATACAATCGCCTCGGATAAATCCCTTCGGCGCGGTGTTTAAAGTCCTGTCGAAGGTAAAAAGATTAGGGTTGCGAAGCTTTCACCGTAATTAATAGGCGGCATATCGCATCATCTATAATTTGTATAAAACTGTCCACGTAAGGAATGCATTTTAATTAAAAGATAAAGACAGGCTTTTACTTAATTATCCGTCAAGCGGAGTTATTCAGCGAGATTTTCAACGTTTCCCCTTTGTGCAATAAATAAATCGAAGCTTTCGATAAGATCGCCATCTCGCAGCTCCCTAACTTGAGGTGTGTATCACACTCGTAATTTCGACGCTCGACTTAACCCTCTGACAGGAACTCACCGGCTTATACCGAACCTTTCCAGCCGATAACAAATTGTCCGTGTAATTCGGATGTACAGTTTTTCATGCCGATTTTTCAACAACAATTAACATGAAATTGTAACAACTCGCTTAAAATCATTTTTTTGCAATTCCGCTTCTCGTGTTTTAACGACATTTACCCCAACTTCAGGGTTTGTTTAGTTTGAATCAAATATTCAACCTTAAGTAAAGTTTTCGATATACTTAAAGGGCGTTTATATAATTTCCGACCCTAAAGTTTGCATGACAAACATTTCTTGTAAACCAATCACGCTAGTTCCCAATACCTCTTTCTGACGTGTCCCCACTTAGAACAAATCAAATACCAACTTTTTCCACGAAAATTTAGATTCACAAATAATAATACTAATCACAATAATAATACCACTATAAAACTAATATATTCTTGTAATTTTTAACAATAAATTTAGGCTCCATGGCAAAACCCGAAATGAACTAAAAGAGAAATTTCTCCTTCTCAATTTATTGGAATTATACTCGTATATTGAGTAAATATGTGGCAAAGAATAACATAACAAGAACCTAATATGATTCCACAATGTAGAAATTGTCAAAAATAATTAATAATTTCGACGAATTTGGAACGCGTCTTTTAAAAAATTATGTTTTTTGCATTCGCTCCTTAAAATGACTATTTTGCAAACTCAAAATACGTCGCACAATAGGTGCCACTAAAGATGCATTTTGCGAAGTGTTTTAACAACAAACACAAAACACAAAATTGTCTATGATGTCCTGCAAAAAAAAATTGTATGAAACACGTAAATACGTAAATAGTTTCAGAGGACTCCTTGCATTAAAGACTCGGCCCCTTCGTCACCTCGTTCTTAATCACAAGTCTTCCCCTAAAACGCGGCTGATTCTGCTTTAACACTACAAAAATACGATTAATGATAAATAAATATAAAAAATAAAATGAAACAACAAATATGCTTTCAATTTTATTAAAAAAAAAGAAGACGAAATAAAAATAAGACAATTCAAATTAACTTAAATTAAATATATAATTACTCAACCATACATACAGGGTGAATATAAAGTGTAGAACCAAGCGTTTTTTTTTAATTATTTGCCTTCAAAAAATAATACGATAAATTAAAGTAATATAAAAATTGTGCGATTTTTTTGTAAAGATTGAAATTTATGTAAACAATTTTTTTTTCAAAAAATTAAATATAAAGTAGATAGTTGTAATCCTTAGATCATGAGAAAAATGGTTTTATAGTGGATTGCCATTTAAAAAAATAAAAAAAAGTGTAGAACTCAAAAAAAAATAGAAAAATTTTATTCTTAATGAAACAACATCATTCATCAATTAATTTTTTCAAAAAATAAATAGTTTAAGCAAAAAACGTTTGATTCCATACTTTTTATTCACTTGGTATACATATTTCAATTAAACTTTTTTTATTCAAGAGATTCACAATAAACTTAATAAATTGTGTTATAAGATTATAATAGTCTAGCCAATGTAAAAGCAATAAAACGTATCTTAACTTGCTGTGAATTAAATTGTAATAAAAATGTTATTAAAATTACAGCAAATTGAATAAAATTGACCAGAATTTACGAAAATCTTAAATTTCTGTGAATAGAACCGTTTCTGTGAAAAGAATTTAACACCTCAGGTGAAGGAAACAAATTCTTGGAGATTTGCATATAGACGACCCATATTTTCAAGTCAGCTGAACGCGGCACATAGTTCAAGCAACCAAGCGGCAAATTACATTCATTCCTGAACCGTACAATTATAAACTTGCTGTTTAATAGCTGTCTCATCTGTCTAAAGTTTCAAATATTTGTAAATAAAATTTTTCAGTTAGAAAGTAATCCGTCAGAATAAAACTCGCAGCAATAAATCTAAAAATCTCTAAAATTCACCTTAATCCAGTGTAAATTCACAAAAGCGCGCCTCGGATGTTAAAAAATGAAAATTTCTTGGCAACGTTTACATTATTAAATAAAAAATAATGTTCTTCATTTTTTGCAAAGAAGAGGATGATAAATAAAAACCGATTTAAGTCTAAGGAAAATCTTGTCAATAACCATTCAATTTGCCGTGGACTGTCAACAGTCTGTATTATGAATTTGTGATTAGTTCTCCAAACAGTCCGGCCAACATTAAAATAATTATAACGTGCAGTAACCGCTTAACCCTCGCATTTAAAATGTAACCTCCGGTTGTAATTCCGTCCGAAATTGAAACGTAACCGCTCGAGAATAAAACATGTAAACAGTGTGAGATTACCTTAAAATTATCCTGCAATCCTTAATTAAGCGCTTCCGCGAGCGGAGCTTAAAAGTTAGTCCACTAGCACCGGCACTAAAGGACGGAATCGCCGCCACACGTGCTATTGAGTTATTTGTGTTTTCCTGCAAAAGTGCATAAGTGAGTGAGTGACATCGCTGCAGCAGGAAGAAGTCGAAGGGCCTGGTGCCCACCTCGCGCGCTGTGGCATGCAAGAGCTACGACGACGATCTATCGCACAAACACGAGAGTGCGACCACAAGCCCCAACGCAACCGAACTGGAGAGGGCGCTACACGCCGGCTCCACGCGACCTGCAGACGAGAGTTGCGCAGCAGGAATGCGAGACTTGGGGCTGCTTGTGAGACTTCGATCTGTACACTCAACGCCAAAATGACCCAAGATTAATTGTTTCCAGGCGTGATTGCTAATACAACCATCATTAATAATTTCACTACACCGATGGCCGGAAAAAATCGCGCTTCTTCAAACTGTTTACACGGTTTTGAAGACACGAGTTGATATTTTTTCCTCCTAAAGTCACTCCTTTTTAATTAATTTTCAACTTTTCAGTAATCACATCAATTCCATTTTCAGCTTTTTGCGTTATTAATGCTTGTGTTTACGTTTCCTAATTTCAAGTCTTTGAGCTCGAGTTTGTATAATGGACAACAAAGCAAAATAAAATAACAATGATAATCAAAAAGGACTGTTATATGTTAAAAAGATATTTATTTTGTTGCAGCAATCCTTTTAAAATCACCTCTTTTGATCATTTCACCACAAAGTAAATCAACGAAAAAGATGTATTATAAATATAATTTAATTTACTTTTTTTTACTACATTTATATCGATATGTTGTGTCGTTAAAGCTTCTACAATAAAAATCAAACACAAGAGAAAAAACGAAAACTGAAACCACGACATAATTTTCTGTACGCTTTAATGCCTTTTGTCAAAACTAATGATTCGTCTGATTAATTATTGAAATTCAAACAGTTAGCGTTACTAACAAATAAAAACTAAATGAAACCTCGCTAATGATGCTTTAAGACACAAAAGCTTTTCCTTTATAATTACTCTTGGATAAAAAATTCTGTAAAATACCACTTTTTAATATAAAATAATTAGTTTGACCCTATTTCGGCTTAAATTAATCAATTTACTCGTATTTTAGTAAAAAAAATAAGCACATTACCTAACAGGGGTTTTATTTTACACCATAATATTTTACATACATTTTTTCATCAACCCTTAATTGTAATTATTGAAAAAAGTTTTCTTTTTCAATGAAACAAAGTTGTTTCAAATTTTTTCTTCAAACTGTGTTGTAATTTTTCTCTGCAACAAAAATAACGTCAAAATTCCACCCTTACTTCCTGAATTAAACGTTCCCGACTTTTAATATGTCGCCTAAATACCTCGCCTCTACAATCCCATTTTAAAACTGAATTTGTAATTACTTAGACCTAAAATACTGGTAATTAAATTTATGACCCTAGCCTTGCAGTGCAAAAGTGAAGTTCTTCCATTTTATTGCTTTTCCCCTTGCAAAAACCCTCGAGGACATTTGAGTAAATTTTCAGTCCGAATTAATTTTTACTATCGATGCACATTGGGACATAAATACATGCAGCTTCAACGGCATGCCGTGCAGTTATTTATGATCAAGTCGTTTATTTAACACCGACCTACGAAACAATAGCGCTCTGAGATAATCCCGAATACCTCAAACGCGCTATGACCAGCGAGCACAACGGCTCATAAATTTGCTGTTATGTGGTAATTATACAAAACATTGTCTCTTAACAATGCGACCCTGCGTCGGTCAAGAGGCTGGACGGCATTCCCTCGCGAACACTCCCAGAACCAAGACTAAGTGAATTCCCATAAACGCGACTTAATTTCATTACGAGATGAGACATTTTGACCGAGATAAAGGTCAACCCCAACCCCAAGCAAAAGCTTCCTAAATAAATTTAAAAAATCAACTCAAGCCATCAACAATTTTTTAACTTTTCGGTCCCCACGACGAAAATAAAGGTTGTGGGGCTTTCGAATGTAAAGTTCGTTTCACTTTTATTCAGTGGATGATCACAAGCTAAAAATTTAAAAACATTTAAGTACGTGAAAAACATTTTTTTAATTATCTGAATGAAATTATTAAAACTGTTGCAATAGTAAGCCTCTGATGCTGCCTTATAAAAAATAAAACAGGTAAGGCGAAACTAAATTAATGTTTACTAGAAAGGTCTCGTCTGAACCTTATGTTGTATAAACACCAAACACTGGTCCAACAACTACTAAATGCATGTTTAGTTAAATCCAAGTGTTGCTTTATAATGTTTATTTTCTTTTATATTTTTGTTCCATTTTGTGATCGAGTACACGCTTTAATTATTTCAAGTACAGCAGGAATTCTACACATTTGGTTTTCTGCGATCGTTGAAAGTAATTTCAAAGGATTAACTGTGGTCATGAATTTCGAAAACTGCAGGACAGTGCAGCTTGTGACATTTAAAAATCTTTCGCCACAAGTTGGTTGGAAACCATGCTGGAAGCTGTCAGACTGAATCTACTAAATTACTGTGATATGTTGGTTTTTCATGTTCAATTTTATATAATTTGTAAATGAATAAAACTGTAATTATTACCGTGTTTTCCAAATTTTAATCAACTATATCTAAATCTTGTAATAAATCTTGATAATTTTTCCGTAGTCGTTATTTTTAATTGACTTTTAATTTACAATTGAAAAACGACAGCCATTTCGGTTATAAAACATGACAAATGGGAGCAATTTGTTCCAATATAAAATCAGAACCTTTATCAGTTTTTAATTATTCCATAAACATACGTCAAACAGTTTCTACCAATCTGATTCGTTCTTTACTAACAAATTACCCAAATGGAAATACTACTACAAATCAATACACTCCAATAGTGGCAAAAACTGTTTTCAATCTATCCGAAACTATTCACCACTAAATACATGAACTTGTTATTAAATAAACGGAATATTATCATAAAATGCAGCGAAATGTGTAAATTTAGTAAACTTGCGTTAATTAAACCAAATTTTAATTAACAATTCCGGGTAATTATTGGCTCGAATAACTTGGAAGTTTTTTCTTTTAAAATCAATTCATAATGCGGCCACGGACACGATAACTGATCTCTAAACGAAAACAAACTTGAAGAAAAGTTAGAGAAATTAAGTAATAGAAAGGAAAACACGGTATTTCACTTTTGTAATAATCAATCGAAATTGAAAATGTCACTTCGGTTTGAATAAAACTTTAAATTGGGTTCGACTCAAGTTGCTATCTTTAATTAATTCTGACGTTGATTGACAATTATTTTTCGAAAAAGAATCGACTTGAAATGCTTCAATTTTTGCTTTAGTTTGTATTGAAACGATACATAAACACATGACAATTAACAAACTCAATCAACTTATACGACTGTGGCCCGACATGGTACATTAAGCTGTTCCTATTATCTCCCATAAGGCCCGAGATTAAAGAATTTACAACTTGTTTCATCGGTTTGCCTACAACAAATTACTTTATTGCTCGCTGCACATAAAGTTTTATTCAAGCGTTAATTGCGAATGCAGCCAACATCAAAAGTATTTTTAATCAGGACTTAAAAAATCGATTCGAAATTATGAGAAAAAATCCACCTTTTTTAAAAGATTACATCATAAAAATCACTCACGGAACGGCATTCAATTTCATTAAACACTCAAAGCGGAAGCACCCTACTTCCTTGATATTATATCAGTAAAGGTAGCTCGGGATTCGGGGTGGAAATAAAGATATTAGCTTCATTAGCGATAGTGAAAGGACCGAGTTTCCAAACATAAATGTTCCGTCTTAACGAATCTACTACGTGATTTGAATAATACCTTTATTAATTTATATCACACGCGTTTTTTTAAAGAATTAGTAATTAGATTTGTGCTTGTTTTGCTTTAAATTTTAATTGGAAATTTTCTAGTCGAATCGCATTGCAATACAACACACTATACAGATCAGACTCATTAAATGAACACCCACAGCAAGTAATTACAGGATAAGTAATTTGATCCTTCGAAATTAATTCTCGCATTACTTCGACACGATACTTGCAAGAGCAAATAATTATTAAATCTGAATTACTCTCATTACTACACCTAACGCAATTTTAAATGTTTTTGTTAGAAATAATTACTTACCAATTTAAAATTCCAGATGAGGTCTTAAAAGTTCTTTAATTAAAAACTCGCGAAAAGTTCCGTGTTTTTTTGCTTACAATAATAGTGATTAAAATAATGGTCAATATTAAATAAACGATAATTATACTCAGTGACATAAGAAAAAAATATAACGAACGCCCAAATAACAAAAATATCAATCTTTAAACATTTTAGTGCAAAAACAAAAATAACACCAAAATTTTAATTTACATTTCATTTTCTCAGGTGTCATGTTAACAGTTTGTTTTGAAGCTTATTTATATACAAATTTTCTTACACATTAATTACAATTATTATTAATAAACCTTAAAAATATAAATGAATTTTTACATAATGCACCACCGACTCCGGAATCCATGAACACTTTCAAGGCCATTAGGATTAGAGGGTTTGGTACAGCTGATAACCTTTATATGTACACCTAAACAAATACCAAGATGAAATGGCAAAATTTTTAATCAAGGGCGTCCTAAACAAAATAAAAAAAGTAATTTTTAATTGTTATGCTGTTTACGGTCTGTAACATAAATTTTTAAACCGATTTTAGTGAAAATCGGTAAATTGTATCGGAAAACGCAAAAAACCTTTTTTTATGAAAAAATATTAAATTTAGAATTTTGTTGCTGAAAGTAGCAAGAAACCACATGCAAAATAGTTAGAGTACTTTTTACCCTAAACCAACCTAGTTTAGGAAGCCTCTAATTAAAAACTTCAACATTTTATCTTTGTACTCGTTTAGATGTATGAATTTTTTTTCTAAAATGGTTTAGGAAATATTGGAAAAAACCTATTAAAAAACGCACGCCTTGCGTAGCATTTTTTGAAACATGTTGATAGAAAACTTTTGTCTTAAAATTGAATATTCTATCTCCTGTTTAAATTTGTAACAATAAAAACGAAAAACCTTGTACAGTTTTATAAGTATTAAAAATGTATTTTTGTTACTTTCGTTGTATTATGTTTAATTAGAAACTTTTATTTCAATTTAAAATTAAAACGTGTACTTAGAGATGAGCAATGCTTTTTTTTACTTTCAATATCCCCTCCTCCTTCATTCCATTTTCATGGACCAACGAGAAAACCCCCTCGAAATAAAGTCCTGGTTACGGCACTGAACACTTCACAAATTATAAATTCATTGTTTCACACTTCAATTGCAAAAACAATGCGAAAAATAGTAAAACAACAAACACTAATTATGAGACGTTAATTTATGCTCGCGCCAGTATTTTATGCAACGTACGAGTACATACTAAAAGTAACGAGAAATGCGTATTAGCGAAATTATTGTTATTACAGATGTTTAAAAAATGCTGAAAAATTCAAAATAAAACTAAAGAAAATTTCATCGAAATTAAACTATAATTCGGAGATTCATAGACAACAATTTAAATATTTAAGTAATGCAGAAATAATGTAAAATAAATAAAAATGATAATCCAATTAACGGACTCATCATTATTAAAGGCAGTCCAACAATGTTTTAAAAGTATTGGGTTTTTTAAACACATTCTAAACACAAAACCAGTCATCAAAAAGACACATTTTTAACCTCTTAGGACGTTGTAATTCCTACATTTTGGCACATAACCCTCATTTCAAATTGATAATACAAAAAATAAAATAATCAGAACAACAAACTATATATTACGTTTTACTATAAAGGAAAACATATACTTTAGTAAATTTTAAACACGTTATTTTCGGAAACTACAATTATCAGTGTCATCTCTCAAGAGACAAAAAAGTCGCTTTTCTTTTGATTCAGACAAAATTAAAATTTTAAAAATATTGAAAAAATAATATTGTAGTTTGAAATTTGTATTTTCTTTTTTAACCAACTTAGTTTACTAGTAGCTACTAGTTTTATATCAAGATTCCACTACTAAAATTTTTCCAGCTATACGCGAGTTTCAGATTTATTCGATTTGGTCCTGGCGTTTGGGTCTGTCCCGCCAAATTTGATAAGAAAGATAACTGAAATTTTATTTGACGGATCCGCGCATGTAAAATAACTTTTTCTGCATCCATCCGAAAATTAAATTTTAAATCAGTCCCTAAACAAAGCAAAAGTCCGACGTGCTGTCAGCTCCACATGTTCCTGATGAAATTTTCTAAAGTGAACCGTTATGTATTATAAAACAAAGTAAATTTATCAAATTAGGGTGGGCGACATGTGAGAGTAACAGGTTGGTGTTCAAAGGGCTGACAAAAACCAGTTGCGGAAATTAGGGACCGTGCTTAAAAGATTTGCACTTAATCGCGACTGTGTCATTACTTTTAGAATATTTTTATTTCGTGTGTTTGCACGATCGATAATGCAATTTGCTTTAAATGAATGAGTTTTATTTTTCCATTACATTCAAAGTTGGCAGTAAACGTTGAGGGTTATTATGACTCGGTGAATGCGAATAATGGATTAAACTTTGGGTTTGTTTTTCATAAAATTGTTATTTCCGTGCAAAAAAATCATTGTTTTCAATCAAGCTTTTGTTTTAAATAATATTCAGCTTCCCAAAAATTGCGTCGAGCACATTTCAAATTTTGTGCTAATTGAATATTTCAGTTTATCTCTTGTAGACAAGCGGGATTTTATTCTAGATCGGCCACAGGATAAAATCGCAAACATGGCACAAATCACGACACACAATAGAATGATTTTCTATCAAACTCATTTATCAGACGACAAAAACGTTGCCAAAGCGATTTTAATTTAATAAACGCACATCCACAAAATATTTTGCGTTTAAAATTCAATTTACAAAAAACATTAACAAAATAAGACACTCCGAACAATTTGAAGTCTTTTGAAAGCTCAATTTTTGGCAATGACTAAAACAATTAAATTTTCAAAATAAGCTTTTTCAAGACAGTTTTGACAGCCAAAGGTGTTACAGGTCAGGCATTTTGATCGCTTTTGGGACGTTTCTTAATTAAGTGTTCTTTCAAGAAATAAGCTTATTTGTCTTGAGTACAATAGAAAACTGTAAAGACAAAAGCATGCAGTGTTTCAGAATCTGGCAAATGTGAGTCTACGTCTAGTCAAGCAAAGAAGTTGAAACTTTTTATTTTTTGATTTATGAATGACTGTTTGGTAGTTGATTATCCAACTAGTGTGCTCATGGAAAATGTATAAACGCGAAGAGTTTTTTAATTTGGTTTGGGCCATCTATAAATCAGGTTTGGTTCTCGCTTGTCGGCCCTCAGGCTCGATGGACCAATGTGTTCATTTCTGGCGTCCTCCCATGATATTTATGAAAGCTTTTTACTGTTCATGATTAACACTAATGAAGTATTCATCTATACTGATGGATTTTATGTTTGAACATCCACAAGTTTATAATTTACATTCAAATTATGTTCTCATCTATAATATACATATATTAAAAATAGACAAGTTATTAATTTAACACGCGCTAAGCGCGCTTTAAAGCCGAATTAATAATTAACAATCAGTTTGAAAGCAGATTAGCACTCCATTAAGCACAGAAGACACATCCATCACACTCACGTTTCTTACTAGTACCTTTTATTGCGCATTATTTGAGTTTTTGCCGATAACTTTGCTGATTTATAGACGGTGAACATTGTGCACGCCGGTCCCACGAGAGAAGAAATAACGGAAACTACAATGAATATAATCTAATGCGTTCTCTGTACCGACAACATATGTTTTCTGCCGCTGATTTATGCGAAAAATGTGCAAATGCCTTTGCTTTTCCACCACTATAACCAGAATTTATCGCGGAATGCGACCAACAAAACTATTATTTTCAACGGATGAAACTGCATGTGGGAACGGGATTCACCTGATAATCGGAATATATACGACTCAAAGCACCTCCTTGGAGTTTTAGCGATATTTACGGACAAGAAGTCTGCACAAAAGTAGCGACTTTTTCAAACAATCAAAACAGAAATCGTAAAATGAAATTTTGAAATCAACAATATTTTTTCCTTTTTTTGATTTAATTATAAATTTGTGTGTTTGGTACCTATCTAACTGCAGAAAACAGAAATTCCAGTCAGTGTAATTCAGTGATGCAGCGAGGGGGGGTTTTGGGGTTAACAACCAAATTAAACATTGGAATTTTGTATACAATTATTTTCGATGTTGTCATAATTTCCGAAGATTCACAAATTTTTCCTTTTTTTATTTTGTAAATTGAGCAAAACTGTACCTCTAACGTTATAATGTTTTTTATGCATAACATACAATCTACGTAAAATGTTCCACGGCATGGATTGGCGTCAAGAAATCTCCAAAATTCTTGATCGTTTGGAAGTTATAGTTGAATTAATATGTTAGATAATTTTGACTCTAGCAATTTTCTCCATAACTATTTAAAGTAGGACAATTAAAGAGTGGAAGTTACAAAGAAGCTAAGTACCAAATTTTTACTTCTTGAGATATTATCTTGACATAGTGATATGTACATACCATGCTGCTTGTCCCTGCCAAAGCTCCATATGCCATCTCAATTTTTAAGCCTGTCATATTCATTAAAAAAAATATTCACCAAATAAATTTGATTACGTTTTTATTAAATAACTCAAAAACAGCGTTTTAGGACTTAGCTACTTTGTAACTTCCGCTCTTTATCTTTTTTGTACTGGGTGGAACGTCGATTAGGCGCAGAAAAGAAATCCCCAATAAATCCCACAATAATTTTGTTGAAATTTTTCACACTTATTTAGGCATTGATAGGTAGATTTCATAATTTTTTGGTAATTTTTTATTTACAAACAAAGCCAAAAAAAAATGAAAAAATATTTTCGCCCAAAAAACTGACTTACGCAGCTTCACTTCCTGTAATTGTTTACAAAATCAGAAAAAAATACCAATTAGATTTTGAATTAAAGTGTTACCTAATAGTGTTATAAGTAGTTATAATGTGTGTATAAGTAAACAAAAGGTAAGTTAAAAGAAACACATATAAAGAAAAGGTAAGTTTTATAATAAAAATAAAAGAATAATTTTTCTTATTAATTACTATTATTAATAATAATTAATAAATGTAAAAGATAAGAGCTGAGCACCAGAGCTTTGAAACATGTATACAATGCTTCAGGCATCAATTTAATTAAAACAACCGCCTCTTTTGCAAGAAAATTTTTTTGAATGTGTAAAAACTACTGTAGATTTTTAATAGTTCACGAATAATCGATTGACCAAAAGGCTCCGAAAAATCTCATCCAAGAACACTTTATTTGTTCTTGATGTGACATTTTCGAATTAGAATTGCACAATAGGGCAGTCTGTTGTGCAGTGAAATAAATCAGTGATGTTGCCAAAATAACACCAATAAAATATCGTATAATGTATGAGCAAGCCATTAAATGGATTTGGGTGTTGAACGTGTTTTAAGAAGATAATTAGAAAATATGGGAAGCAAAATACAAAATGGCGTACATTTTAATTTAAACGTCTACAACTAAGACACATTTATCATATTAAAAGTTAATTTATATTTGCTCAGCAAACCTCTGAGAGGTGTTTCTGTTTCGTAGAGAGTGCGAGGCGTTCGGCGACCATCAAGATGTCGCTAAGTTTCCTCACAATTTGCTTATTAATATTTGCCAGCACTAAACAGTTTAGCATGTAAATCACATCGTACTCCGAGCTTGAATATTCATATTAAACGCACTTCGCATACACACTGCCATATTTGCATCTCTATTGTTCTAATCAACCAATAAATTTAATTAATCGCACTCGGAAAAATAGAAAAGAAGATTAATCGTTTCGATTTAAAAAGATTGCTAATTTTCCGGCCGATTAAAGGCAAATATCAGGTGAACCAACACATGACAAGTTGCGGGAACTTTTCCGGCGACGTCTTTCGCCGTGAATTGTAAAAAATTGGAGGCGTGGATCAAGTCAGAAGAGCGACGCCGTGACAAATCGAGTCATCTGCTTGGAGACAGCTGAACCCCTCGACTTCATCTGTTTTCATCTTCTGTGCTACTCTTGGTTTCATGGATTGCTTATTTTCTACTTCCTGCCATAATTTATGCATGAGCTCAAATGGTCTTGAATTTCAAATTAAACTAAGTGCGCTTTTTCAATTTTACGCCGACGGAACACACCCCAAGTGCACTTTTTTCACCTCAAAGCAGACAATTAGCCCAAAACGTGGCCTCACTGGACATAAAAAAGGTTTACTATTCAGTTCCCAATTGACATAATTAATTTAGTAATTATAAATTAAAATTATATTACATTTCATAAGAGCAGTCTTAAGGCACGAATTCAAGTCTAAAAAACGGAGTGACAAAGCCACGAGTTATTTTAAAAAATGAGTGTTTCAAAGTCTTATGAAACGATTTCTTTTATAATTTGCTCTCTAATTTTAAATGATTTAGTCGCTTTTAAGACGTCGCGTGATTTAATATGTCTATTAGAGAATCAAAATGAGGGCAAATTACAAAAAAAAACATTTTATTATTTTTCTTTCTAAAAAACGAATTTACATAATGATCTATTATAGAGTTAGAATGTTAGAATTAATAAAACACTGTAATCGGTTATCTGCTTTATTTCAATACAATTAAGTTAAACGTTATATAAAACTCTTGCAACAAAAATATGGTTGTTTTCACAAATTTTAGGCTGGAATGGTTGAAACTGAGGGACCATACTGTTTACAAATCCTTGAAAATTCGCTTTCTTTCTGTTTCAAGTCTCTAATGTACGGATGATCTGGCTGGGCATCTTTCAACTGAGACAAATACCTACTTGCAATCTAAAAAAAAAATCAAAAAATGCTAAAAACAACAAGAAAATTACCTCAGGTGTTTTCCCTGTGTGTTTATGTAAAACAATAAGGTTTATTAAAGTATCTGAATAATTAGCGTCTTTGTCTAAAGCCTCCTGTAGGGCACTTTCAGCCTCCTCGTATTTCCCTTGGCCTATTAAAGCTACAGCTTGTCCATTAAGTAACAAAGGTGTAGCCCCATATTTTTCAACCAACTCTTGGTAGATGTAGTAGGCATCTTGCAACTTTTCCCCACCCTTAAAAAAATATTAGCGGTGAATTAACAAAAAAAAATTCCAACGTACACTAGCGTTATTGACCCAAGCTTGTGCCAACTGTGTTAACGTAGCATCGTCGTCTTTCTCCTGCATTTCCTTCAACTTCTTTCTGGCTAAATCCACGCGATCAATCTTTAGCAAAATATCAATAATAAAAGCCAAAGCTTCCAAGCTTTCAGACGTGTGCAAAACACGAAACGCCGCTTCGAGATTATTCTGATTGACATAAATTGTTGCTGCAACTAGTGCAAGGATGTCGCTTTCAACGTTGGCGGCCAGTTTTTGGTCAATTTGGGAGACGATAGATTCGCGTTTTTGTTTGGAGGATAAATATTCAGCGAGAAGTCTTAAAGGTTGTATTTCCTCGGGTGATGATGGCTTGATTTCGTCGAGTACAACCAGGAATTTGTTTTGGGCCATGTAGGAGCGGTAGGTGAAAATGTCGCGTTGGGTCGCCACCTCGGGGGTCGACGGCTAGAAAAAAAAATTACGCAACTTGAGTATATAATACTTGTAAATACCTTGCGTAGTTTTTGTGCCTCATTTATGCATTGTTGATAATTTCCGATGTAAAAGAAGTTTTTTATTTCGAATAATTCGTCATCGTGTTGTTGACGCGACATCTTAAATGTCAAACTAACATAGACATAACCTAAAACCTAAAATGTGTTTTGTTGGCGGTCCTGACACTAAATAATTTCGAATTGCTTTAATTAAACGTACACAAAAATTTATATTTCTCTACACTCAAGTTTTGCATTAAAGTTTTATATAAACCAAAATTAAAAACAGTTAAAATGCATGTATAACAAATAAAAACTTTGGTCTGGCTGGTGATTTATTTTTCTGAGGTTGGTCGCAATAGGTGTCATATTTGATGCACAATTTGACGTTACAACTAAAAGAGGAATTCAAAAAGTTATTCGTTTTAATTAAAAAACAATCTTCAATTTTCTTGGTGATATTACGTGCTTCTCAATTTGTTTAGCTTTTTCCATAAGCTTTTAGCAAGAATTTTGCACCGTTGTAAGGTATTGTATAAGGTCCAATAATAAAAAAATTGTTGAGATTTTTTATTTTGTATAAAAGTCTTCACTTAATAATTTTTATTTATTTATACAGAAATGACAACGCCGTTGGTTAAATTTCGTGTATATGAAACAACACTCCATGAGAAGCTTTTTACAAACATCAAGATTTTAACCCATGTTTATCCACCAAGTAAAGACTTTAATGAAGTTTTCAAGGTGGATATGTTTAAGAAGAATAACAAGGCTGCTTTTCAACAAGTTATCTACTACCTTTTTACTGTCCTGGACCCTGAATTAACGAAGGAAAAGATAAAATCGTGGCCGACATATGACGCCAAAGGAGACAGAGAATTTAGACAAGAAGTTTTATCATTTATTGATCACATAAACGAAAAATATGAAAGTGTTGATATTCCTAAGTTGATGCCTTCTCTGCTTGTTTCACCTGGCGGCATAAAAATTGTAAAATTTATGCTGAAAATGTCAATACTAGTCACTTATGCACATTTAAAAAGGAACAAGGAACAAACAGATTTACTAGCACCTATCAGGTCTTCTAAAGATCCAGCTATTACTGAAACAATAATACAACAAATTAATAGAACATCATCAATCGTAGAGAAAAGAACTTTTGAAAATTACAACAATTTCCACAAATTCCATGCAGAGGCATTAGTGGAAGCTAATAGAATTGTGGAACAACAGGAGAAAATTGAGAAGGAATTAGCGGAAGTCAATAAGGCGATAGAAGAAGAAAAAAAGAAAAATATCAAACCCGTTGGTGTCGAAAATGTGAAAGACTTGCAACAACAAATGACAAACTTGGAAAATATTAAACGCATGTGTGAACGAGCAAAAGAGCTTCTAGAATGTGTTTCAGGTGGTAAACAAGTTCTGGAATTTTATAAAGAAAATATTAATCCTGACAGGATTAAACCTTTAATTCAAACTGATAACTTGAACTTGCTGCAATTTTGTAATGGCTTAAATGACCGCCTTAGCAAGGAACATTTACGAATGCCAGCTTTTTCAAAGGAAGATCTGAAGGACATGATTCAATTCTTATCAGGGCTTACAGAAAAATATAAACAACTTAATTTAGTTTAAGAAGAAATTGGAAGAATTCTAGAAAAAATCTAGTAAATAAACTGCTAAGAATAAGTCATTTTTAATGTACATTTTGCAAGTTTCATTTTTTGTACTTTAAAAATGTAAAAAATAAATATTATGTAATTACCATTGTTGTTGTTTTATTCAATCCAATTACGTGATTATCAGGATGTGCATGGAGTAAAAACAAGTTTTCCAACCATCTATTCTTATTAAATTTGTTTTTTCCAATGTCAAGGATAGGATTTTAACTACCTTCATTACTTCTAATTGTTTACTATTAAAAGGAATTGCAACAACCATAAATTGCTATCAGGTAAATCTGCAGAATATGGGACTAAAATCGTGATCTTAAAATTTGTTTTAACGTTTTTTTTTTTAATTTGAGATTATGCGTAACCAGAAATTTGGAAATTATGATGTTTTTACTTTACAGAAAAATAAAAACCTGAAACTATGAACGTACATTGTGTTAAACTGTTTTAATTCCGGCATCACATCTCAAAGTCCAAGCCGCATTTGTTGCATCTTGTGTACAAATACGTATCAGATTGATAAAAATAAATCACTAGAACCAATATTTAACATAATTGTCTTCTTACATAATACAACTTACAAAATAATTATTAAGTATTTTGCATTTAGTAAAAGTCATAAAACACTATAAATAAAATCGTTACGTAATTTAACTTACAATTGCGTTCAGGAGATAAACGAGACTCAAATATGAAATAAACATCACATTTAATAATAAAAAATCAATGAGTACAAAAAATTATTTGGAGTGTTTCTTAATAACTGCCAAAACATCCTCTACATCCTCCTTCGAGCCCAAGAAAATCGGACACCTCTGATGCAAGCTCGTGGGTTGCACATCCAAAATCGGGATTTTTCCATTGGAAGCCAACCCTCCTGCTTGAGTCATAATAAAAGCCATGGGAATGCATTCGTACAACAACCGCAACTGCAATAGCCCAAAAATCACCTAAAATTTACCTCAACTATGCTCATACCTTTCCATTCGGGGAATCCTTCGTCGCAGGATATATAAAAATCCCCCCGTATTTAATTGTCCGGTGTACATCAGCGACCATCGATCCCACATATCGCGCATTGTACGGTTTTCCCTTCGTTGGGTCTTTCTTATTATTGACATATTCCTTCACCGCGTCATCCCATTGATAGGTGTACCCCTCATTGATGGCGTAGATTTTACCCCGTTTCGGAATTGTCATGTTTTTATCAGTGAGAATAAACTCGCCCACGGACGGGTCCAGCATGAAGCCGTGGACGCCGTTCCCGACGGAGATTACCATCATGGTTGCGCTGCCATAAAGGGCGTACCCAGCAGCAACAACTTGGTTACCGGGCTGGAGGGCGTCTTTCATAGATGGGATTGAGTTATCTGTTTTTTTCATTATTGCGAAAATTGAACCGATTGAGACGAGACAGTCGATGTTAGAGGAGCCGTCCAGGGGGTCAAATGCCACGATGTATTTGCCCCTTTTATCAGTTTCAATCTAAAATCTAAAAACATAAACACAAAAACATAATTTTTGCCTTGACCCACCTCAATTACAGTCTCGTTTTCCTCAGAAATTAGCAGAGCAACTGTATATGAAGAGGATAACATGTTGATGAAGAGCTCGTTGGCAAGACAGTCGAGTTTCTTCACCTCTTCACCTTGCACATTTGTGTGACCAACAGTACCAAACCTAAACTCTTTACATTAAGACTTATTTAAAATAAAAATTGTCAATAACTTACAATTTTGTGATTCCGGCCCTTCGTACAGCACTACTGATGACTTTAACAGCAGTTTGGATTGAGTTCAAGAGTTGGGTGAGCTCACCAGTAGCATGGGGTGCGTTTTTCTGTTCTGACAACACATATCGTGTCAAAGTGATGCAATTCGAGTCTAAAGCCGGCGAAGTTGTCATTGTGAAGGCTTTTTACAATGACTGAGTCAATCCGTTGAATGTTTTAGTATTTATAAGATGACCTTTGAAACGGGTTTGATAAAAGCAAAACACGTATACCAAACATATTTATGTTTTCTCCTTGTTTATCTATATATAGTAAGATAAGGGAATAATATCTAGCTGTAGCGGAGATTAGGTAATAATCCTGTTTGTGATTTTTAGGGATTTAAATGGGATTATAAAATGCTATCTTGGAGAATTTATTAAAGCTAAATAATAATGAGGTTTATTCATTTTCAAGAACAAGAGAGTGTTAATTGATTGATTCAAGATAAGTCATATGAGTGTTGACAAGTTTTTAAAAGAAATAAAGAAAAAATAATTTTATAACCAAAAGTAAAGTTATATTATTTACTACTCAAATAAGTAAAGAGTAGAGAGAGGTCTCTGCAAAATTTTATTCCTACTTCAAGCATTGGAAAGCAGAGGGCAGTCAAATGCACTTTCCTTTGCGCAAAATACTTCACCTATGCCCTAGTTTTTCTATTCAAATCTTCATTCATAATCAACAAAAACGCTTGGCTGTTTTAAGTGCATGCTATGTTAATGAGGAAAGCAATTAATTTTTTAATCGCAGAATTCTTATTTTCAACTCAATTACATGGTCACTCGTTCACCAACAAAGCAGATATTGATCTTGAAATGCAGCAATTCAAAGTTTTTCATTCTTTATGTGGTGTCATACAGTTTATACAAAGAGGAAGTAATTAAATTTAATTGAATTGGGCTTAATTGGCACTTTGGACTTAATTTAGAAAAGAAAAAAGGAAAAAAAGAGTGCATATACAAAACTTTGCTTCCAGATATTTTATTATTTTTAAATTTATAAATTATATATTTAAAGGCCAGTCTGGAAATGAGAACCATCAGCTGTCGCATTATGTTGTATGAATCCCGGCTGAATTCTCCTGTTTTTTTTTATTTTTTTGTTAGTAATTGGAAGTAAATCTTCTTTCTTAAATCTTTTACTTATTGTGTGATCGATAATGTTTGTCGGAAGTTGTTATTTTTGGGCATTGATTTAATGCGAATTCGAATGAAAGAGCTAAAATTGAAAGAACCCCGAACAAAACGGGGTGGAAGTGGGGCGCAATGCGCAAGCAAGCCGGGTGCAGTGAAGATCGATGCTCGCCGCCGCCCGACGTCGGTCTGGGTCGCTCTCGGTCGTTCACCTGCTTCATCCATCCCCAAAACCACCCCCAACATACTACGCTAAAGAACGCAGTGTTGCACGAAATGACGACGACACCACGAGCGCTTCCGCATTCGTGTATACTTATTTCCTGAACGGTGATTAGAAAAGGGGCGAGGGATGGAAGGGGGCTAAATTCGAGAAAAAATTATTCAGTATTTGCATAACTTATTTTGCTCAGAACAGTATCTGAATTGTATAGAAAGATCAGAAAATGAGATTTGAAAAACAAAATTGAAACAATATCATCTAATAGAATGAAAATTTGCTTAGGAAAAACTGAGAAAGAATTATTTTTATTATTTTTAATAAGGCTTGGTTTTGAAGAATAGTTTGAAAAAATAAATAGAACTTGAATAATACTTTCTCAAGTTTAAATCGTAAATTGAAAAGTTAATTCCTAGCTGCTGAACTTGATTCAAATACTTAAAACACTGATTTTTTTAAGTGTTTGAAAATTCGAAGTAGACAAAAGCGAGATTTGTAGTTAAAACTTGACCAGAAAAGTCGTAAGTATCTGAGTGGTCATATGAGAAGCAGATTTGACCCGTATTTAAGGCCATTCTGTTCAAACTATAATCTGAATCAATCTACCGCAAAAATTAAACAGCAGAATTTTTATTTTTATATCTGTCATAAAATTCATGCAGCATGCTTTAATGTTTTCCGAATGGCTGACACCCATTTTTCATTCTCTTCCCATTATCCTCCTGATAAGCCAAATCCACAACTCCCCTCGCCATTTTTTGCGTATTTGCATTTCCGGGTGTCGATTCCGGGTAGTGCGTAGCTGTCGTTTCCGCTGAAACGTAGTGCAGCAGCCCGGACAAGGTAAGGGTAGTAACCTTCCGTGCAAGCAGGCGGATACATGTCCGATGATTACACGTTGTACCCTTTCCACGTTGCATTTCCAACACAATCCGACAATATTACTATTTTAGAAAAAAAGACATCCATAACGCATTTTTCTGGATGATGATAATATGACCAGAGTAAATGGAAATGTCATAGAATCCGCATCAAGGACTTGTATGAGATTTCAGCCTTATTAAAATTCAATTATGGAGGCGGCACGAAATGCAATTAATTGAGAGAGAAGAAGGGGATTTTTAAAAAGTTGCGGTTATCTAGTGAGGTATTTTTGATGTCTTTTATGATAAATGAGCGGAAAGTAGAAAGCCTTTTGACGTTTTCTTTGAAAAGTTCAACTTATTTATTTTCTTAAAATATTGTAATGGAATTCACAACGGAAGAACTTGAGTTTTCTTTCCGTTTCATTTGAATGCAAATGTAAATTAAATCGTCTTGAGTAAATTTCATAAAAAAGAGTCTTATTAGGTGTTGTGGAAGCCATGAGAAAAAAATTTGCGGAAATGGTCATAAATCGTAAAGTCATCAGAGTAGAAATGATCGTTTTAACTATATTTTGCTCAACTAAATGGTGCGATATTACATTTTGGAAGCGCATTAGGGAGTTAGTCCCATCTGTAGGAACGCACCAGGTGCGATATGGTCCATAATTCACACTCCCTTCTCACTTTAATTACTCTATACACTCATTAAGTCAAGCAATTAAAACTGTACAACAGCTTTGTTCCGACATAACTGCCCATTTGACACTTTGTTGCAAACTATAAAAATCGATAAAAACGATTTTTATGAATTGGCTAAAGGGTCAGCTAGTAAATAATAATCAAAAAAATTACAAAGATTGGGTCCAGTGATTCAAGTTTTATTCGGCGTTGAATAAAACAGTACCCTTATATTTTCACGGGTTTTCTTTTATCACTCCTTTATTTTTATACAGCCGTTTGCATTGTATCTAATTTGATTCGGTTGGCATTTCCGTTTTCTAAATCTTCCACGATGCACAAAAAATAAATGTGTTCACGTTTAGTGAATCTAAATAAAATATCTTACACTCGATACCCTTCGAGAACTTAAGACATTAACAATTGAGGTAGTTAAGAGTAAATTGCAGAAACGAGAAACATCAATCAATGTCTGCAGCAGGAACGAAAACAATACATGTTTTTGGGAAAATCCAGCAGGAAAGGAAAGTTATTTTCGCTGGTTTACGGCTAGTAATTAGCAAGGGTTGGATACAAAAGATAATGTAGTAGGAAAAGCAATTTTAAAATATCGCTTCGGACTACAATCACGCAGAAATCGAATCAAAGGGATTTCTTTAAAAATATTAAATACTTTCGAGGAATTTTTCCTTCCAAAGTAACCATCAAGCACACCTAAATATTGACGTTAAGAAAACTAAAAAGCCGTTTTTATTGTACGTATTATGATTTAAAGTGGTTGCCTATATAAATATTTGAATATTTCGCATACCTCTCTTGGGACCAATTTCGTCGAGTAGAAGGTTAGGCAAGACGTGTAAAGATGTCTTCCCCTCTATACACGAAACTGGAATACGTGAAAGGGAAGTACCGCAGTAATAAAAAGGAGAACAATGTTGCCGAGGAAATTGCGCTTATCTGTAGCAAATCGATACAAACTCGAGAATTTTTTCCCGAAATTTGAACTAATCCGAAAATATGCAAAATAAAGTCTAGTTCCCAATAGTGCAGTCTTTCATCAATCATCCCGTTTTTTATGACCCAGTTTATTGCTTTAATTTGTTCGCCGACAAGATATGTCTGATAAGGAAAACAGCAACGGCCTTGTAAAATCCTACACACCCTATTTCACGCCACGATTGCGCCATTTTTGTCGCGTATCCCCCGTGCTAATTGCGTAAACGGCTTTTTTACGACGGATTTTGATCCATCCGAGTGCAATAATTCCTCAAAACGTTGTCTTATTGGACGCAGTCTCGCAGGAATCCATGGTGTGAGGCGACCTTGTGTTCCTGCGGTACCCAGCTGGATTCCATAGCAACCCTGACTCGACGAGATAACGTCAAAACAGACAGTTGGGCTGCAAATAGAAGCTAAAGGATGGTGGTGATTTTTTACACGTTTTTCAGTGGCGAACAAATAAATAATCAGGGGAAAAAACAAGATAAATACAATACTTAAGATCAGTTAGTTTATTATTTCAGATTCCAGCTTATAACATGAATTACTTTCCAGATTTGATTTTAAAATCTCAAATTATAGATATACAAGGTGATTCACGAGGAATAATGAGCCTGACCAAATTCTCGATGCAACCACCATTACTCTTCGCAAGTTATTTTGCGACAACTGTAATGTTGGTTGCATCCAAAAATTTGGTCAGGCTCATTATTCCTCGTGAATCACCCTGTAGATTTGTTTCGTATAAATGTTCCTGCTGAAAATTAACTTAAATTAAACAGAAAGGACACAACTGGAATCAGGCTCAGTTCAAAGCTTGATCGATTTTCTCGTAAGGAAATTAAACATTATTTTCTCAGATTTAAAATTACATTATTTGTATCAAAAACACACGCGTATTATAAATTGTGGTTCGTTCACAACTCACTCATATCACTGCCAACTATGACGCCAAATTTTAATAAACACCTGTTATAAATTCACACATCATATTTAGAAAATAATATTATTTGTGGAATTTTAGCAAAATGACTGTTAAACGTTAAATGTTAAAATACCATAAAACGTGTTATTAGAACAAATATGTAAAATCACTTTTTGTTGAACAGGTGATAGAATATTCATATGTAAGACAAAAGTTTTATATGAACATGATGTTATGTAAGCGAGCTACACTCCTTGAAAGAGATGCGTTTTTTAATGGGGTTTTCCTTCTGTTGTAGAACAAAAGTTGGTACAGCTGATAACAGACATGAACGAATTTGAAGATCAGCTGCGGAAATTTTTAACCACGGGCGTTTTAAACGGTAAAACGAATTTAATTTTTATTCTCATTATGGTCTATAAGATAAATTGTAAACTGTTTTTACTCAAAAACGGTAAGTTGTATCGAAAAAACGCAAGAGATTTTTTTTTCGTGAAATACTATGGAATTTAGAATTTTGTGGCTGAAAGTGGCAAGAACCAACAGCCAAAATAGTTAGTCACGTGTGTGTCTAGTGGACGGGAACAATATTAAAACGATGATGGTTTTCTTAAGAGTATATTTCAGACTATTAAATGTCATGTACTTGCAGAAGTATTTTGTTAAACATTATCGGGTCAGCCATATGTCACTACGATGGACATTCAATAATCGAACTGAACGTTTTTTCGACCTCGCAGCCCAAACCCACGAGACTGACTTAGCTATTGCTTCACTAGGTATTGGCAATATGTACCCAATTCAGCAATAGTTTACAACCACGATAGGGTGTTCGACCTAAAAGGTGGCTGAACTTCTTGTTTGTGCCTGTACCTTTTCTCTTTCAGGGGATGTAGCTCCCTTATATAATATTTTTCGATATACAGGGGTAATTCACGAGAAATAATGAGCCTGACCAAATTCTCGATGCAACCAACATTACAGTTGTCGCAAAATAACTTGCGAAAAGTAATGGTGGTTGCATCGAGAATTTGGTCAGGCTCATTATTCCTCGTGAATCACCTTGTATGTTTATAGGAAATTAAATATTTTATCACCTGTTTAAATTTGTAACAATAAAAACGGAACACTTGTATAATACATACCAGGTGAATAAAAAGTATGGAACCAAACGTTTTTTGCTTAAACTATTTATTTTTTGAAAAAACTAATTGATGAGTGCTAAAGTACTATAAAAATGTGATGATTTAACAAGAATGAAATTTTTCCGAAATCTCCTTTTATTTTTGAGTTCTACAAAAAAAAAAATATTTTTTTAAATGGCAACCCACTATAAAATCATTTTTCTCATAAAAGCTATACTCTAAGGATTACAAGAATCTGCTTTATTTTAATTTTTTTCAAAAAAAATTTTTCACATAAATTGCAATTTTGACAAAAAAAAATCGCATAACTCAAAAACAAAACAAAATTTCGTTCTGATGTTACGATCACATTTTTTATATTACTTTAATTTATATTAATTATTATTTTCCGGAGGCAAATGATTGAAAATAAAACCGCTTGGTTCCATCCTTTATATTCACCCTGTATGTGTCTCTGAATGTAAACATTATTTAAATTATGATACAAATATTTAATCATCTGCTCAGAAGAAAACCTGAGCCACTTAAACGACAAAATGGAACCTCAAAACTTGAATGATTCTCAAAGATCAAAACAAATCCCAACTCTCAGAGTCGTACCAAGCACAACCTAAATTTTTTGCTAAAAAATTTAAAGCACAGATAAAAACGTGTTTTTTAATCTATCATATAGAGAAACCAAAGTTTTTTGCTCAAAATACAATTAAGTTCGCTCACAATCCAATAAACCTAAATCATTTGTTTAAAAAGTAATGGTAAAACTTTGAATGAGCAGCTCAGAGCGTATCAGAGTCATTCAAAAAATTTAAGGTAATCTTATAAAACTCTGACAAAGGTGGATCAAAAACAACCGAGTTTTCTGAGATAAAAGCCTAGATTATTTACTCAATACGAAACCTACATCTCTTGTTCAGGCTTGAATGTAATAAATAATGTGAGATTTCAACCTGAGTCGGACAAAACTCACTTATGTCAGTATTTAACGTAAATAAGATTCAGATTACAACTGAAACTTTTTTAGTCTAGAACGTAAAAACTGTGTGAAACATAGATCATTTCCGTAGATTCGAGCCTAATTTCTTTTCTAATATAATTTCATATTATTGTCAAAACGAGGCAGATGGGATTCAAAGCCGTTCGTTGATTCTTTTTGCGATCATCTATAGATTTAGCAATTTGTATCAATGTCTATAAGTTAGCAGTAAAAAGCATTTTCGTCTGTTCTGCTTCAACAGGACCGAAACCAGTAAACGACCAAAATTCCTTTTGTAATACTCGACCTAAAGACTTTTCCACTCTACATAATAATTTGTAACGATTTCCTTGTCCTTGTGCCTTTGTCCGTGTTAAGGACATCGAATTCATTACAAATGGGAAAATTCAATTTTTGCAAAAGCTCCGCTGTTATAAATAACACAACAGCGAATTGACTTCTCCCCTCAGTCAGGTGAAAAAATATCAAATTGAAAAAGTTTTCAAAATTGAAAGTTTCATGTAAAAAATGCTGATGTTAATTAAAAACGTTCCCTGAGGAAATTGGAGGCAAAATCTGGAACAAGTAGTTTGAACAGCGTCCTAGAGCTGCTCTTGCAGGTTTACTCGGTTACTTGGTGTCAAGGCTGGCTCGTGTATACTATAGAGTACGGCTAACGTTGTGATGTTGATACCAAACCGATCGATAACTCGGCACAGCCTCGCACAGTTGCCATATTTCTGCAACCATTCATACACCTGAGAGCCGTAATTAGGCAAATCATGTTTATTCGCATGACAGGGTTCGAAAGTAATGAATTATAGAACATTTTCGATACAGATTTTATTGCTTGATTTATCTGATCTTGTCCTAATCCTACTCCACCCATTACGCGCCACTGACATGATTTATTGACTGTGTTTGAATTCTCTCGGAAATTGAACCTTTTTATTTGTAATTTCACTATTTTGTACCAATTTCAAGATTGTTATTTCCTATCTCCTATCCTTTGAATACTCAAGTCTGGATTATGGAGTCGGATTGGAAATAGAATACGGAATCGATATGTCGAGTGTTGCTTAAAGTAACAAGGTTGCGATGGAGACTCTTAGACAAATATTTTATGCCGAAAGTTATGAATAAATGCATCATACGAACGAGTATCTGTAATATTTATCACTGACTCAAAAATAAACAGAAATCATTGCAAAAATCTGCATCTAAATCTAAATCACTGCTTAGGTTGCAGCCTAAACCCTAATTTGTTGGTGAACTCAAAACAATAACTTAAAAGATCGCTATTGAGTTCTTGAGTCTAAACTCAACCTGATCTACAATATTCAAAGATATTGTTCAAGGGCAATAACTAAATCATTTGCTCAGAATAAAGCCTAAATTATCCTTTCAAGGATGTTAAATTTTATTATACTTTTTGCTAAAATTGTCAAATTTTGATTTCTAAATTGTCTAAGAAGGCACCCCCTTAATAAACTTTTGAAATTTAATGTATTTAAAAGTCATAATAGATTCTAATCCCCCTTAATGCATCAATTAATTAAGTTAATGTAACAATAACTTCAAGGTATCTCCTTTAACTGAGGCTGTGATGAAATATATTAATGTCATAATTTCACACACCCCTTCGTTTTACAACCCTCCCCCATAATAGTAACGCCTATAGTCTCATCCAAGGTTTTAGAATCATTATGGTTTATTACATCTTGTGCGTTTCCAAGCAAGAAAACACTCTTGAAATTTCATTTCAAAGCTGAGTTAATTTCGCAATGTTTAGGACCAGTTTCACACTTTTGCGATTTTGTTAACTCGAGTGGATAATTAAATCAGCAGAGGAAATGTTATTTAATAAAATTCTAGATCGATATTGGTTGCACCTGAAGTTTTAGTTTATCGAAGTCGTTTGAATATTTATTGTTGTTTGTCATGTCAATTGTGATTAATACAAGGGAATGAAGTCTTCTGGTCACAAATCATGCAACCTGGATTTTTAAACAACCAGTTATTATTTCTGCTTGGAATTATCAAGTTTTGCGGCAGACACGTTATCGATATTCGTCCGTGAGTAATGAGAAATGTTTATCACATTCGCTGATTAATATATTATTAAAGGCAGTTTGCAATTATCGCTTCCAATGTAAATATATGTTTATGCTTGATTGTTTAGTCAAGACGCAAGTCTCAACAAGATGTGTTCATTTTTCATGTACGGGAAAATAGTAAAAGCATTAATGTTTATTGACGACTTCTTCTCGTAATAACTCACGTTTTATATTAGATTAAATTAAATATGAAAATGAAAAAGCTCGACAAAATTCATTACCCAAAGAAGTTTCATAAGAGCCCGAAATTAATAATAAAGAACGGAAATAGCAATCTTGAGAATAAATGATCATCGTGCTATTACTTAGCTCACATTAAAATTAAATTTACACAAAGGAAACACACAAAAAAGAAAATCAGATACTTCTTCCCGGTTTATCTCCTAAACTTTGAAAATATTGATTTAAGTGATTTTCTTTGAAGTTTTTTATTAATCAAGTAAATAAAGTCTTTAGAAACCTGCCCTTAAAAGCGAAACGATTTTTTAAAAGAATTTTTTGACCAAGTGTGAAAATCAAATAATCTTACTTACGCTTTACTTACTTTTATTTGGCTTTTATTGTATTTACGTAAGGCCTGAGTAAAAAAGAAATATTATATTTATTAAAAGCCTAACGAGTTTTTATGACACCATTTTATCTATATAATATCGAGGGTATTAGGACAATAATGGAAAAGAATATTTATTCAGCTCAAAATCCGGTTAAAATCTGATAGAGTTAAAAATTGGATCAGACTGCAATAATCATTCGACTAAATCTGACCGCATACTCGTATCAATTTTAATTCAGAGTTTAATTTAAATCTACATAAATTATTTACTTATAATACAACCTAAAACGCAAACAAGTTATTTGTTATATAAAATACAAAATATTCATGTAAACATCACTATACTTTATTCAAAAATAACACCTGGTTATTACAACAAAATGATCTACTTCAAAATTCAATGAATTACAAAATAATTTTTAATATTTATCTATGAAAACACCTATAACACAATTCACTTGCTCAGGGGAGGAAAACTTGTTACAAATCTATATTTTTCATAAAATTAAATTACCGATTTTATTAGAAGTTACTTAGCTCGGGAATCAATCTAAAACATAAATACTCACTTGTATTTGAGTCAACAAACAAACGAACCTAAACATAAGTTATTTTATTTTCTTAAAAAATAAATTATTTCCTTCTAATCAGCGGTTTTCAATTAAAACACAAATAAGCTCAAACAATAAAAAAATATCTAGAAAACAACCTAAAACATAAGTCACTTGTTCAGGGTACAAAATGTTTTTTCATTAAAAATAGTTTTTTTCTGTGTCAGTAAATTTTGTTTTCAAACTTTGATAAAAACAATATGGCAATGAAGAAAGTATATTTATTAATGTAATGTCTTTATACGATGTTTTATTGGCGCTTTGAACGTATTATAAATCTTACAATTTATAATTTTTCGCACGAAAAGTGTACTTTATTTTTACAATCTTGTATTATGTGTTGTCGACTTATACCATAAAAAATGTAATAGTCATGCATGTAATTAAACAACAATTAAAAATAAATAAAAATAATTTATTGTTTCTGTATACATTAAACAAAGTTTACATAAAACTAACTAGAAATAAAAAAATCGAAAAAAGTAATTATTGTGAGCAACCACCCTCGAGTTGTTTTCGTCGCCGAGAGAAAAATAATGTAAACACATTGCACTCTACATTTGTTTTCGTTAACTCGATATAATGATGTCTACTTTTAATAACATTTGATGGAATCGATTCCAAATACATTATCATTAGGGTGGAAACGCCAGAGTCGGACTGATGTGATTTCCTCGGCGGCGCATTTCGCATCTGCCATACCCTCATCTTAATCAAATTTTTAAGGATAAATATACACGAACAACCACAAAAATTCCCCATCTGCTGGCACACAGGTAGCAAAAAATTAAAAACAACTCACGACAGCTGATCGTTGAACAAGTTGGAATCGTGACGTAAACGGCAGATGGTAACTGGGTCGGAGGGTGCACCCTTCCATGGTAAATTGCTCCCAGCGTAAGAAAAATAAAAAAATGTACGCTTTCCTCGCTGAATAATAAATCTCGGAAAATTTATCGGTGTCAGGTCATAGGGTCAGATAAGCAAATGCGAATTTCCCCAAAGTTTGATTTAGTTTGAATCTTGATTGATTTAGAGCTTTGCGTCTCCCCGAAATCAACAAAATTTATCAAAACTAATAAGTTTCAAATCCCGAAATGGTCTATGTATATTTTTACCTAGATTTCTGGACTTTGGCTATTTATATTGTCGGCCTAAATTGACAAATCCATTTCCGTTCCATCCAAAATTAAAGCGACACTTAAACCCCAATTACACTCTCTCAACAAGCCATAATTGCGTCACGTATTCACCTAAGCTTCATCTAATCGCCCGCCAAATCTCCGTCCCAAAATCCATTTCTCTACAATTTTTATCCAAAAAAAAACGCAACCTCGTGTCGCTCCAATTCTAGTAGAATCGTACTAGAACAACCCTCAGGTAAAAATGTGAAGGTGCACAACGTCTCAAAGAAAAGTTGGGTGCATCTTAGAAGTTGAGGCATGTGCCAGTGACAGCTGCTCGTGTCTTGAACCACATGCACGTCCACCTGGCCCCATCGACGGCAATTATAAATCCATTGCAACGACTCGAATACAAGAAATGGGGAGATTTTAGCCGAATTTTGACCCTCAAGGACGAGATTTCCTTCCGAATGGTAAATATTTTTGTGCTCAAACCGTGAGAAAAGAACCAGGTAGAAATTCGAACCGACAAACAAAATACCTATAATTTTATCGATCAAGCGAGGAATTGGATTTGCAGCAACAAAAAAGAATCGACAAAATCTTAAAATTGCGTCGCCTGGTGTAGCTACAATGGATGCAAAAATTCTGCTTCTCGTATTAAAAAGCCTCAGTGTTCAAACTAAGTAAACCTGATGAGCTATGTACTCAGAAAACAACCAGAAATATGAACCGTTTGCTTTGTTTTAACAATATCAGAAGCATCATTTGCTCAGGACACAAAAAAACAATTCAGTAAAACAACCTAAAACTCAGTTCACAGTTTAGGAAACAACCTGAACTATGATGAATTATCTAATTGTTGTAATACAAAATTATATGCTCTATTAATTTCTTTAAATTAAAACTTTACTCAGAAAACAGCCTGACACACCAACACCTTCAAAAACACACGTATTGAAAATCAATTTCTTATAATTAAGTATCTACATTAAATTACAAATTGTTTATGTATATATCACCTAACTCAGAAATCAAACTGAAACATAATAACCTAACTGTTTCAGTAAAAAGTAGAAAACAAAAAGGTTTAAGATATCTTAAAATGGCATTTACTGGCCATTGGCATCATTACCAAACTTAAAAATACAAGTACTCAAATGAGTGCTTTAACGTGGCTATTATAGTCGCAAAATGGCAGAAGTTCTATTTCACTGACTCTCTCGTAAGTCAATAACCTCCCCTAATGCCCAATCGATAATAATCCAACAAAACTTTTTACGACAACGTAAACCTATGCGATACTATTTACGACTCTAGTACTAACTTAATCTTGAATTCGGCAGAAGCTTTCATTTTTTAAATAGTTGATTTGCGAAACATTTTCCGAGAAAAAATTAAATGCCACCCCTTGACACCAAATCGAATCGAGTTGATAGAATTCGTTATGTTAACAATACGTGACCGTATCCCATATGCCGAATTTTATGGCACATGAACATAAAAAATGCCGTTGGTAAAAATGAAATTGTGGGTTGTCTGGGATTACAAAATGCCGGCCACCATATGGGCTACGATGGAAATGTGAATATAGGTTGGTGAACAATAAAAAATGACCATCGGCAACGTTTATTCCTCAAAAATAAATTATATACACAACAGGATTTTGATTTTTGTTGTTGGATTATATATTTCTTTAGTTTTCTTTGTTAAATTCGTGACTTAAATTTATTTATTATTTAAAGGTTTAATGAAACTGCGCCGCCAGTTGTAATAACTGTCCTAGGATTTTATCCCTCTTATTAAAATATGTAATCAATAACTTAAGCGTACAAACCCTTCTAATACTTCAATCCTATTAGTTGAGTAAAGTGAAAGAATAATGACTTGGCCGGATCATCAGTCAATATTGTATAACAAAAAAATGAAAAGCTGTTTTCAGATGCTCATTATTTGCCATATTTTTCTGTAAACAACTTTATAATGATTGATCCTAAATGTTATTATTTACGACATTTTCTTTGTTGGCGAATAATTTAATTGGAACGGAGTTTTAAAAGCTAAATGTGCTGAATCATCACAGAATAAATCTTTTACAAGCCAAATCAGGAATTTTGATAGAACAGCATATTTGTAAACCGTATCAAAAACAAGATAATTTACATTTACAAAAAGCTTTTCAATTTTGTTTAACAAAACTCGAATTCAAACTTAAGGCAATTCAAGCAATTCAGGTCTGTTTTACATTTCTCAGTGAATACTTAAATAATATTTATCCGAGTTTCTCGAAGTCTTACAAAAATTAAGCTTAAAAATAATAAAACAATAATATTTAATTATTTTAGGCAAGTAATTCAAGTTTTAATACGTATGTATATGACTATGGCCTATGGCTTAAAATTTTAGGCTTTGACTAAAATATTGTCTAAATCAAGCCTATTTTCAAAGTAATATTTAATTAGTAGGTTCTTCTAAAAACTCAGAAAATTGATTTAGTTACACCTAACCAAATAACTCAGTTTCGAATGTAAGTAAATTCCTAGTTTTATAATTGTAAAACTTGCAAATCTATTAGTTATTTCACACCTACTTTATCAAATTTTTTTAAATAGAAAAACTTGAAAAACTTTCGCGTTAAAACATTAAAAAATGGAATTAACCATTCTATTTTTTTCAAAATTTTGAGAAATTAGACTTAAATCAATGATGACCTAAACCTGAATTAACGGTTGTCGTATCGTAAAACCTAACAAGAATTTAAGCTTCTTCTAGAGGTTGAATTGTTCTGTAGTCAACAAATGAATTTCACCTGTGTTTTGTTCTGAGTTTCTAAAATTAAGTCAAAATATTTTAAGAATCTGTACCATAAGAATGACAAATGGCCAACATGTTGCTTCTTTTTTGGCCATCAATCTCTCGTAATTTTGTCAAAACGACGCAAAAATCGCTTCAGGCGCCCCTATATTCCCAATAAGCGCAATTTAAACGAAGTGTTTTGGTGGTGTCGATATTAGCGGAGCGTCTGAAAGCGTTCGGCAGCCGTCATAAAAAATAGCAGGTGTTGGCGGTCAACAGACTCACCTGGCGATTAACCAGCCAGACTGCAGCACCAGAAAATGCGCCTGAGGTAAATCTTTCCTACAAAACGTCCTGTTTGCACCGAAATAACGCCCTTTTCGAAAAAAGCAGTGCGTAATCAAAATGACATTAGCTTAAATCCCGAACCAATTACAATGCCATCGAACCTGGGCAACGTATGTTTGTTTTAATCTTTTTAATTATCGTCGCCGGATTTCGGACTTTATTCCGGCGATTAAGCGATCGCGGGGTCGATATGTTTTCTAATAGCAGCCGAGCGTGCCTCAAATGCAAAAGTAATATTTTCATTCCGAAAGGTATCAGGTGTTGAAGCCAAGAATAATTAATTAACACGGGAAGGAAATTGAGTCGCAGCTGCCATTGCTTAAACATACTTACATAATCCTTCAAAAGAAGTTTATGCTTGTTTTGCTATTTCCAACACTGTTAACAAACAAATTGATTCCTCATAACACATGCTCGTGGTTTGCGTCATACAGAAAGCGCTCCGAATTTTGAATTTACTATAAAAAAAGAGAATTTTAATATGAATACATGCACCTGTCCGTCAATGCAGGTGCCAATTTCTCTCGACCTTGTTACAAACATATTTTAATTTAAAAAATAAATTATGGCCATTGAGGACATTTGTATATTCTTACCGTTTCCAAAATAAAAGAATTGGCCCACTAACTGCTTATAAATTACATATTGCTATTGTGGTAATATTGACTGGTTGAAATCTGCCTCAGAAACGGTTAATCAACAAGTTGATATATTATTTACAAGCATTGTGTAAAACGAAAAATAGGCGCAAAATGACGGTTTCAATAAATAATAAATACCAGTCTTTAGTTCAATAACTAGTCATGTTATTTCTGGAAAAAAAAACGATTTTTATGCTATTGTTTACTCACTTCTGACAATAAACAAAAAAAACAAAAATATCCTAAGGGAATAAAAATACTGACAAACTTCATTTATAGAACCTGTTAATTTTTAATTTTTCCCCGCTTGTAGCATTTCTTCTTATGGTAAGACTTTCGAATTGTAAGTAGTTCCGATGTGGCTAAAAAGTATATTTTCGTAGTGGCTATAGCTTATATTAAAAAAAAAGTTTAAAGCTTTGAAAAGGATAAGCTAGAAACTACTAAAATAGCTTTAGAAATTGCTTAGCTCTGTCTTTAAACTGTATTTTTTTCTGTTTTACGATTTACAAAGTTTACGTTGTCGTTCAATATAACAACACAAACATGCTATTTACATAATTGTGTATCAAGTACGAAAAATAGAGTTTTTGGGGACTAATCGTTATTAATTTTTTTAATGAGAGAAGTCCCCTAAAAATATTTGGGTACGTGATGCATACAAGATTTTTTCTAAATCACCAAATTGATAATTTGTTTAAATGTGTACATAACATTTGTAAACGTCATAGTCCGTTTTATATTAGAGACATATAATACAGCTTTAAATTTTTGTCATTGAAGAAGACAAAATTATCAAAAACAAAATCAAATTAGGAACTTACATCGACAATATCTGAGTTAATCTAAATATTTTTTAATTCAGACTTAATTTGAGTAATTCAACTCACCAAACTATTTCAAATCAAAACTTGAAAAAACAATTTAATTTTGAAATTTAAGTGACCTCATGAATGGCACTGTTCCAAAATTCGACTTTTTCTAAGCCATTCCCACAATATAAATTGGGTATAACTTAATCGATTGCTTTGAACCTAATTTAACACTTTTGACAAAAAGCTTGACTCTTTCTTAGTTAATAGCATGAACAAATAAAGCCTAATTTAAATTATATTATTTTACTTAGAAAACTTTGTATTGAATGAAAGCTAAACAAATAATTATTACTTTTTAAATAAACAACTTAATAATAGACACTTTTAAATATGTAGTTCTATTCCTCCCTAACACTTTAGCAAAAATTAAATAAAATGCCTAATTTACTGATTTGCGACTAAAGTGGTTCGACTCAGGAAACCTATCCTTCCAGTCATAACCCTAGCTTAATTTTTTTTTACTGGGAAAGCTGTTTCGAATGAACCTTATAAATTAATGAAATTAACTTAAATAAAATAAAGTATGTTTAAAGAGAAGAGAAATAAGAGCAATTATAATAAAGAAAAAAGAACTCGCGCATTTATAAAAATATAGTCTTTCAATATCGACAAGTTGATGAACGTCAATAAAATATTGACACGAAAAGAATATGCATTTACTTTGTTTCTTTTTCTCAAAATAGCATCATTGGTGTTTCGCTGCGAGCCTTCATAAATCCCGGTTTTTACGTCTGTCGAACTTTGTTGCATCGGTCTGAAGTTCGTATTTGAGCATTTTCAGCTGATGTAAACGTCTCGTTGGCTTGTTACCGAGTTTTAGGATCGGTTTACTTAGGTTCCAATCGTGGGAATGGATTCGTAGTTATGGCACCTATCAAGGGAGTAATCTCCATATCCTTCTATTAGATTCCAAATAGTAAGGTCTGCGCACGACATTAACTTTCCTGTCGTGGGTACTCTTGTTTGTTGACTCACCCTACTTAGGGTTATTGTCCCTTTTTATGTACGTTTTCCCCATTTAATATGCTTTGATGATATTATCGACTTGTCAATATTGAATGCACGTAATTAAATATGAATGTGGCAGACTAGGAAAAAACCGATCGATTGACAATTTTCCAATCGAAATTTTTGAACAGCAGCTGCAATAAAAAATAACGCCCCAATTTAGATTAAGATCGCGCTACCCTATTAGAGGTTTTTAGGGCATTCCTCGAACTTTGATTTAAAACATCAATCTTTACTTTTATTACTAATTAAAATCATCCGAAACGTTGTTTTTACTACTTTTTAAGGCGGCACTTTAAATCCCCTTTCAATCTGTGAAATTTCAGATGAGATAAAAAGTGCAGCTTGTGTTATGAAGCATCAGCTGTTCTGTGATAGCACCGGTTCCCATCAACTGGTCCCTTCACCTGCTCCCAAATCTGTGAAACTGTAAATTTGTTTTTTTTAATGAACATCGTTACGATATTAGTTTATTTCGTCATTAAATGAGTTTAATCTTTATTTCAATTAACTAACTAACCGAGTAACGAGTTAATTCGAAAACAAAATTATAAAAAAAATGAAATAAACTTCTGCATGTGCTCAATTGTCCTTACCATAACCTAGGGGTCTGAGAATTTCAAAAGGTTCAATGAGAACAAGTGCATAATGCGTATTCTCATTGGCAACACCACTACCATATCCTGCAAATTAGCGTCCCAGACTACCTTGAACCGTCGTCTGGAAGGGTACGATCTTAGACTGTGACCCGTCTGCCCTTTGATACACCAAACTAATGCTTCCCTCAGATCACAATCACATTCCTTCCTGTCCCTTCAAACTAGTCCGCCATGTAAATCCTTTGTCCTTTGAAAAGAATAAGGACCGGTATTTCTTTCAAATCCGAACAAGAGTTCAAGAGACGACCCGGGGCTAACACCACAATTAAAAAAACGTTTCCCATGAATTCCACGGGAATTTTCAATGATTCTCCAATTATGTCTCGCATTTTCGTCACCCTTTCCACCTACGTATTACCGGTAAATCCCTCGAGTGGTTTTCAATGAGTTATTCAATTTGGGCTAAATTACACGGAAAAATTAGAATTACGCAAAACCCACGGGCATAAAAATAGAAAAATGGGTTTTTAGGTGAGCGTGCAATCAATAATGATGAAAAAAAACTGATCTAACTTTACAGATTCGTCTTTATTTTAATTAAATGTGCGACAAAACAAGAAGGATAGTCGTAAAAAAAGGATAATGTTCGCAGCCTCTGGTGGGAATCCGTTGTAACATTGATCAAAGCCAGGGGAAAAATGTGCTGGTCACCCTCGGAAAAAGCCCCAAATAATTAATTAGGCAAAAATAAATAACCCTCTCAACAATGATTTTTAGATTTGAAGACAGTGGCGTGCCATTTCGTGTTTTCAATATTATTTAGAAAAACGGTATTTCCAAAATTTCTCTTTGTTCCGGTTATTTTTCTTATAAACAAGTTTTCCACTTGTAAAAAAGTAGACTCAGATTTAGAGAAAATTGTAATTGTTTTTCTCTTTCTTATTTATTAATTTACTAAATTATTACAGAGGATTATTAAAAATCGACAGAATTTAGAAAATATTTATATTTATTTTATTACTAATTATTTCACAACCTTCATCAAAAAATTTGAATATATCATGAAAACCGGACCTCAGTCTTGAGAATTTAATCAAAGCATATGATAATTCATTTTTTCATTCTTTTGTACGTTTATAATTATAATTACGTGTTTTAAAACAACAGTACGAGAATGTTATTCAAAATTCAAAACGATTTTTAAATAAAGTATCATCATACTGGTACTTTATATTGATCGAAATTTTAGAATAAAAAGACTTCAATATTTACATTTTGAGTTACACATTTAAAAAATATACTCCTACAATTCACAAGAAAACTATAATAACAAATTTGAAATTAAAATTTTAGAAAAAATTGTGTCTAAACAAAAACTTTGTCAAAAGAAAAATCGAGACAACGTCAAGATTTTTCAATTTCCGAAAATTTGTTAGGCACTTAACAACCGTGTAGTGTATAACCTTTTTCGCAAAATTGAATTAAAGAAAAAAAAATGACAAAAATAGTTATTACCGGTTTTATTTCAATAAATTATCTATTTACCGCCCTAATGCTGTTATGAACTCGAACAACACTATGTTTCTATGAAGACCAGCCACAGTATGGTACATCCAATTTGCAAAAATTGTCACGAGTGTCTGTAAATACATATAACAACACTATTATGCGACAAATATCTTGTAAAATATAAGTTTGTGTAGTGTATGTAAAGGTGTTATTGCTTTTTCACTTTAATTAATTATTTTTTATTTGAAATAAATGGTTTTAGTAACAAGTGTATTTTATAGAAAAGCAAACAAAACTAAAATTTTGTAAAAATTATATGATATAAGCAGAGTAATACTAACGATAAACAGTAATTTTGCCTTGTCAATAGATTTCTTTTTGACCATTGGTAGAGCCCAAATATTATTCGTTATTTTAAATAATTTTAATGAAAATTGGTTATACATTAAAAAAATAAGATCAGAGGTCAAACCTATAACTGTTATTATCATTTAAAATTATTCAGTAAAAGCAGAAATGCATAATAAAATTCATAACGCAGTGTTACAATTTAAAAACGATGGCAACATTTTTGATTTATAAAGCATTTCCCTAGCTTTAATCCTACAGTTTGTATTGGTTGGCTCACAGCAAACCAAAACTGCAGCTACATAATTCAACGACGCTGCAAAAGCCATTTCGAATTGTCCAAATATAGCTTGTCTGCACGATTTATGCAGGCCAGCGTGGTGGCATATCAAACGCATACATATTTTAGAATTGATGTGCCACTGAATTGATCGAAGGTGTGATAATTTAAAACCAACTCAATTAGTTGAAAAATGGTGGATGCGCCAGTGCATCTCAAGCTTTAAAAATTCCGTTCACTGCACAAAAATAATTGATCTAATGATCCTAATGGTCAATTATCCCAAAATCCAGGTGGTTATCTCGCGCCGGCTCTCCCCAGGCGTTACAATTGATCAGTCGGAAAACTCATTTTTTAGGCAGGTTCATACTATTTCCCGAAAGTGGCAGTGCTCCCCCAAAGCAGCCCACAGAAAACCGATTCGATTCCTACAGTAAACACGTCGAGAACTGATTTGGTCGACCCGAGGGAACGCGCGTGGCCATGGAAACCCTCCTTCGGCTTCACCGTCATCTGCTGTATCCTGGTTCGCTTTATCATCCTTTCCAATGAGCTTTTCGTCCTGCTGGACGCACAAACTTGCACATTCCTTCCCATTAGTCGCTAGTGGCTTTGTGCAAAATTCGTTTATTCTGATAGCCATTTATGTGCTTAATGTGCTATGTAAATTGTGGAAGATGCGTTTATGGGCGTTTTGTTTCAGAGGGCTGCGAGCACTGATTTCATACCACATGGGCAGGGGAGGATATATGAGCGGTTTTTGTTTCGCCAGGATAACTGTATTGAATTTTATACTTTGGGCCTTTGTTTTTGTTTCCTCCAGGGTTTTTGCGACCCCATGTTAAAGCATGAATCAGACTCATGACACGTCTACAACGAAAATATTCAGCAAATTTAACAAAAATATCAAATGTCCCAACAAACACTTCCGCTTTGGGCAGCAAATCAAACAATAAAACTATTAAAGCACTTAATTGGGTGCTGAAATATATCATTTTTAGGTTACTAACGGTGTCAATAATTTGTAAAAGTCATATATCTTTTTTTTGGTTGTTAAACAAAAACTCAAGCCCTAAGAAGATAAATGGAGAGATTATGGAAAATTGTATAATGAAAGGCAATTAAATTCAAATGACTATGTAAATAATTTGAGTCTAGGGGATTAAAATAGCTTCCTAATCCATAAACTAGCTATCCCCAAAATTCCCTTTCTTAATCTGGCGCAGAAGTACATTTTTCGCCGGCCTAAGTTATAATAAACCGCTGGCAAGCACTGGTAAAGTTTTTTTCGTTTTTTTACGAGGCCACTTTTGTGCCTTTTTATGACTTTTCCTGTGGCACATCCGATTTTTATTTGATCACGTAGAAGCTTATTGTTATTTGCAAATACGAATCGTTAGCGCCAGCAACATCCCCTCAATTTACACTAAATAGTAATTTTCGGCTGAATTAAACCTCAAGAGGCTGTGTCTCAAAGGCACAAGAAATTTTTTCTCACGACTGCTTCCCGGTGGCAAGGTCAAAAATCTCCCTGTAATCGCGACGCATCGAAAACGCGCCGTTAGATTAGAATAGGAATAGAAGGGCAACGACTGAGCCACCCCATTGCAAAGCCACCCCCAGCTTGAACAGCCCCAGACCGAGCAACCCCAGAGCAAACCCGGCTGCAGCGTCGTCATGGGAACCGTTCCCCTGCTGCAACACGGCGAGACTTTTCATTAAACTGTTGTCTGAATTATATGTTGGAAAAGTGCCATTTAAAGCATCCGTCGGTGAGACAGACCAGAGATTTGCATACACCTAAAAGTTGGCGGAAAAGCCGATAGAAAAAGGCGATTTTTGAATCAATGTTAAAAATAAAAGTTCTTGGAGTTTAGAAGAGACAATGCACGGGGTGTGGTTGCAACGAGGTTTGCAAACTTTATGAGACAACCGAGGGTTGGGGTGACATTATTTTTTTATTTAGATGGAGTCGAAGGGTAAAAGATTTTAGAATAGGCGACGGTAGGCTCTAAATAAATCAAAACAAAAATTATTACCTCCTCTTGATTGATTATTATCGTTAAGATATTTAATTTAATGCTGAAAGTTCGGAATAAATTTCAAATTGATGATGTAAACTTGGTTGACAAAACATGTTTTAATAAGTTTTATCACTAGACCCTATAAAAATTTTGTTACGTTAGATTCTTTTCATAGCATATTTTTTTTTCATTTTCTTTCTTTCAACTTACCTTTAATCCAAGAAAATGGTTTTGCAAATGGTTTAAAACTTAACTAACTCGTTATTCTTATGATTATAAAAAATAAATAAATGTGGTTTTAGAAATGGTTTAGGTACTATTCTAGTCATTCTGCATTCCGCCAGCCATCCATTTATTTTTATAAACTTGTTTGCTCTAGAAAAAAAAGTGTTTTTTTTTATTTTTAGTACTGTACTAAAATGTAGTAAAATATTCCGGTAAATAGTTTTCTAAATGGTTTAGATTTATACTATACTAAAAATGGCAGGGAATCCAGTTTCGTGTTATAAAGGTGTAGCACGAGTTCTAGTAGTAATAATTAATTTTATATTAGACAAAAATACAGTAAATATTTTTGGAACTGGTTTATGGTTCTACATTCAGTCCGAAGTTCAACCATGTACTAAACATTTTGTTAATTTTTTACTCATAAAAGGATAAAAGTGCTGTATGTACAGTACGTCCACGGATTGAGTTTACAAGAGGAAAAAAAATTATCTTTGATTTTACGCCAAAACTGCAAAAGAAAAACATTTTTTGTTTTACCTGAAACGAGCAAATCTACAGGGCGATTCAGATAAGATAATGAGCCTGACGATCTGACGATGCAACCCAAAAAACAAATTTCATTTACGCCTTTGATCCAATTTCAATTAGGATTTGCAAGTTGAATCCAAGTTATCATCTTGTGTCACTCTGACATCAGTGCAGAGAACGATTATTAGTGTCATTCTGTTCTCGCGGAATGATAGAGAAATTAGAGAAGTCTTTGCGGTGTAAACCCAATAAAAAATGTATGAAACAATGAAACATTAAAGGTAGGCAAACAGTTTTTTTTATAAATCATAAATTGCTTGTCAAAGCACTATCAGAGCAACATAAGATAACTTGGATTGCAAATGCAAATCGTAATTTAAATTAGATCAAAACGTAAATGAAATTTGTTTTTTGGGTTGCATCGCCAGATCGTCAGGCTCATTATCTTATCTGAATCGTCCTGTATAATTAAAACTTCATTATTCTAACTCAATAGAAAAAAAGTTAATTTTTCTTTTGATTTTGATAATTTTTCTCTGCTTTTTAAATCCCATAACATTGGCGGTTTTATTTATTTGACAACGATGTCATTTTGAGTTTAGGCAAGCTAATTAACATAATTTTAATAAATGACAACTCAAAAAAACAGCTTTAAGAGCTTTTAAAGTCATTTCTAACAAGAATTATCATTATTCAATTAATAAATTAATTGTTAAAGTGACATATAGTTGTCACATAAATAAAACCGCCAATGTGATAGATAGGACTTAAAAAGAAGAGAAAAATTATTTTAAGTCCAAAATCAAGAGAAAAATTTCTTTTCATTGAATCAGAATAATGAAGTTTTAAATACAGATTTGTTCGTTTCAGGTGAAGCAAAAAATGTTTTTCCTTTGCAGTTTTAGCGTAAAATCAAAGATAAAAGAAAATATCTCTTGTAAACTCAATCCGGGGACATATTGTATATAAACCATTAATGTAGAGCCAAAACCATTTCCAAAAACTTTATTTAGAATATCTGTAAAAAAATAACTTAAAAGTCAGAATTAGTGCAACAATCAAGAGCACAAATCATATTTACAGATGTTTTTTTGAGTTTACTTTTTTGTTTACAAAAGATTAATAAATTCGAAGAAAATTGAAATTTTTTAATATGGTTTACAAGAATGCTTTAAAATGTAATACTTTTCCAGTTTAATGTCTTTCTAAACGATGATTATCTTTTTTCTTATTTGTATTTTTTTACGTTTTTTGCCACAATCCGAGGATAATTTACTTCCAATAATATCATCATTGGTTAAGCCCCTGAGGGCAACGTTCACTAAATCGAAAAAATATCGATAAAACAATTTTCTGAACTTGACACTAAGCAGCACTCGCGCTTGAATAGGTCTATTGAAGCACCAGTGACATCCTGAAAAATAATAAGAAAGAATCAGTAATGTGTCATTACAATCATGTGAAATGCCTCAATTTATCCATAGATAATAGATGAAATGCATCATTGCACTGAAATGGGAAAGGCGCAGCTGTCAGCAGTCAATGACCGTTTCGGAGCGTTTCGTGATGTATTTTTCTTCCCTTCAGTGATTAGTTTGTCAATAACAAATTCACCAGTCCTGTTTAAAAATTATGTTCGGACCGGAATAAAACCGGAGGGAATTTTTTGCGGACCTTCTTCCGGTTTTATATGAGGATTTGGGAGTTTGCGTTTAGGGTTTGAGGATTTAACAAAAGGAATCGTTTCAATTTTTGGTAAAAAATGACACGTAGGGTGCTAATTCGGTACAAATGACATTTCAAATGCAGTTTATGACTGATTGTTAATTCACTAGAGTGAATTATTCCTTTTACGACTCGACTTAATAATCTCCTTAACGAATATATTCGACTTGTCATGGTTATTCCTTCAAACGTCACCTGCCCTTTGACTAATCTGATTTTGTATAATATTACAATAAATTACGTCAACGTAGAAAAGGGTCGTAGGCACGTGCCCCTCTTTCACTCCCCTACTTAGAAGGGTCTCTATAAAATATTCTTGCTACCTTCCTTAAATCACATTCTTTGGACGAATGTTTGCTTAAAGATAAAAAGTGAATTAACTCTGAAAATAACGAGAGGAAAATTTAATCGATTTTGTTTTCTCCGCTTCTCACACTGCGCATTCGTAACTGAGCGCCATCTTGAATGACTTAGCCATGTATAATTAAAAAAAGTATTCACACAGTAGGTACTTTCTAAAACTTTTTGCCATTCTAGACAATGTGTCACTAAAATTGTAATATAGGTAAATAAAAGCAAAAAAAAATATTTTATTTAAAAAGAAAATTATATAGTTTACGGCACGAATGAAGACAAGAATTCATCTTTTATGTGCCATTAGAGGTAGAGTTAAACTAACAAAAAATTTATTCATTATAACCCTATTACTGCCTGAGTAAGTAGCGCCCCACACATTCAAAAATTTGAGCTTTTAAGAAGCTAGTAAAAATACAAGACAGACATGTCTAATAAACTAAATTCAAGGGTAATATTTTCAGTAAAAAAGAAAAGGACAAATCTCTAATACATTCCATTTTTAATATTCTATCATTCTTTTAACAATTGTTAAGAAAGATTTATCTTTTAAGGCTTATTGTTTAGAACCAACAAAATTATAGTATAATGAACTAGTTCAGTGCCCATTTTAGACTCTTTACTGACGATTTATGTAACTTTAGTAACAATTTCGGAAAAAAATTAGATGTATAGTATGTATGTATCTATCTTCGTTTAGTTTGCAAATAAGCTAGTTTCCTGATTCTTTGCGTTGACAAAAAATGAATACAAGTGATAAAATAGCTCTCAAATAGAAAATAATTAACAGAGCTAAAGAAAAGGTTATGAAAAAAGGGAAAACAACAGTAGATTGAAAAATATAGGAGTATAAAGATTATTCTTCTTGACTCATTGATTTTACATAATCAAAATGTAGATATTGTTTATTAAATGTTCAGACACATTTAAAACTTTTCTAAATTATAACTGAAGCAGAATTATAAATAGTAATAATATGGTAATAATTAGTTGCACATCATCGTTTCTTTTTGCCTGTGTTGTGGTATTCAGGTAGAGATCGTCAGAGTAGCATTTCAAGGCCACGCCGACTACCCAGTCGATAATACAGACGTGTATCAGAGACGTACGAAAAACATTATCTTTCAACAAAGTTTTCCTTAATAAATTGACACAATTTTTTCAAATTGGAACCATCAAGTCTGTCGCAATAGGACAACGAAGCTGATTTTTTAAAGTGATAACTATCATGGGGAACAAGACGAAACAGTGTCTTTCTGCGAGGAGGAAAAGTAAACGTAGGATGTTCAAAATGTAAGTTAAATTAGAATTGTTAATTTTTGTAAAAATGCAACTTTGTAATTACAGTATGCACGCCCGGAAAAAATTCTTTAAAGCATTGGGATTAGTTAGAAGAAAATCGGAGTCACCACATAACAAAAACAAGTGAATAAAATTTTAAAATAGCTATAATAAAACGTTAAAAAACATGTCTGTTTACAGCAATCAAGAAACATTGTTTTGTTGTGAAGAAAATACCATTTTTTTGCAAGAGGATCCTTTGGATTTTGTGATTCCAGAAGAATCTGTTCCTATAAATATAAAAGAAAACACAGTAACTGACCCATATGTCCAACAGTTGCACCATGTTAAGGAGGAGGAAGAAGAAGAAATACTACCACATGCAAATCAAGATTTAGACCTTGTGGATTTAATGTTTCTCGATTTTTCCAAACGATTTAAAATGTTTTCAAACAACAGACAACTTCTCGTTAAAACTAAACTATCCCAAGTCTTAAGTGATGCAGAATTTGAAGAAATAGAAGAACGACAGTCGCTCAATTGTATTTAAGGTTTCTAATAAAATTTAGTATATTTGATTTTGGCTCTAAATTTGTCAGAAGGGTCCAGTTAAACACAGATTCTTGTTTTACATAGAAAAAAAAAAGTGACCTATTTCAACTCAAAAAACATAGTTGCAATAGCACGTGGTGTATTATACCTGGTTTTTGTGTGTGGTGGCATTCAGGTAGAGATCAGTATATTCCAAGGCCGACGATCTCAGTCGATAACTACTCAACGCAGTCCAGTGTCGAACGTATGCAGTTTCATATTCGCTAACGAAAGTCCATTTTAATGTGATAGAATAAGTCAAGGGGAAAACTGGAGACACAGACGAGGATATCTTAAAATGTAAGTGCAATAAAAGCTAAAAAAATAAGCGGAAGATGATAAAAAGTGAATAAGAAGCTTACTTTGATAACATGGAGAATATAACTCTGAAGTGAAAAAGCACAATTTATAAATGAAGAAAATGCATTTTTTAGAAAGGATTTTTTGAATGTTGCAATTCTGGAAAAGAAATGTTAATGAAGGAATCCTATAAAATACAATGACTTTTATGAGTTCGACCATGTTAAAGAAGAAAACGAAGAAACGATACTACAAACAAATCTGGATTTACTGGACCTTGTGGATTTAATATTTTTGGCATTTGCCAAAAGTTCAAAGATATTTTCAACCAATAGACAACTATTCATCAAAAGTAAGTTTTCTGACACGTCAAGCAGAAATTGAAGAAAAAGACTAACAGCAAAAGAACAAACGCATTTAGCGTCCTCTAAATAAAACTTCTGATTTTCATGATTCTCTTTTCTTTTAACTTTCCACTTCAGTCGATAATCAAAAATATACTTTTGTTTTTATTGTTGGTATAAATATAGGTAGACATTTTTACAGTTTTATTTCATTTTGGTGTTTTTCGTATATTTCAACATGCAGACATAAAAGATAAGTGCGGAAACCTTTTAAATAGTATTCTAGGAAGAATACTTTGCATCTTTTCATTTTGGCATTTAAAAAGTAACAGTCAATTTTCTTTAATACAATGTATTATTATACAATTAACGAAAGAATGGACATGCTCTTAATCCATGGAGAATGCAAGAAAAATGCTCCTGCGGCAGCAGCTCTATACTTGGAGAGGTATTCAAATCGAATGCATCCGGTTCCTGAAAGATTTAGAAAACTAGAAGCCAAGTTACGACAAGATTGGCCCCCCAAAAAAACAACAGAGGATTGGTACTGACCCGCAGAAAATGAAATTAGAGGCCTTCAAGCAGTAGACAATTACTTGTCATTATTACTTCACTCATTTTTATCCAGCTCACATTGATTACTAAATTAATTTAAATAAAATATTTTATCCAGTTACATACGCTAAAGGTATTTTTGGTTGCAAAGTAATTAATTTTCAAAGTAACTCTTCTGTGACTGACCCTGTATTTTATAAAATTAATTCCCTGCATCATAACATGAAAAAGGCGGATGAAATGAAGAATTATTTTAGAGAACAGAATTAAAGAATGACTATCTCATCCAAATGAAAGAAATAGATATGTATATTACGTAGATATATGTTCCTACATTTTTCGAAGTAGATAGATCAAAAAAGTTAAAAATGAAGGAAGTAGTTATAACAACAGAAGAATTATAGAAACTACGAATCCATATGTAGTTCTACAGAAAATATTTTGAAAAAAATGTTTCTTCCAAACGTCAGTTATATGAAAAAACTGGTAGTAAAAGAATGATGACAAAAGCTGTTTTGTCTTATGAAAGAAAAATTCATTGAAATAAGGTAGAACGTACCAACTACTCGTAAATATGTAAGATTTTATTTTTCTTATCTTTCTATTTATCTTCTTTAATCAAGATTTCGAAGATATTTCTTTATTTAGATAGAATATTAAGAGCAATATTTTTTTGAGCTGTACTCGCGTCGTTTGAAATTTCGCAGATGATTTTTTTGGGAGAAAAGTGTAAGAAATGACACAAATGCGGAATACAAATACAATTTTATTATCATAATATATTTCACTAGATATATAATATACCTATAATGTATGTTTTACGGGTGTCTGATAAAATAAATGAAGTAATTATAATGGTATAGCAACATTTATTATATGTTTTTATTATGTAGAAAGATAATATTAAGTAGAGAATATATATTTCCGAAAAACGTGTACTCGTACAAAATACTGACTGCATATAACATGCATATGTTTATGCTACGTATATTTATCGTTAGTTATTAAAATATATATGGGGAGGTTATAACATGATCAGGAAACATTCTTACATCCACTTTTTAATTCTTATTGACATCCTCACAATTAACAACCAATTTTCCGTCTAATTGTTACCGAAGTTACCAATCCCCGGTATCACTTAGACGTGCACAACTCATGGGAATACACACCATGAACACTCAGATATAAAATATTTCACATCGAGAACACGTTCAGTGGAACTCTGAATATTAATACAAAATAATGAATAAAAAATATCTCCTGGAAAAATATCAATTTTCAGTATACTTCAGGTAAGCAAAATGTTATCGAGAAACGCCAAGGCCATAAAAGTCCTGTAATTCAGATTAGTGAAAACAAGACGAAACGGAAACGCTAATCTGAAATACAGACGACATCGGATACAAAAGATTCCTTTATACAAATTTTATGTGTTTTTGGATAGATTATCTTGACGCACTTTAAAACATCGTTTAATACGAAAATATATAAATTTCCAAGCTGCTACAGGGATATAACACGATTATTGGTGTGATTACATGGTGCGCATTATTTCTTAGGAATGGAAAATAATTAAAGTTGATTCTCATGCAAGAGACTACGTATTAATGAAACCCTGATGTTAGACTACTTTCTATGTTGGATATGCAAAATACAAGAAACACTGATCGAAACGTGACGTACCTCTGAAATCGATGTTACTGTCTTTTTATTGCGTAATTGTCCGTTCCTGAGGTACGAAACGTCGGCTGAGGATGAAATAAGAACAAGAAGTTATTGGTCACCGAGAATTATCATTATTAAATTTATTGTTATGCAGTATAACAGGAAATTTGGTGGTTGCGGCATTTCTAATCGACAGACGTCCTACGAAATTATTGCTCTGGAAGTCGACGATAACGAGTTATACTGACACAACAATGTAGTAACTTGACACTTTGGCACCAGAATTACAATAATAAATAGAAAACTTTTTAGAATCCATTGTTTTATCGATGTTTGTGACGAATGATCCCCAATATATAGTTATTATTGTTAGTTACTTCAATGTGCCGTTGCTATTTTGAGTATGGAATTTCTGAGAAAACTAAAGCAACAACGATAACACAATTTGACAAAAGCAATTTAGCGTCTAGTACACTACAATAACTCCAATGGTATACGTATCATCGTGATAGAAACCGTATCTAAATATTTCTTCTATGATTTTTAACTGGAAAAATATGCACACTTCACACTTATTTTTTTTTATATTTTTTTCTCAAACACTTTATCGCTGTAGGTGTGAAAAACTAAAACAACCAATCGAAATAATCGTATAAAGTATAGGAGACTTTTTAAAAATTTTCTATTATCCCGAAATAACATTTAAGTCAGTCTTACGAATCACAGTGAAGCTTTGATATGATCAAATTATTGTGCTCGGTATATTCTTAATCAGCTCGCCTTTCTGTTATCGGCAGCTTTATACAATATGGAATGTAATTGTGTAATTGTACAAACAAAACGTATTATGTACGCTCATCAACAAAACTTGTGCTTGAATTTTTACACCATTCGATGGGAGTTGCGACCAACAGCGATAAAGTCCATTTTGGATCAACGAAAACTTTAGAAAAAGGACATAAACAGGTTAAAAGTACGTCCAAACAACTCGCACACATTCAATAATATAGAAATACTTTAACATTTTGCAGCTATAATTTTAGTATATAGTTATATATTTATTATAAATGCTGAGCGGGTGACAGCCTGGGTCGTAAGTTGCTCCTGTACGGCTTTGTAACGCTCTACTCTAAGCTAAGTTATTAAAAAGTAGATAAATAGATAGCTTTAAACTAGTTATTTCGTTACCTTATTGCTTTGAGTTACCTTAGAAGACAAAATTTTGATATCATTATGACATCATGGGGCTGTAAGGGACTTTTCCTGCAATTTTCGAACGAAGAAATGAAAATGCCACTTGTGGTAATAATGATTTATTGGCTTTTGACAAAGACATTGACAATACTGAAAATGTAATCACAATTTTTTCAAACCTACGAAAATGATGCGTTTTGATAGCTGGGAATGTTTCAAGCTTTCTCTACTGAATCGAAAGCTATAAAAGCGCGTCATTTGTGCGGTATTTATGGTCAGTGGTCACTAAAGAAAACTGCAGGACCACGAATTTGGTTTTTTTCTGAGATAATAAAATTTGACAACCCGATGAAATCACGTAACAGTTGAACCTGCGACCCCAAGCTAATGTCTTACAGGAGGCTACAAAAAGATATATCTTATAATAAATATTTTTCATTTACTTCATATTACAATATAAATACCGTTTTGTTTATTTTTTATTAATTTTTTTCTAAAAACATCTATATGTATTTTTTCTTATTTCTATTTCAAAAATTACTTTTATATATAATAATTATGAAATATAGATATTATTACTTAAATATCGTAGTTAGGCCTGTATATTAAGTGTTTAAAAATATGCTAATATACAGAGTGATTTGCAATTTATATGTGTCGCAGTCAAATTGTGAACGATGGAACCGCCCGAGAGCGGCACATGATGAATATGCAGATAAACATACCTAATAATAATATTATTGCAGCAACAAAGCTGAGCGATCGGAAAAGCCCATTTTCAAGCGTCTAAAATCGGTAAAAATCGGGCTTGCCGACCGCCAACTCTCGTATTATTCAAATACACATGAAAACACATCAAAACACAGCGATGAAAAATGCCAATTAGCCTATCTAAATTTGAATATACCCAAGTCTTACACGTAGGAGAAAACGTGAAAAAAAATTCCAACGTAACTTTCAAATTTTTATCTAAAAAGTTTGGATGATTTCCGGGCGGGAAGACTTTTATTAAAACCATCGGTTGCTGCAGCACCTTTAAAAGTCGTGCCCAAGAGAACAAACGCCTGAATCAATCCTAAGCACAATTCATATTACCTAATCGCGAAAAACCAGCTAAAGAGGCGTTGTTCTGCGTCCCGAAAAGTTATCGTAGCTTCAAATTTCCTTCATTTCTTTTGAGCAGATTATTATACACAACTCGTTAAATGTCATTTAAAGTTGCTACATCTACGTTCACGCGTACTAAAATATTTTTATATGCGATTATAAGATTATTAAAATATAAAACGCGATTTCTTCTATAATAAAATGTTGTATATTATAATTGTTAAATTGTGCCTCGTGAGCTACTTCTAGACTCTACAGTACTCACTAACATGCAAAAGATGAACAACACCAAACGACACAAATGATCATGCGGGGAACACAACATAGCGGTGGTGGCCTACGAGTCCGAAAAATAATACACAACGAAAAAATAAATAAAAACAAAATAAAATATAAATCACGAAATTTATTACGATATTTGGTAGCATTAATTTATAAAAAAAATATTACCTTAAATAACATTTGCTAGGTTTCTAAGGATCAACCAAAGTTGCGAGCGTGGTTTAGTCTTATAAAAAGGTTAATATAGTTTCTTTTATTTAAATAATATATACGAATACCACACCCAGCCTTTAGTTGTCCACTAGACGACGACGACCAAAATAAGCGAATTTTCCTTAAGCGTAGGTCAGTCGCTTTGAATAAAAATCGTACTAATTTATAAATTTCTAAATAGAAAACACACTTATACATTTCATATTCAAAAATCAATAAAAAATTACAAAAGAAATCACTTCGAGGATTGTTTCATATAATTAAAATATCAATATAAATATAATTCAATCAAAAACTAATTAAACTATTTCAAACAGTCACTCTGCACACAACTGTGGCCATGTACTTGTACTAACATTCATATTTAAATATCTCCGCAAAAATATGTAAAAAAATAAAATAATAATAATTGTAATAATAATATGGTATTAATAGCTATAAAACAACAACTTATTTACAAGTGTACGTATAAACAAACTAAGTCGTCGGGGGGGACACCCGCGCTTACCAACCGGCCCAGACCGACTCACCGGAACCGCATAAGGGCAATAATAATAATAATAATAAAATATATAAAATTTATCTAATAACGATAATTTTCAAAATACTACAATAAAAAAATAAATAAAAACAAAATATAGCATCTTAGTATTTAAATATATATAATAATAATAATACATATATATTAATAATAATAATAAGTAAAGCTAGGGCGGTCGGTGTGGGCCGGTCGAACAGTGAACAGTGTACCTAACGGGTAGTGGGGGGGGGTGCAGGGCGCAGGAAGAAATGCATATGAAAATCAAAGGAGGCCGGGGGCGGCAAATGACGTGTGAATACTGAAGGATCGAGGCACGAGATCGCAGGTGGGGGCCGCACAAAGTTTGATGTGACGGCGATGATTTTTTGTTCACAAAAATGTGAAATGACGGTGCACGATGACCCTATACAAGACTACAGTGGCTGTGGACATGGACAGTATGACAACTATCAGCGGCGGCGTGGGCGTCGTACACCGGACTGCACACGTAAATCATTTATACTCTTCTTCTTCATTTATAATTATTATTATATTATACAAAATACTCTCATAACTTATAAGCTATCAGAAATATAGAAATATATGTATCACATCACATGACATAACAGAACAATAGCAACAATGAGTGATTAACTAACAATAAGGGATATGTATGTCGTTATTAGGGGTGCAACTGGCCCGGCGAGACGTCAACGCCGACACGCCGTGTGGCAGTTCAGATCACAGCCGAAAGGCCCCCAAGCCCTGCCTGCACACTTTTTATTACCAAACTCCTTCTAATACATTCTCCTGTCCTTTCTCACTTTTTTCAATAATAATATATATTTTTTGCCTTTTTTACTTTTATATATTATTTTTAAACTTTAAATATACACTTAAATAATATTTTGAGAATTGCTGATTCAGACTTTAATAATGTGACTTGTCACATGGCGAAACTTAAAAAAATATATTTAAAAAATAACGAACCACTTATCAATAGTATAAAAATTTACATTTACGTTTATTAGTGTCGCGTCATGTCTTTTCAAATCTAGGGTATTTAACGGAGTCGAGAGGTTATTCCGTAAGTGCATACACATAAAAAATACAAAATAATAAAAACCAACCAATCTTAGGTCTAATACTAGAAAAACGGTGACGTTAAGAAAAATAGTAACTGGCATATGATGACTACGTTTCGGCGAGTTGGCCCCCTGCGCGCCGCACAACCGAAAAAACTGAAAAAATAATCCTATGAAAAAATAAACCAAGCGTTCGTTGTATGCGACGTGCGAAGCGAAGGGCGCGAACCCGACCGAATCTGAACACAGGGCGCGGGAATGTGGTGGGATTGATCGATTTAAGGGTTGGGCGAGTAGATGCGGATGGCCTGGATGGCGGGCAAGGAGCAGACGGGGCACTGGGCCTCCGTGCCGTCGCAGACGCGATTCGCGCACTCCATGCAGAAGAAGTTGTGTCCGCAGGGCACCAACGCGTGCGTGACCTTCGCCTCGCCGCAGACGAGGCACTTGGCCGAGCCGAGCAACGAATCCGCGGGGCTGGTGCTGTTGGAGGGCCGTGAAGGCGCCACTGGCGGATACGACCAGATACTCGACAATGCCGTCGAACTGTCGAAGCTTGGGGAGTCCCCGAGGCCCTCGTCGCGTTCGCTGCTACTCCAGATGGCGCCCAGATCGCGGCCGCCGCTGCTCGACGAGCTGCTGGAGCATGACCCCGACGACGAGAACGTGCTGGAGCCGGTCATGGGGAACTGCTCAGGCTCGATGTAGTTGAGAATGGAACTCAAGCCGGACTTGTACAGCGAGGAGAAGAGGTCGCCGTCATCGAGTCCCCCCAGACCCATGGAGGCGCCGTTGCCGGTGCGCATGGCAATGTGGGCCTCGATCTCACGCCGTGCCGACTCCACGCTCTCGGGCAGGCCCGTCACCTCGAAGACGGGCTCCTTGTCGCGGCTGGGGGTCACGATGTAGGTGTGCGTCTGGTGCTGAATGCGCTTGATGGTGGCGCCCTTGGGACCGACTACAAGCCCCACGACGCGGTACGGCACGCGCACCTGGATCGTCACGTGGCCGGGGATGTTGGCCGGGGGGCCCGGAGGAGTGCTCGCGCCCGATCCGAGACCGGCCAAGTTGTTCTTTCGGGAAGCGCGGATTTGGGAGAAGTGTTCGGCCGCTGAGAGAATCTCGCGTTTGGCTTTGGCAACGTCTTCTTTCCGCCCGGTTACCACGAAAACGGGTTCTTCGCCGCGGACTGGAGTCTTTATGTATGTGTTGGTTTTAGCCCGGAGAGCCTTGATCTTGCAACCTGAAACAAAAATGGAAAAAATTAAAGATGGAGCTTTACGAGGGGAATAACATAATTAATATGATCGGAGGATCGGCCGAGCCTGATCGGAGGAACGCGCAGACAAAGCTGCTGCTGGCGACGCCCTTCAACCTGCCGACAGGTCACTCGCATTCACCTTGTGCGCGGGCGCTCAACTAGACAGACGGAGTGCGAAAGCTCAATCCTACTGAGGCTGTTTCCCGGATGCCAACATTGCCGATGCTTGCAGACTATTACACACGAAAAATACTTATGCAAAAACAGCAACGAAACCATTATATGACCCACAAAAACTTACTATCACAGATAACAACCTCCACGAATCTCTTAGAATGCACTTGGATACTCTCTCTCTAAATACTATATCTCTAGTTTTTAAACCATACGATCCAAAAAATAAAAAAGAGATAGCTATTAGTAGAATATTTTGGAACCATTTTGTTTCAACTTGGTCGCACCTGCCGAATTGCTGCCACGAACTATTTTGCGACCCCCTAAGCAATTTTGTTGGATTTTCTTCAAAAAATTTTTCTAACGTAACTATCTACCCATGTTAGCCTCCGAAATATTTGTAAACGACTAAGACTAAGAAAAGTTGGAGAGCGCTGCTGTAGATGGATGCATTTACTTTGCAACCCCTATTCAAAATCTTTCATTGCAACTTTAGACTCCATTCCAAGTTCAATTTTTTTTGTAAATTCGCACCAAACTCCACATTTGATAGACAAATTGCAACGCTACGCCGTATACGATTTTTTTTTGGTTTGCCTTCATCAATGATTAACTACTTCGTGAAAATAAGTTATTTTGTGTTCTCATAGGTGTTTAGAACACAAAATTTTATAATCACGTTTAACATAAAAATAAAGTAAAGAAAGGTTCTGAAACTGCTCTAAAAGGCTCATTGTCTTGTTTTCTTTCCACCCTTTTACTGCTTTGGTATGGGGTGTTTATGCTGTTTCTTTGTTGTGTGAGATGGTGTTTGGCAAAAACCGTTTCCAAGTCATCGCTCTTCGGATTCCTGCAAGTCTGCCTGGGGTTCGCGTTGTCTTTTTGGTCTAATTCGTCGGCCCCTGCTAAGAATCCCGATAAATGTATCATTCCGGTGGCGTTGAACTAATCAAGTGAACCTCTCTCTTGTTTCTTTATTTGTGTACAAGTTGTGCAGAAAGTTGTATCGGTCTTTAAATAACAAACGGCAACGGGTGCGTTGGCCAGGTATACGAGGATAACCTTGGTTTGTAAGAATGGAATAGCATCAGTCCAGTCCAGGTAAGGTCGGGGATTTATTGTGAACCACTCTTCGAACTGAAAGGCCAGTTTTAAAGAATTTATCTCTTGAAAACCACAAAGACACAATAGAGAACTCGACGTTTTTAACCGTGTACAATAATTAAATATGAAATTGTTTCGCAATGATTCGATGGCTTTATCGAGGATAGTTTTGAGGCATTAAAACCGACACAACGACTCCCTTTTCATTTGGATAAACGTCTGGAAGTCGTAAATCCGACTTTTTGTCGACAAGCCTACCTACCGCCACTGTCTATGTAAATACTTTTGTATACTTTTTTAACGACACTCGAAAATGTCATTTATCGGCGTGCCGTACAAGGCTTTATAATGAAAAACTCAAGAGGTATCTGAACAATTTGTCTTTTTTTCGAGCAACCGGTTGAAGCAATTTATTGCCTAATTAAATAACTAATCGCAGTATCGAATTAAGCGCCTCGAGGTAATCTAATTCGTTATGATGAACGGAAAGAAAGACAGACCATAAAGAGCCAGATCAGATGTTAGACTCAGCAGGGAATGCACCCGCTCAGAAAATGTCACAACTCTGGCCGACATCCAACCGATTACATTGCACTCTCATTTCATTTTATTCGTCTAGCTCTGCCGTCTAGAAATATCTCTAGGGTAAATGCCACCTAGTAATAATAGTATCATCTTCAAGTCACATTTGACTCATCCAAGACCCTAAATACATTGTCCAACACTTCATCAATGATGGAAACCTTAATTGCATCACTGTTAAAATTAAAATTGTTAGTCGTATCTTCAAAGCCCACTTCGAATGAAAATAGACTCCGGAAGACGAGCACATTTGTGTCAAAGAATCGAGAGGTAGATGGCCTACGTGTGGGTGCCATGTGTCCAAAGTATCTTTTCTCGTTAATTAGAAAAAAATGCATTGCGGGAGCAGTCTAAATCGCGTCCAAACCCACACTGCGATATCTAGTATTACATGTATTTTTTTTTAAGCAATAAGGCACACGCAACTGTATGCTACTAATCTTACTAATAAATACAATGACATTTTTAAACGCGACACACTTTCATAATAGTTGTTAATACGTTAATTGAAAATGCGAGTAAGGCTCGACTCTAAAAATAAGGCGAAAGCGTATGCATAAATTTTTCCAGGTGCGAACCCCTTTTTCATACAAAATTCGACCGGTTGCATCACTTCATTGTCAAAATAAACTGGTGACTAGAGAGAAAAGGAGCAACGCGGAAGGAGCAAACATAAAGTTGTGCCAAAAATGTAGGATAAATATTATTTAAATTTATTTACTTAATAAGATGCATCGAGTAGAAGATTCAGCTGAGATGACATTTCATAATTTTTGTTAATTTTTTTGCAGTCATTATCGAGTAATAAAGACTTCATTTTCTTCTTTGGCATTGAATAATTTTTTTTTAAATAATCGTACGAATAATTCGGCTAAGGTGATTTCAAACTTAACAAATCATGAGTGCATTTTTTTAAACACCACTCTAAATAAGAATGTTATTTAAAAAGCGAAAATTTACAAAATTATTATTAGGCATAAGTTTTTTAATGTAAAAAGACAAAAAAAATTCAAAAACGTTTAACAAAATCCATCTATATAAGGTATGAAATAATTAAGTAGAATAAATAACATGAGATATTAATTTTTAGAAAAATCACTCTAAATAACACGAAAAAGTTTCAGTTTGTCCAAAAAAAATCCAAAATAATTATTTCCAATTTAAGTTAACTAATTTTCTGGTAGTAATTTTCTTTCTATCATTTCTAAATCTGTAAAAAATATTCTCAAAACTAAGAAAACACTTGCAATTAAAGAGAAACCTTTTAATTTCAAAAAAAAATTGTTTTATTCAATTTTCCAGTTGAATTTAATTTAATTCCTTTTTTTAAACTTAAATCTGTGCATGTGTGTGAAAATTTGCTTGGAAAGTGATATTTAATAAAGCAGCTGATGCATGTTGTAATGCAATGAGCGTCTTTAGTGTCTTGTATAGCGAATCGAAATACGAAGAGTGGAGAAAATCCAAGCCGCCAAGGTCTGCGATACCCATCGCAATTTCCTCCCAAGGACGAGAATCTCTGCTATGCCGTCAATAAAGATTATTCTTTTCGAAATTGTGTAAAAAGTGCTTTCACGACGTGCAGACCGGTCTTTATTTGTTATGACATAACCCGAATATTCAATGTTGTACAATGGGCGAACCATGTCAAGAGTAATCTTACGTCATTGGCGAAATGTATGCAAAAGATAGGTGGCGACATACTCGTCTACCTGGTCGACTAGCTCCATATGTAAATCATATTACCAAAAATAGGGTCATTCAGTTCAATCAATTTACATCTGTTTTCATATTTTTATTCGTAATAACTTGGCTGAATCAGATTTACACTTCCGGGACGTTTTTGAAAAAGTTCAAGAGTTGAATTGTTGCCAAAATGTGCAGGCCATTTTGCGTCCTCGCTGAGAGATTAGTTTGATTTATGACACTGTGATGCATAGATATCACAATAGTTGGACACCGCAAAACCGATGCTTGGCTGCATATGACACATGAAAAATTTTTATGAAACCACCACTCAATCAATAATTTGACATTTAAAACCGCTCAAGCCTGAATAAATACGTTCAGCCAAATCTACAAATAATTTTTATGTCAAAAAAAGGAGTTTTGTTGCGAATTTTTGTTGCACCCTGTATACCCATTTGTCATTGAAGTCCGAAGTCATGTCCTTGGAAAGTTCTAAACTTCCCCTCTTCATATTTCTAATTTAATACAAGACACAAAAGCCATCTCACGTTATCAAAATATATCACCCCTTAAAAGGATTCTGCCCAGCGATACAATGGGATCCGCGTCCATTTGGGATCAATAAAAACGTGAGAAACCTCCCGAAATTTCTCTTAAAAAATCACCGGGTAAGGCCTTTTACAAATTATTTCGGTTTGCCATATGGAAATCGGTGTCCCTTTCAATCAGTAATTCCTTTTGAATCGTTTGCAGGCTATTAAAAATTCAAATCCTTCAAAAGGGGATGGAATAATCGGCCGTGCGCAGTAACGAGGGCGCGTGTCCTTTTACAAAATGAAAAATAAACACGTGAGGTGAAACGTAACGTTTATGCTAATTTCGCATGATCAGAAAATGGAAATACTGCTTAACAATTCACCCCCTCGACACACGCAGAAGGATAACGAGAGCAAGGTTGGCAATATTGATCCAGATGTAACCCCTAGGAAAACGCATCGAAACTTGTTTCTTTGCCCGATTTTTTAAATAACTGTGTTTTTTAAGAAAGGTGTTTATGAAGTATCTAAGATAAAACTGGTTGGTCTGCAGATAGGGTAGATATCCGGCTATGACAAGAGGGTGGAGTTGCGAAACCGCAGGGAGAGAAAGAGAAAAGCCATGGATGTTTTGTTCCGCTTTCAACACAAAACCCGGGTTGTAATCTGTTATCTTTCTTATCAGTTGAACACTCCTATTGACACTGCTACTAGGGGACTATTTTACACCGAAAGCTTGATTTTTCTCGGTATTGATTCGAAATTAAAACTGGCACCTTTTTATAACATCTGCTAGTTCAAGGAAAAAAGGGATCAGGAGTGATCGATTCCGGCATGTTGACGTTTCAGAGCTCGAGATTTTGATATTCTCTTACTTTTGAAAGGAAATAAAAAGGTCGAAGAGATTTCTGAGGGGTGGCTTTAAAGCAAATTTTGATGTAATCTAGGTTCAACATTGGACGAAATTTAATAAAATGTGAAGAATGCATTTTAACATTCTTCACCAGACGAATTTTCTTAGAAGGATTGTCTAGATCAGGTAAAAATTAACCTTTGGTGATGACATTTTTGATGACATCCACAAAAGGTCAATAATGCAAAAAGCAAAACAAATCCGATATTTTTGAATAGAATAGCAGCACAAAAAAAACTCCTTTTTATTTTGTATTTAACAAACGAGGTATTTTCTGCAATAATTGTGTGATTGATTAATTTACATCTATCTACCTATATTAAATGTGAAATATCCAAATATTGTAACTAAAATATAATATTAATATAATTTGTGATTCAGATAAGATGACGCATGTATCAATATCATTATATTTATTTATAGAAAAAACATAGAGGATATTTACTATTACCACACTATTAAGGATTTTTCCTTACAAAATTCTAAAAAGCGTTTCAAATTCAATCTTTCCGTATTTATTTATTTTATGTTATGCTAACCGAAAAAAAACACACACCTAAGAGATTTACCACTTTTAAATCTGTGTAACATCTTCATTGCATTTTTTTGCGATCTAATAGGTTACAAAAGATGGTTTCTTGTAAAATTATACAATCAACTTCTACTGTTTTCTTCATCCAACTAGAAAACTTAATTTTCTCAGATCTTTAAAATCTACAGCGTAGTTAATGTTTGCTGTTATTGCTCATAATTGATGAGTATGATGACTTCGTTTCAATGCGCCCACCCCTAGTGTAAAGTATGCGACTTTGACTGTTCTTCAATTTACCTTTCGAAAACAATAAAAATAATTTGCAATAACAACTTAGATTTCATAGAGAGACCGTATTAAAATAACCTTTCCTGTACAACTTTCTGAGATTTCCTGATGGAATCTAGACGTAGTAATTTAATTTGATTGCAATGTTTCGTTCGATTCTTTTGATCAAAGCCAGACTCCTTTCCAAACTAGGTCATTTATGTATGTATTTATATTTCGGTTTATGACTTCTTCCATATCAATCAATTTCGATATCAGAATGAAGAAACGTAGTCATAGTAACTGCTGCAATGCGCGGTAGGGGTTGCAGACGTCACATGACCTAATGCAGCACACCCTCACCCCCCGTGACCGCGAAAGAGAACCCGGTTTAGCGCCGCGACGCAGCCGTCGACCCCGGCAGTTCAATAAGAGTCATTGCCATCTCTCGCTTCCGATATTCGGAAAATCAAACAAACCGAAAAAAAGATAATAACACAACTAGGGTGTGGCAATCCCTTGCATAAGTCGCACGATTATCTAATAATAACAAACAGCCTTGAACCGGCTCGCGATTTTTTTTGCGACATTTTTTCGCTCCAATGCCAAGTTTGTTATTACGTATGCTTTTCTAACCGTGTGCGAAAATGTCGGTTTTTGACCCGGCCATTACGCAATTATCGAAAAATGATAGATGCAACGAAGACTCTCATATCTTCGGAGAAACATGATAAAAGTAATTGCAAACATTACACTTTATTGCACTTGCAGGAAATACATACGTTACAAGTGCAGGGTTGGGGACGACTTACGGTTCAAGGCTTCTAAATACACACCTGAAACAAAAAGAGAAAACTATCAATTTCTGAAATAGGAGAAGTTAAAAGTTTGATAATGGTTTGAGTCTCACGAGGATGATTCAAATTGAATTTTTTGACTCAAAATAAGGAATTGGAACAGATGGTGGATTGTTGGTGAGACCTAGACCAAACTCAATTAGGCTCAAACAGACCCACGCTCGGTTCCATTTAGCCCGCATTAAAGTCAATTAAACGAAAAAGTAACGAATCTATCGAAATGTATGAACGATCAAATGATTGCTCAACATTATAATTACATTCATACAAATTCAAGGAAAGAGGTACATTAACATGAGGAGCGCACTTGGCAATGACATGGCGCTGCTTCCTGTTGAATTCATAATTTCGCTTTGAACTGGAAATGGGCTTTACATTTTGGCCATTTCTGAAGCAAAAACACGTGTCAAAAACTGATGCAAGTTGTCTACTAGAACTAGAAGCCCGACTTTGTACCTACAATAGCGGTAAGTACCAAATCATATTTTCTCAAGTACAAAATGTCTTTCAAAGCAATAGTTGGTAGCTTCGTAAGAAGTCCTGGTCTTGTAAAAGGAAATTAAAAGATGTAGCAACAATAATAGTAATTTCCCAATCTCTCCATTTATCACATCGTGACAAAGGTTCCTCAAAAGTCGTTTTCTGAATTAGGTTAGATCGATAGAAAAGCAGCCGACACGTCACCGTTCTGGAATATTTAATTTAGGCAACGTAGGAGGTACAAGGTGATCGTCCGAGCGGTCAAAATTTCCGAAAAAAATCAAGTACAAGCAATAATTGGCACGAGTAAGAACCTTGGAACGTTTATTGATCGGTTAAAAATAGTCCGAATCCGTACAAAGTCGGTACGAATCTTTCCAAGTTATCACTCAATAAAAAGGTAGTATTGCGGACCAATTAACAAAGTATTTGTTGTGGCTGCAGTTCTTTGTTCACCGGAGAGAATTCCAGTATAGACGTCTTCGTCATACTTCCTGCTGTCTCACACAAGAGGCCTTGAGACGAACCTAGTTCAACATCCGCGCACGGTGTCAGCCCGAAGGAGTAAACCAGTCAGTTTTACTCATTTCACTTTCATTCAATCGCTTATTTCCCCGAAATTATCGCCCAAAGGAAGTTTACACTATGGCGGGACAACAAAACGAAGAAAAAAATCCTGTATGCTCCGAATCACCGAAATCAGGTGGTTTATAGCTTGTAAAACTTTTATGTTTATTGTGCTTATAATAATAATATTAGCGGTCCGCTAATTTATTGTTTGTTTAATATAAATCGTCAAGTTCTTTAACAGGAGATTTACGGTTTTTCAGATGTTGGAAGAGTGGGCCAGTGATATCGAGCTCATGTTAAACACAAACATGGATAAAAAGACATTCTTCCTTATTGCAGTGACAAACATAAACTGTTTTTCAGATTCATAACAGGAAACAAAAGATAAAGAATATTAAAATACAGGAGTAGACATAAAAAAGACATAAAGTACGAGTAAGTAACAAGCTTTTGGTTTGATTATTTTTTAACTTCCTTGGCCCACTTTTGACTTGGGACTTTTTCCTTCAGGCTGGAATTTTGGAAAAAAATTGATAAAATCTTAGTCATATTGGTTAGCATCTTTAAGAAGAATCTGGCTCTAGTATGAAAAAAAAACATTAAAATAATATGACAAAGACAGTCTGCGAGTATTTTATAAATTTGAAACAGAACCTAGATTTAGTAATTTTTTACGTTTAGTAACTTTTTGACTGCAGACCTAAATTTTGAAATAAATGTGTATAATGTAGAACGTGTTAGAAGATAGGTATTTTGTTTTAATCCCTCTTTTCTTGCACTTTCTTGTCATTAATTTTATATCACACTGTTAAGTAATAATTTAGGTAAAATGAAGGAAATGGTGAGATAAGAATTTATAGAATGTTTATAATCTATTAAAATTTATTAACATTCACTCTGTATGTACTTACAAGCGTAACCCAAATACGCCGTTAAGTAAAAATGGAAATTATCTAGCCAGATATACTTATTAATTACTTTACAAGCAATTTCATGAAACAAATACGTTGTAGAGCTTGTGTAAAACTTTATCCCTGAGGTCTGAAACTAAATATTTACATCTCGAACTTAAATAATTGACTGTTATAAATTATCAGCGCCTAAATATACATACTTTACCTTGATTATAATCCCACTCTGCCCGTGCAAAACCTGCATTTTAATGCAACGTCAAAATCAACTCAAACAACAATTAATTTCAGCCAAACAATGCTTGTTCGAAGGTGTAAAAATTGTAGACTTTTAAAATTTAAATAAAAGCGGGACTCGTACCCGTCCAGAGCAGCAGACACTGTCCCCATTGGTACAGGTAGACTGCATTCCTCTGTTACTTTCGCATCACTCGCGATTTCTTCGACGATTCGCTGACCTATAATCCGAAACAAGTGCACAATGCATTATTCTAATGTGTTATTTAACGCAGAGGAGAGGACGTATGTCTGTGATAGCACCGGCCGTTAGCCATGACCTACGATACTGTTCAATGACTACTTGCACCCACACTAAGACACGGGTTTTTGCCCGGCCTTCTCTCGTGGCTCACCCTGTAATTTGAATTTTATCTCTAGGTAAACACTGTCGAATCCACCGATTCTAGGAAGGACGCAATTGACGCCTACCGTCAGGTAAAACCTCACAAAGGCACTCTTATCTCAAATGAAGTGAGGAAAAAGCAATGGACTTTTACATTTATAAGCCGATTAATAAGGCAGTTCCGTAAATACCTGGAATGTTTTTGTAGTTTTACACAAATATTTATTTACTGGAGTTGTTTTGGGGATTTGTTGGGAAGACAGGAGTCTCTGAACTTTTTTTGAACAAACAATATAAAACTCTGTTGCAAGGCATGTCCTAGTTTCGATTAACTCGCTCGAAATGATGTAAAATAAATATTTAAACGAGCCTTCCGAAACTAAATATTATAACAGTTTGTTAACATGAGTTTAGTGAGGGATTTTTCGGTCACATCCGAGTGATTTTTGAAAGAAAAGTTGTGATTCAAGGTTAAATTAATTTATTATAAACAGAAGATAATGAACTTTTGAATAATTTATGTAAATAATTTAGACGCAATTAATTACCTAATAACTTCTTGTTCAAACTTATTTACAATTAAAATTCTTCCATCGTAAAGATTCTTTTTTCGAATTTTATCTAATCGGTGCGACAAACGTTGATTTATTAAATATTTACATTGGAACAAATTTTAAAAAATTGTCAAGCAGCTGCGAGTGACTTTCCTGTCTGAAAAAAGGTTTAATTTCGTGTAATTATGAGCAATATAAAATTAGTTGGAAGTGATTTAAATTGGTCCAGATGTGATCGTGAGCTCAAGGGGGCACTTAAACCGGCTTGAATCTCCGAACTTTATCTACCGCTTCCTCGATACATAGATAAACGTCACAAAACTGAAGACATTGACACAAATTCGTTAAATCGGCGGGAAAGCAGCCATTTTGTGCAATTAGCGCGGCAAATGGTAGAAATAGTGGTTGGGCCTGGGGTGGCAGCTGCGAAACAGACCTCGGCCAAGGTTCGGTCTTTGTGAAGCCTCCACATGGCAACCTTCCGGCCAGCTGCCGTCTCTCCAATAATAACCTCACAGCCTCGAGGATGTTGTTCCCACCAAAAAGGTCTGCGATTTGTTCTTATCCAGATCGATGAGATTTGAGGCAAATGCCCAGTGACACGAGACGAGTGTAATGACTCTGGTCAATGCCTGGGAGGACAGGAAGAGACGATGGGAACGGACCATGACGACGTGCTACACATTTTCTTACCTATAAACCTGTTAGACTCACTCTAACCCAATTCAAAGTTGGAAGAACCGACTTAATAGCGTCGTAAAAAATTTAATTGCACCTTGTTACACGGAAATGGTTATTATGTGCGGAGTCAATAGTCGTTTTGATGCGAAGGAAGTGCGACCATGAAAAGCGAAATCGAAATTTGATAAGATGAGCACGTGGCGTGGGGAATAGGTTAGAAGCGTTTTCGGGGCCTATTTCTTCACCGATTAACAGCTGTTATATAAGCATTTTTACTGAATATGAAGTAAATAAAGTGATTTTTGCTCGAGTCAACACAAGTGCGTTTATTCAAGAGGTATGAAGCAACTTCCGTCGTTAAGTACCAAGTTCCCATCACATGTTTTTGTCCTAAACAAATCGGTTGCATCCCAGGTACCAATCCTTGAACCGTCTTAAAAAACCAATATTCAAACTTGAAGGTCTTGTAAACACGGAAATACCTGCGTAGTTAATGCCAAATCGCAAGCTTTATGGTTTTAGAACAGTGAACTTTTATTGTCCCTGGAAGCAATCAAAGACCCCAGTGGCAAAGCAACAATAATAATTGTTATGGTTTTTAAACATGATTATAAGATAAGAACAAACATTAAATTTACATCGCAATGTTTCAATATAATTTCTCACTTCGAGGAGGCGATTGACGAGCAAAGTTCCAATGACCCTAATGAATACAAGAAAATTTGACGTGCCAAGCATAAAAACGCTTAGACAATTTAAAAATAACTAAAACGCGTTAACTACGCTAGATAAAAATAAATGTCGAATGTGCGGACACTTAGAAGCGATGCACTAAAAAAGAAACCAACGGAGAGAGAGGGAGTCAGATTACCTAACCAGAACACCCCAGAGAAAAATAAAATGCTCAGACCTCACTCGAGCTAAGCAAATCCACATCCAAATACGACCTGAGCTTTTCAAGTTTCAATCTGAGACACGTTTTTTTACACAAAATGAGCAAAATTTGACATAAGAAAGCAAGTGAAGAAGTGGGAGTTGAATTGTTACTAAACTGGATGCTCCAACTTAGAAAAACAATTACACAAATCAAATATTCAGACTCGGACTCATCTGAGCAAAACACTGAATAAAGGATTCATAACTGATTTGAACATGACTCGCCCAAAGACTATTTATACCCGAGGAAAAAATACTCTTAGCAAATCATTTATTTTATCTGATTTATTTTGACAAAATGGCACATCGCAGTATTGATTCTTTCAAAATATGAAGAAGCTATTTTTTAGTTTTTAATTAGGAATAAATACCTGCTTTATTAGACTGAACCTACGCAAAGATAAATCAGGTTTGAAGACTTAACAATACATTCAAGTCGATGAAGCTTATTATTGTTCAGGATCTTTTTTACTCAAGTTCATGAATATTCCAAGATCGACGAACACTGTTTTTGTTTGTTATTGAAAAGTTGTTCTCTCACCGAAAGAACAGATAAAAAAACAACTTTTATAAATTGAGATTTAGCATTATTTAGAACATTGATTGAGGAGATTGTCCATCAGATATTTGATTTGAGCGTCTGGTTTATCATCCAAATTGGTTGCAAATACCGCAACTTCTTCCTTTCATAACATAATCCCAATGAATGGATTTAACTGCATGCGACCAAGATCAATATTTGCACAAACAGTGCTAATATCGGAATCAGTGTCGAGTTTGCATGTGCCAAACCGTTGCTAAATAAAATTTGTAAAACAATGTACGATAAAGATATCACATGATTTGTTTTGTTGAACGTTTTTAGTAATGCGTCCTTCTAATCGGAGATAAATAGCCGCGTATTCATACCTGAGGCAACGATCTTCAATCGTGATGGGAAAAATTGATGAATACAGAGTTATGTCAAGGTTATTATCATGGTCCAAAGACCCATTGAATAAAAAACGAGTAGGATGTGTACCAGCTGGTCGTAGTCGTGACATCCCTCGTCAAAAAGTTTCAACAATACCGGTAGTATTTATTAAATTGATAAATCGCCTGGTATAAAGGCGGCAAGAACAATTCCATGAACAAACGAAAAGTTTAACAATGCAAAACTCCCACCTACGGCCAACTTTCGCTCATTAATTATTACATAGGGGACAACTAAAATTACATAATCGATTTGATATTTTTGTCTTGCCAGACTGAAAATCGGTGCGTGTCGCTTGTGTAATTAGCATCTCCGAAACCCTGCGATAAATTTGCGAAACGGGATAAGGAAGCAAGCCAAGGTAATCCTTGACTCGACTGATAAACACAATGTTACAGAACTATACGACTAAATAAATAGCAGATTTCGGAGGGTTAAAATCTATCCATGCCGAAAATCGGCCAATAACCTCTGATTATCGCCTCTAACAAGCCAGTAATGACACACATAGCGTTAGAGACAATGAATGAGCAACATCCTTATTTCGTAGCTGTTTGCTACAGTTGTTCTGGTTGTTTGGCAATAATTGAAATTTTTCATAAAGGTTACAAGTCTCCTTCAGAATCCAGTTGAATCGCTAGAAGAGTTTGTACACTAGACGGTGGGTGGTTTGAAAAACACCAAACTGGGACACTTATTGCAACTACCGCCTAACCCCGAAATGACGCAATTTGCGCGCTTAACAATAAATCGAAGCGATTTTTTCGAATTTCGACGCGGGAAAGTACGTTTCAATTAGGCGTTATCTAATGCATAGCGTGTCTGTTATCTCGTTATGCGCCGAACACCCGGAACAACCGGACCATTTGTCAACGGTGGCACCCAAAGGGCACAAACCACAAGAGCCAAGAAAAGAATCACAAAAAGACTAACGCAGATTTTTTTGACTTATTCAATTTTTAAATAATAATTTAAATTGTTAATCTTAAATAATATTACACGATGCCCGTCACTAAATAAATTGTCAAAAATAATAAAATAATAACAAATTTTTAAATTAATCAACTAAAACCGAAAATATGTATCTTGGATAAATTATCACATGTTAAAATAAATACTTAATTGTTTCAACTTTTACTCCCGATATAAATAATCTTAGCGGGTTTGAAATTTATGCCGCCATAAAGAACCTATTAAATAAATGCAAATACACGGTTTAATGGTCAAAGATTGTCCTGCTGGGATTATATAAAATTTATCAATTTTATTCAGGCTTTCACTGTAATATCGTATATCTTCCCTGACTACCTGAAAAAGAGAAGAATTTATGAAATTTTTGAAAATGTTGGTGTAAGTAGCTCTTGGTGGTCTTGTTGCTTGGGAGGACTAAGTCATTTAGTCACTTGACCCAAAATCAATAAAATGTAAATAAAGTTTAATCGTAAAAATAACTATGCTTCTAATCCACTCGTGATAACTTTTCGAGAGTGTGTCCCATCCACGGGCCCATCCCCGTATCCGTTCCACTTTTCCTTCACCCCACATCCGAATCGCCTAATAAAGCCGCTCAGTCCCACACATGAAGAAACTCGACCGCGAGAGCAACCTGATCCGTCTGCATCCTTTTTATTATCGCTTCCGAAGGCACCCAGACGTTCAAAAAGAATAAAACATGCCCAGACTTGGGTCTATCCGCGGAATTTCTTCCACAAAAACTTGTGGCACACATCTTTTCGGCGAGCCATGATTTTGTTACACAAACGCCGCTTCTATTGTCTTCAAACCAGCGGTCGTTCTCTCCTAGTGAATAAACTCGCGGCCTTGACGGATCACCAACAAGGTCAAGGAAATTATTACGCGAGATACATTTATTTACAAGTTCAATTTAGTTGAATTTTGATGCGAAAAAATTGAAGAGCGTAAATTTATAACGTGTTAAATTTTAGTAAAAGCAAACATTTGACAGTAAATATTATCAGATAGCAAGTGTTTAACTGTTTAATGTACTTTACTTATCTTTTTATTATACAACAAAATTGTTACATACAGGGTCGGCCAGAATAAAAATAGGTGCCAAAGAGAGTAAACATCAGAATAAAATGAAAAAGGCTAGCTATTAACAAACTACATCAGTGTTCACCATTATTATTAATATTAATTTTTGCGATTTGCAAGATTAATTGACATTGTCTATGTCCATTTTTAATAAAAAAATAATAGTACCAACATTTATTTACAAAATGCTAGAGCTAGAGAGTCAGATGGTTGTAAACAAATAATAAATAATCAACTTGTTTTGTATTTTTACAATTTTTATCAAAAAAAAATGACATGGATGTTTAAGAAATCTGAAACAAATACTTATTCTATTTCTTAAAAAATTCTCTAAAAAAAGCCCTAAGGATCTGTAATAACATATTTCTACCACCCTAACAGAAAGGTAAGTTTAACCATAGTAATTTCAAAAAAGAAAGGGAAATAAAAATTTTACCTCTCACATAGAAACGGAAAAACATGCTGCTAGATTTAATAGCGAAACTGGGATGTCAGGAGAAATTGTTAATTTTGAAGTTTTTCTTCCTAGATCATAGGAAAAATGATATGTATTACATTGGAGGAAACTTCCACCTAAAAGATACACTTTCCTCCCTTGTAGTACAGACAATTATTATTTACAGATTACAATGAAGCGCTGTAAAAACTAATGGAAAGAGCATTTTTACAAAAACGATACTTTTTAAAAGTAAATTTTAATGAATTACGAATTTAATGCTTCGATTCGTAATCTGTTGATTGTATTACTTAATTAATAACTTTAGAGAATTATTATTTTAATAGGTTTATAAAAATCTTTTAAAAATAACTAAAAATAAATTATTAAAACGTAACGATTCTTAAATCTGTCTTTATATTTTAATAAACAATATTTAATTATTATTTAAAAATTTATTTTCAAAATAAAAGACAATTTTTTTTGGACATAAACCTTTAATTCACCAATATCGTAAAAAGCTCAAATGATTTTTTCTCACTTCTGTAACCGTACCTACGTCTTAACGCTGCCATTTTTAATTTTTCAGAAATTACACATACCAGGTGAATAAAAAGTATGGAACCAAACGTTTTTCGCTTAAACTATTTATTTTTTGGAAAAACTAATTGATGAATGATAAAGCGCTATAAAAATGTAATGTTTTATCAAGAATAAAATTTTTCGAAATTTTCTTTTGTTTTTGAGTTCTACAAAAAAATGGCAACCCACTATAAAACCATTTTTCTCGTAAAAGTTATGATCTAAGGATTACAACTATCTACTTTATAGTTAATTTTTTCAAATTTTTTTTTACATAAATTGCAATTTTGACAAAAAAAAATCGCATAATTCAAAAACAAAATAAAATTTCGTACTCAAAATACTATAACATTTTTTATATTACTTTAATTTATATAAATTATGTTCTGGAGGCAAATGATTAAAAAAAAAACGCTTGGTTCCATACTTTATATTCACCCTGTATGTATGTTCAATACGTAAATAAACTACTAAATATTTTTTTTAACTATATGGTTTTGCTAGTCCTTTTTTAAAAGCTGGATTTTATTGGGGTAATCTGCATAAGAACCGAGTTTATTTTAGGCTGATTTCTGGTACCTTTCTGGTACCGTTTTAAGTGCTTTATTTTTAGCTTAGTTTTATCAACTTTCTTCTTGTTATGATAATAGTTATTGAAGTATTCTTCAGTAACTTTCTTACATAATTCCGGCGCTTGACAGAATCGGTGTTATCAACCTATTTATCAGCCTATGCTTGGCCTTTAATATACTGGTTTTAGTGTATATTTTCCAAAACAAGTCTATTTCATTAATTATGTAATAAATAACATTTAGCAAGTGTCCTCGCAAGAACAAGGTTGAGAAACATTGACCCAAGTTGGAATCAAATTAGAAATGTGTAAAAAAATTCATTTCCTTGTTATTTTTGCCGTTTAGTAGACAAGATGCAATTATCGAACGCCAGACAAACTTACCGTTGGAGTAGGAAGCTCGTCTAGTAGATTACGTTATTACATTAATAAAACGCATACCGTAAATAGATCATACGTAAAATCGATCATGACCTCGTATAAATGAGTTTGTGGTTTTTCTCACCACGCTGCGAATGCAAAATTTTTAATTGCATCGCCGATAAATGACTAGCTTCGTGACGACAAATTAAAACGAAAAGGAACGAAAGGAATTGTGAATGACCGTGAACTCAGTTGCAACGCAACATTTGTTGCAACTTTAAAATGAAAATTCATTCAACTTTACATTTTTAGATGTATCTCGGAATTGCTTTCGGGTGTCGAGATTAAAAAAGTAAACAGACCGCCTTATCAGTTGTTTATTTACCGTTAAAATTTTGAAAAGTGGCAACGCGGCACCGGAATAATTTACAAGTTTTACCCTCGTTGCGCCGCCCCTCGAAAAAATCAATAATTTCATAAATCCAGAAGGGTGGCCCCAGAAAAATTAAATTTGGATTAGTGCTTTCCGTTTTATTATCATACCCCTATTAATTTCACACAAAGATAAGGCCGGTTTGCAGGTAAGAAAATTACCTGCAGAAAGGTTGTCGCAGCTGCCGACTCTCGATTAGTTTTCTCACAAATTTTCTACCTGTGAAAAGCTTTATTATCAATAGCCAATGTAAACGTACGGTGCTGAAGCAATTCCGAACTTCCTGTGACTGACTCATGTAAGATTATACTCTGGCAGAATACAAAAATTATCCGAACAAAGAAACGTTACATCCTGTATAGGTGGTTTCCAATGTCGATCAATACACCCGTGTGGAAAAGATAATGTTACACCCTTACGATGACACGAAATTGTCGAGGTGTGTGGGAATACAGTTGCAGGAAAATTTTAGAGTGCGGGGTGAACAACCCCCTGTTATCCACGTTAGTGGTTTAAGTTTTGGTAAAGGGTTAAGGGGAGAGAAGCAACCCAAACGGAAAACTTCCAATGATTCGGAGAATCGAGACCCGACAAAAGGACACAGATCGCCCGAATAATTAAATCACAAATGGTTTCTCTTCGAAATCATATTTACATCAAAGCAAACGTACAAAAAATAAATTAATTCGACTAGGAATCTAAAATGTAATGGAAATGAAGAAAATAGCTCTCAGCACTTTGTTGGCAACGAAGCAAAAAAACATTTCCGAAAATTCGGATTGCTGTGAACAGTCAAAGCCATTTATATGTCAAATCAACAATTTGACTTAAGTGTTGATTTCGGAAAATGCCTGAAAATTTGACCAGCATAAAAAGATAAAATCCAATTCATTCGCTAAAGCAAATTTCTTGTAATTACTTGAATGTGATGTAAATATGTAAAAGTGCTTTCTATAGGCATTTCATTCAGGTTAATGATTGTTGACTATATCAACGATATTTAGCAAATACATATATGTAATAACAGCAAAAATACCACTTTAAAGAAATAAAATATGCTTCAAATTGCTGTACAGTGAATATAGACAATAAAATAAAAATTTTGTTTAATTATTTAACTTCTTATTAATTCAAATTTATCTCAACCGTCTACCTACAACAATTTGTAGACAAACATAATTTCTATTATTTCAACTCAACAACAAATATTTCTTAGGAACATTTCCAAAATATGCAGTTGTGGCCAATTTGCAACATTTATACTTATAGATGTTGATTGTTTAGGTATTTTTTTTAAGAACACTACACTTCAAAAGTCAAAAAAAATACTAAACGAATACAATTTTTTTGAAATACATAAAATTAAATATGTAAATAACAGTGAAATTGCATTTATTACAACAGCTATGTACTTAAAAATTCGTTCTAACAATAAATTTAATTTCAGTTATCATAGTTAAAGCAAGACTAAATATTTGTTTAGCACACCTACTAAAAATATTAAATTTTGATAAGATTAATTGAGTTGTTGGCAACATTCATTGAAACAAAATATGAAAAACACTGTCTAACAGCCAGTTTTCCGCAATTTGCAAAATAATATACCTAAACTTCGAAACGTTTAAATAAGCCATTTGGCAGTTGTCTCGGTGATATTGCTGTTAATCATAAAAATTTGCAATTCAAACGTGAAATATAAACATGTTTACAGCAAGCACGTTGCATTCTGCCGATGCAAAAGAGGCGTTTATTTCTGTTCGCGAAGCCAGTGTCCATCCTCGTGTTTTTGCCTCTTGTCTATCAATCAGTAAAAAACAAGCCGGTCCGCAATATCAATTTAACCCTTGAATCCTACCTTGTCTGCCTACGATCTCGGCCACATGTTCTGAACTGGGCACCGGCACGCACTCGGTCATGTTCTGCGACTTCTTGGAGCGCACTTCGTCCAATCCAACCGTGGCGAGGCTGCCCACGAAGGGCGCGAGGTCTCCCGGCGCGTCGGGCTCCGAAACGGCGCTCAAAGGCTCGCTGAAGCCCAGCATGGAGAGCTCGAGGGCTAGTTGGAGAGCCCGCTCGTCGCCGATGCCGCGGTCCATGTCGGAGAAGAGGCTCGACGCCGGCATTTCCGCTTTCAGAACTGATTGTCGACCGGCTTCAGGCGCAACAACAAGGTTCATAAGACATATAAACGACGCTAAGTAGTAAAAACGATTCACTCGTACAAAAATATAGTAATTTCTAGTTTAGGGTCTAACCGTTATTGTGGAACAAGCAGACGCGCCGCTTGCAAGAGACTGACTGAAACCGAGGGCCCGGCGTGAACCATGTGCCCACTGGCGCGCAGGAGGCCCACGAAGCCGGCCCGCCAACTTTGAACTCGGGGATTCGATTGGACGAGGAGTTCAAATCCCCCTCCAGTGGCGCAGACTACTGCGATGTGGGACGACGACGGTTGTTGCAAACAAAGGCAAACACGTGCTCGACTAACCGACGTAACCGGCTTTTGAGAATTTTGCACTTTTGCTCGTTTTGGAACGATCTTTTGCTTAATCGAGATATGGAAAGATCCACTTTGGTTTTTACTTATAGACCAAAGAAGCCAACCCGAACGAAAGGCATTCAAGACGACCAAATCATGAAAAAAGGGATATTCTTGCTGCTGAAGAGCAAATTTCGGTTTCTTGAGTCATGGCCAAAAACATTCACACATCAAGCACTACATGGAGTTCACATTTTATAAAAATAATGAAATAAATAGTATAAAAAAACTTTCTATGACTCAAATCCAGTAATTTATTTACGATATAAGTTATTATAAACTTATAACCGAGTTTATAACAATAGAAGAAGTAGGATGTAAATGTAGAATATGTTCCAAATTGCTGTAGACAGTCAAGGCAAATGAACGAATACACCGCTTGTACCGTCAGTAAAATGATTTTTATTGCTAAAGAATCGTTAATAAAATTGTCAAAATAATAACTCTATTATTTATTTTTATCTAAAACATCATAATAAAAAATTATTGATTTTAACTGCCTACAGTGTCTACCTACTGTCTACAACATTTCATACAAATATTATTTAAAAATTTGTAAAAACAATTCATTTCAACCTAAAGTAGAAGTGTCTTTAGCCGTCTGAAAAGAAAAATATCCAAAAATGTGAAATGCCATTTTGTTTTGTATGTTCCTCAGTTTTTTATTATAAATTAAAAAATTAAAAATTAGATGAAAAACCCACTCATAAAGTTTACAATACATCAGACTGGAAGAAATTAAACGGGCTCGAATCTACATTATATAATTTAATCTCATTTTATTCTTTTTTACCTCTCTGTAGAAACAAGGATAATTAGAAATGAAATAAAATAAATAAATAAATAAATGAAATAAAATAAAATGAATTTATAGAAAATTACCCTGCCAAAAAATTAGATAGGTAAGTATTTAGTAGATAAGTAAGTTTTTAACAAAATAATGTGTTGTGGCCAAGACTTTGTGAATGTCTTTGGCATTAGTAGGTACGACATAGTATAGATGAAAAACAATGAAATTTGAAATTAAAATTAAAAGAAAGTCAATTAAGAAGAGAGCTGTTTTACCATATATTAAACATTTATTCACCCCATTTATGTTAATGTTAATAACTCCTACGTTTTGACTTTTCTGTAATAGAAAAATAGTATAAATTCTTATGTATTATAATTATTACTTATTTGTATTACCGTATTTGCTGAATCGAAAAAACCACTTTGTTGCTCTGAGTCAATGCCATAGAAAGGCGTTTCCCAAAACCTTTAACTGACCCAGAATTTTTTCGATTCATCGATATATTCGACAAAATAGTAATAATTACTTACGTAAAAATAACTCGTTATTAGACTCGATTTAGGAATCAAAACCGTGCTTCAGTGATATTTAGCAAGTGAAATTTGGATCAATCGTTTTACAAAATGATTTTATTTTACATGTAATGGTTGTGTTAAATGTCACGATTAAATAATATGTCGTTTCAGACTCATTTATACTTGTCTAACCTTGTAAATTTTAACACAAAAGGAATCATAATAAAAATATATATCAGGTAAAATGTTTTTAGAAATTTGCCGACAAAAGTGTATAAGGTAAAGAGGTAACTTAATTATACTACCTGAAAGTTAGTCGCCAGTTTGGTCTAAAAATAAAATTTCTCAAATGGAAAAATAGCAATTAATTTGACAAGATCTGGTAAACAACAATGAATATTTAGAATTTCGACACCGGAAAATGTAATTGTAAGTGACTAATCTGGGTTTAATGAAACCTTGTTAAAATCTAAGTGTCGATAAGAGCGCTCAACTACTGAAATGAATAATTCAAAAATAAAAATTATATACATATTTAAATTGCTGACGAAACCTTCCGGTTAAATTCCTGTAAATGTTTACAGATTTGTTAAAATCAGTGACTTTCAGGACACCTTTAGATCTCAGCTACTTAAGTTGCCTTAAACCCCCCATAAGGCGTTCGAAGAACGAAAGGTAGTAGAAATTCACATAAAATGCTAATTTCAAAATTTTCAAGGAAACCTTTATGGTATTTAACTTCCAGTCTTCAAATTAATTAAATAATTTAGTTATAACCTGTTTCAAATGTTCCAACTTAAGTAGGTATACAGATTTGTGTTGCGTTAGAGAGGCGTGAAAAGTGATTAATATTTGAATGAGAAGATCCGTCATTTCGCTGAAAGCTCTTTGTGCAATTTCCAATACGTTGAAAAATGGTCCCACGTGTCCCCCGAAGAATATCCTCCTCTTTTTGTTGTACAAAAGCTTACAGAAATCCGTAACGCTTCCCCACTAAAATTTCACAAAGAAGTAAACCGAAAAATAATTTTTTTGTTTGTGGAAGGCCAACAACCCTGCATTTTCCCTCATTGTCCTCGCTAAGTACATTGTGGACCAAGTACTTACCTTAGCTCCAGGTAAAAATACGATTTCACAATTCTTTTCATAAAGCTGTCCATTTTATTACCCGAACTTTAGTGAATAGTGGTCTCACAAGATGTAACAAAAGGCATAAATCCTCTCGTAAAACTTTTCCGTTATTCTTTAACGCCGCACTGCAATTAAATTAGCGGCGGTCCAGAGGTGTATTTTATAAATTTACTAATAAATTTTTCGGATATGTTCCAGTAGCGCCACAACGACTGTCATAAAATTAAAATTCTTCAACGCTAAAAATAATGCAGGATTCTAAAGAATTTTTGGCTAGTTTTGTTCTTCGTCCAGGTGGACCTGTGGTTAGTTGTACATTTCATAACTCGAATTAACTGTCTGCAATAAATTGTACGATTCAGCAGTGAAAAATATGCTAAACATGTAAACATTCAAATCGAGTGGAAGGAAACATTTAATAGCAAACATTAAAAAGTTTGCAAGTTGAGTGCCACTCAATTATGGCTATTACGGACCGTCAAACTCATTTTTTATGTTTTTTGATAACACGCAGGGATACAAAATACAACAGAAAGTTAATTGCTATAGCAATTTGAGGACATTGTAGGATGGAGCGCCATCTCTCAGCCAAAAGCTTAAGGTTTATGAAACACTTCACAAATTTCTGTATCAAGATAGCACAACTGCAGTGACTATATTAGACAACTTCGATAAACTTATGGGACCGATAGTTATCGGCTCGATAAAAAATGTTCTAGAAACCTGTCATTATACCACTATTCTTAATTTTATGACTCAATATCTCATAAACTATGCATCGTAGAGTATTCTAACTAGTTGAATCGTGTTCAGCGAGTAATTTTACGTCTAGAAAACCGCATTTCAAGCGTTTTTACGACTTAAAGTAAATTAATCGGCGTTTAAAAATGACTATGCTTATAGCCCTATTCTTGATTTTATTACTCGATATCTCAAAAACTACTCATCGTAGAAGATTTTTAACCTGTTCCAACGTATTCAGCGTGTAATTTCACGTTTAGAATACCATATTTACAGCATTCTTGCGACAAAAAGTTCCTCGACCATTTGCACGTTACAATCTACGAAAACCCAAACGATTTTTATTTAACTCGACCCTACAAGTCCTACAACATTTTGTACACATTTTTTACAGCGTTTTTGCACTTTTCTGAGTCTCTTTGGCCCCTTGGAGAGCATTTGGTTTAAATTCGAAGTTTTTAATTTTTTCAATTTTCTATGAAACTCCCAGTTTCATACTTTCAGTGCTTTCAACTCCCAACTCTTTTCAGAAATCAAAAATTTCTAAATTTCAGACATCAGAAAATAGAAAATCAAAACTCAGAATCCTATTAAAAAGAACTCCCAAAGAAAACGAAATAATATCACATGAGCAACAGAATTGTGATTCAGGGAGGGCCTTGAGAAGTTTTCGCGTATGTCTTCTATTAATTTTGAGTAGTAGAACTACTCGCAATTACTAGCCTGTGAATCTAATTAAGCAATCCACTTTTCTCCATATGTTAAATTTGGTTTAGATCTCGTAATGTCTTCAATTGTGTTAATAATTCATTGTAGATCACCAAATAAGCAACAGGAGTTGTTTTTTTTTTTTCAATTGTGGCCATAAAAAAGTCACAGGGGGTGATATCTTATTACCTCAGAGACCAAATTGTCTCTGTATTTAAACTAATAATGCATCTCTAAAGAATTGCCCAGAAAAGTAATGTTTTTTCACATGTGTCAAAAAGTTACAGTTGAAATAAACTACATATAAAAAACTTATATTTTTTTACTATATACATACTTTATTTTATACTTATACTATGTCAAAAACTTTGAATGCAAAGCTGAAGAAAAAAGTATTGACATTCAATATTTATTGTTGATAAAATTGTAAAAATTTTTTTTAATTAAGGTGCTGCAGAAAGTCTGGTATAAAATAACATATCGCCTTTGATTCTGAAAATTCTACTATGTGTATTTTATGCAACTTTACGTCGATTGTCTTTTTCTATACCTCATGAAATTTTTGCTGTAGATTGCGATAATTCTTGTCATGTTCAGTAGTCAATTATTGTGAAGAAAAAATAAATATTTTTTTAACCACAAACTTTCTTTTGATTCCCACAAATTACAATTTTTTTTACATCTACGTTATTCAGAATACAGTGGTTTACGGTAGTCTGAGGAATAAATGAGACTGGATTGTTGAAATAATACGACGGTATTAAAATGCAAGTAACATAAGTTTTATTTTCAATTGTATGATAAAAATACATTTGTTTGGGCTATTGTTTGCTTGTGTTGAGGTATGAAAAGTTCATGTAGTTGGTCTATTGTAAGTTTGTATCGTGAATGAACACACCATGAATTGACGTGTACATAATAACACGACACGTTAATCTGCGCGATGTTATCTTGTACACGCCACTGAACAACGTATTTATTTAGAAAGGTAAAGCATTACCTATTCGTCTCATATCTAGATATTAAAATTAAGATCTGTATTAAAACAATTGCATGTTAAATATTAAAAAATAAAAAACAATAATATATTTTTCCAATTATCTACAAATCTCTAACATAAATTTTTAGACGTATTAAATGCTATCTAAACGAACCGAAACACATTAATTTACACAAAGGTACTAAGTTTTGCACATGCAAAATTGGAGCAAATTTGTGTAGGCAACACTGAGATACTTTTTAAATTTTATTATCGACACTAGGATTAATTACAAATATATAGATAATATACATTTGTGTTCACGTTTCGTTTTATTCTTCAAGTCATGCTTCCTGCTACATATTAAATAACAAATAAAAAACAAAGTGCACAATGCTCTTATCGGTGCTATTTACAACCTCCTCAACGGAAAACTCTTACAAAATCATAAAAAAATTAAGTATTGATGTCGATTTAACAACATTCTTATTCAACAAGGTAGCTGTAAATCATGTCAAAGAATCGTTATTTACAATGAAGCATGGTTTTATTCAATTGTCATGGAGATCACTGAATCTAAGAATAAAATCTAGTATTTTCACATCAGATCACTAATCTTGCTGTGACTGTTTTCATATGTTTATTACACATAATTATCACATTTTTTTCTTCAATTTAAACTACACGGACTCAGCGTTCGGCACTGAAGTTATAGAAAAAAACTACTGGTTTATTCTTCAATAGATAACTTCGTACACTGTCGCCTTTTTGTCCCCGGATCCGGTCACAATGTACTTATCATCCGCAGAAATGTCACAACTCAGTACACTCGACGACTCTTTCGACTGAAACGAAACAAAGCAAATTAGATTACAATTGGTCAAAATAACAAGATATATACATACGTTGTCAATTAATAAAAGTTATTTCTGACACCGTATATCCGTATATCAAACCTAAACAGTTTGTTTATATTGGCAAAAAAGTGTCGATAATTATTTGACAAAAGTCTTAAAAATAGCCATTTTAATTGTACTTCAACAGTTAGTTAATTTTCAAAGAGTGTTATTTTTTTACTTTGTGAATAAACGGTTTCTGTTATAGTGTTTATCATTATCCAAGTTTTATCTGTGGCAACTTAATTACCTGGAATATGCTGGCCCCATAAGGCGTCCTCCACGCATTCAACAGATTATCCTTCCCGGTCGAGACAAACCACTTCCCGCAAGCGGCAAATCTCAAACTCAACACACAACTCTCGTGCAAATGTAACTGGTATTTGTCCGGTTTGGTGGCATGAAGCACTTCAACGTTCGAATTCTCCATTCCGACCGCCAACCACTCGCCCGTGGGACAATACCCCAATGAGAAAATCTGCGAGCTAAAGTCGTGCTGTTGCAATTGCCTTCCTTCCCTCAAATCCCAACTTCGGACCGTATTATCCAACCCTCCAGTCCACAACTTAGTGCCGTCGGCGGAAATGTCGATACAGGAGGCCCCATCGGTGTGTCCTTGGAACTGGCGAACGAGAGTCTGGTTGTGGAGATCCCACACGGCGATGTGACCATCCGAACAACAGCTGAAGCAGACTTTCGAGTCGGGGCTGATGGCCAGAGCGTAACAAGCCGGAGCACTCGATGTCAGTTCGGCTTTTATCCGGGGTGTGGGGCTAGCCAAGTCCCAAATCGACAAATTGCTGGCTTCGCCCCCCACGATGAGGGTGCGGCCATCGGGGAGAAGTTTCACAGATCGAATGTAATTATCACGTTGCTGCAAATAAATTAAATTACATTAATGATTAAAGACAGTAAGTCTCTACGAACCAAACAATCTAATTGTGATACCGGACTCTTGGATCCAGGCTGACTTATATCCCAGACTTTGACGCAGCCTTTACCACCGGTGTAAACGTATTTCGTTGGGTTGGATATTGTCACTGCACAAACCACTTCGCCATGACTCAAAGTGTTTATCTGGCGGGCGTGACGGGGAATTCCGGGACCTATTAACGCGTCCGGAGGGAACGGAACGGGCTGCATCTGGCCGTCGGCACTAACGTGGAACGAGTAAGCGCTGCAAAAATAATTTTTTGATTTATTGTTACAAAAAAAGAATATCAGATTATTTAAAAAGACAACACCACACTTTTTGCAGTCATACAGCCAACAGTTTTAAAAATTGCATTTTTTAAATGACACACCAAGTGCTTTGTTATGAAAAATAATAATTTTATAAATCTACCTTGACCTTGCTCCTAATTAAATTCTACAAACAAAGTCAGATTTAACAGCATCAAAACCAGAAGTAAAATAATAGTCCATTCAACGACGAAATTATAGAATAAAGGTCGAAAACAGAATTTTTGACTTCAAGATTGTATTTGGATTAGTTATTAAGAAGTAAACATACTCAAAGTCCCCGATCCACTAAAGGTCCCCAGAAAACGGTACGAGTTACGAAAAAAATGTTCAAAGTCTATAAAAATTTTTACAAGATCGTCTTCTCGGGTTTTTGTATCTCAAATTATTTTCGAAATATTCGCTAGTAAATATCGCACTCTAAAACTATTAATGAATTAACGTAAAGATTGCTAAAAAGTTGTAAGCATTGTGATTGGCCAGTTTAAAGTCGGCCATTATAATAATGTAAAAACCCAATCAGTTTAGATTTTTGGATTCATTCAAGAATTTAATGAAGTGATGTGATTGGTCCGTTTGAGGTCGGCCATTATAAAAACGTGAGAAGCCAATCACTTTAGATTTTGGGATTCATTCAAAATGTAGTGAAATTAATTCCGTTTTGCATTCATTCGTAAAAATAGTTAATTACAATTTTTAAAATGTTAGTGTGTGACTGTGTGCCCTTTATGCGCTCTGGGCTCTCTTTTGTGACCATTATGAGTAGGTATATTGTGACGGAAAGTCTGCACCTTACGTTTCATTGAACTGGATGTGGAAATAAACCGAAATATTTGTGTTTTACCCAACCTGTACGCTACAACATAAACTGGCGACGAGGATACAGAAGTGAAAATGTTTTTCGATTATGAACATTTGCAAGAAGTGAAACATAACCTCACTTTTTTGACTTCCTTGGGGCCATATAGGAAGATACGAAAAAACTGTTTTCTACAGTACAATTTGCAATCTGGAACTAATAATCCGTCACAACCCCTTTTCTGTAAACTTGATATTTAAGCACCATGATGCTAAGTGAGACAAAAAAAAGAGTAAGTACCTACGACTTTGCTATAGGATACCTCAAAAACTATTTAATATCGAGAAAAACGTCTTGTAGGAAATTTTATAAACTTTAATTTAGTGTATGACCATTTTTTCGTAACATGCATCGTTTTGAAAATATAAGAGAGAATCTAAGTATAAAACGGATAAGTATACTCTTTTTTATATTAATGTGCATCAATTAGGTTGTAAAAGTCTAAATGCATCTTTAATTTAAAGGCTACTTCATACAAAAAATGTCATTAATGTCATTCAGAACAAATTCAATCACATCAGTAATGACAAATATCTTTAAGTTTGCTACCCTATATTAATTACGCTGTTAATTTTAATAATTTTTTTGCTACCTGAGGTACATTTTTATTTGAAAAAATAATTTTTACGGATGATTGAGGTTAGAGTTGTTTGAATTTTCGCATGGTTGCCACCGTAAAATTATCCCTTTCAACGGTTACTTCGATGCACAGTAATATGAAAACGAGTATAGGTATTTCTGACTTTGCAATTCAAATTTTAAACTACTAAAATAAATATTATAATGGTATTGTAGATTTACTTTCAAACACTTATTTTTCCCCAATTAAAAATGTTACAGTACACCTACTTTGCGAATTTTTTTAGGAACATAATCTTTTTATCTGCATAACTTTATTTCTTTTGTGTTGTCTTTTTCAGTAAAGTACAGTTTACGGAAATGTCTTTTCAAAACTTACGGCTTTCCCCCGGGAATGCCCCCGAGGCCCGGCACCACGGGCGCCCTCATCTGCGAATGTGGATCATAGCCCACTTGCAACGGCGGCCGCGGATAATTATTCAAAGCAGGTGGAAGATTATTATGAAGTCCACTGTAAGCCCCCGCCGCCGCAGCTGCTTGTAGATCATGTGGCGCTCCTGAAACCATCAAATTATGCAAATGGTCACTCTTATACACCTCCATTACCATTCGACATGCCGGCGAGGTACGGCGGGTATTGTCCCAACGCTGGCGGTTTGACCACCGGTTTGAGGCCACTGGCGGCAGACGACGACCCCGCCGCCGACGTGGGAGTAACACTTTTCGAAATGGGAGTCGATGGTTTATCTCCGTCGAGTTTTTTCGTCGAAGGCGTTGAAGCGTTGCTGGAGGTACCCGAGCGCGGACTGTGGGGCCCTGGGTGCTCCTTTTTCGGGACGAGTTTATCGATACCGTTCTCTCGCGGGGACGTTGTGCCGTTAGGGGGCGAAACGGGGTCCTCGGAGGCGTCGTCCACCACCAGATCTTGATCGCTCTTTTCACCGTCGCTGTGCTGCAAGCCCAAACAGAAGTCAAAAACCGAAAATTAACTTGAAAAAATTTCGTGGAGAAATTTTTTCTTCACATTGCTTGTTTTAGTAAATTAGTTTTGGGTTTAGAAAGCCGAAGCTTGTTAAACGACTTTGAAGCATTCCATTTGTCTGTGATACTCGGATTAAAAAGTTAAATGAGAGATGTAGAATTTATAACGGTGGCGTGATATCAAGATATCAAACAGACACTGTAACGGCCTATTATATGGTAAATAGATCGTACTTGTCGCAAAATGTTAAGTAGCCTACGCGTTGTGCAGACGGCTGGCTGCAGGCGGGAGGTGCAGTCGTTGGGACTCCTCACGGACAGTTTTATCGTACTATCACAAATCACACGAATAGCTGCATGTCGTGTACTCCTGTCCTTAAATATACATTCATGAGACGAGAGAAATCACGACCGAGAAACGACTATTTGCTGATTAGAATTCGATTCAGGAAGCTGTCAAATGAGGAGACTTAATTCCAATATAATTTAAGGCCTGACTTCCCTAACTGGAAGACATTAGGTGGCGCCACTACTTATTACTCGCCAAATTAAGCGTTTCGTATACAGAAATGACCAATTATGCTAAACACAGGATTATAGTTTCCGTCGTTTATAACCTACAAGAAAATAAAGTTTCAGATAGAATCACAGAAAGTGATGTTAAGGAAAATTCAAATTTCCCGGCCTCTCAACAAAATAAATAAAATATGTGAAACTAGAGTTTAACCTCGACACTTTTAGATCATGATTCCTGATCTGATAACCAAAATTACAAAAATATGTAGTTTAAAGTAGAAGATTCACTTTACGATATGCCATGAGAAAAGTAAATACGACTCACGATTACATTATAAAAAAATTAATAAAATAAAAAATAAATAAAATTCCACACTCTGTTAACTGGCAGAGGTTAAAAATTTGAGAAAATATTTTTCCAGCTTGTGTCCTTGGTTATTTTGATTAAGTTGATATGAAAATAACAATCTGTGTTCCGCCTTCGCGTCGTCATAAAGTGTAAAAAATAATAATGTGTGAAAATTTTCGTAAAAAGCTTAATTTATTCGCGGCACATTTCAGCCAGCGCCTGAAAAAATCAACACTGTCATAAATAATAATCTTAATGGTTAAAATTATTCCTCTCAAAGTTTATGGTTTGACCATCGTAAAAATCAAAGCCCAACTTGTAATTAATTTCGCGGTGCAAACCTTGACAACATTTACATTTTAATAGCATTTTATATCGTCGTAAATAATTCTTTATTTTCACAAATGCCAAAGAAATTTATATAAAAATAATAGTTTCAATCTCCATTGCGGTAGTGCCATTTCGAGATGTGCAATGCAAGTGCATCTCACTTTTATTATTTAGGTCATGTGGCTTTGTAATTTCGAGATGTACTTTCTTGAAATGCTTGTTAGGCGAGTAGTGGTGACGTCTTTCCTGCAACCGTTTTACATTTTAATAAAACATTGAATGCATTTAGTGCACGTCTCGTTTATTTCATCTTATGTTTATGTCTCAAGCTGGGAACTGCATTACGTAAAAATAGAAACCAAGACTGCAATTTGAAATTTATCTTCGCAAATAAAACCGCGAGCCATCACATGACACTCATTTTTATTTAGCAACTAAATGAAAAATGAAACGTTGAGAAATTTATTAGTAGGTTAAAATTGAAACTACGTACTTTAATACTTACGTGTCCCATGTCTTTCTCCTCTTTCTTCGGTTTCTTGTGTTCAGATTCTTGAGGTGTTCGGGGGCGGTACTTCTCTCGCTCGGCAGGAGATATCGAATTCCGCTGCAAATTCAAACCAGATCTGTTTATAAGTGGTCAAACCAGTTTTGTTTTAACTAGTTATAATGTACTATACAAATTGTAGGAACTAGAAACCGGTTTTGCTAGTTTTGAGAAACTCGCGCCGCATTTGTGCATTATTAGTAAAAGTACCTATTCAATTAATTAACAAAAGCGTCGGAATGGCATTAAAGTAACCGGGAATTGTAGTCGCGAACGTACTGTTAATAATCCAGTAAATGAGGCGTCTGTCGCGATGAAATAGGTCATGGAAGCTTTGGAGTTTTACAACCCCTCTCCGTGTGTTCCGGGCAATTTCTCGTGCGAGCTTCGAGTCGATGAAGCTTTTATTTCCCCTGGGGAATTTGTCCAAGTCGAGAAATGAAACTATACCGAACCGAAACACGTATTTTGTCACCGGGATGTCTGAATCCGATCGAGAAAAAAACAGAGAGAAATGTTCACCTTCGGATCTACCGCATATGTTACCATCAAATATTTGTTCGCCAACTTTTGATATAATGGAAACGGAGATGGCCGTTCCAAACTTCGTAATTGCCAACAAGGATCGATAAAGTGACAAGATTTCTAATAAATATAAATATGGAAACATGATACATCACTGAGAATGGCACCGCGAGACGCCTTTACACCCCTTGAGTGCGGTTTTATACCCTCCCACAAGAGCACCACGTTTTCCAAGGCTTTATGTAACATTCAACTGTCACCTGTACCGCGCCGTCCCCGTAAATACCCCTAGATATATTGCGGAGTATCGCCGGAGAATACGAAAACGTCTGTTGGATATAAATTATGTGTTTATCCTTGTATTACCGATGTTCTTTTTGCATACAAACGTCCAACTTGTAGTTTTATTTCCACGAGATTTACTCAATATGCTGATTCGACTGCCGGCAAAAAACCCTTTCACAGCCAAATGGGTATTAACAACGATTAACATAATCGCCTTCAGTCGCGTAAATCGCTTCCATTCGCTATGTCTGTAAATTGGTTTCATGGCCTTAGCCAGGAGACTGATTATTGTCTTGTCCTCATTCCTGCCGCACAATTAATATGCGCAAATGTTCATTAAGCGTGTATGAGGCTTTTCCGAGTAGCTATTAATTTTTATTATCCCATTCAATGACGATCAAAGCAACTTTAATTCCAGTACTTGCAAGGTTAGATCAGTATTTCACTAAATGTTTAATTAAACGAAGATTAAAGATGTTTTAAATTGGAAACTAATCACGTCGACCTAAAAGTGTCATTTCTAATGAGAGCATACTATTTTAATTTTTGTTGCTGTCACATATCGAAAATTCAATTATTGAATTCGGAATCAAAGAGTAGGTAATTAATCCCGTCATGCGAGTGGTATATCGTTTGATTTGCAAATTCATAAATCATAGCACAATAAATCAATTCGATTAAAACTATAGCAAACACATAATGAACAGGTTTATCAAGCGCAATTTATACCCGTTTCGAGTGGAACCCAACATGTACCCAATGTGTACCAGGTAAATCGCAGCTGCCAACAAACCGTTTTCACGTCTGCAATAATCATTCGGCCGGACCACTGAACCGGAAAGATAGGGTGACGAACCGGCTTTAATACATACAAATATTGTGCGTATAAATTGTAAGTATGTCTCATTTCACTCCACACCGATTCGTAGTGCAGATCGCTTCGCTTATAATTAATCGACGATTTTTATAGTGGGGTTGGACGCGAAGCAGCGGTGAGATGTAAGTGATGGCGCCAATTTAGAATTTTCATTTTGGGTTTTACACCGACAGCTCTATTTCCTTCGAAAAGAGGGCGCTATAAAATGTGAAACTCATTGTCCTCCACCCGAGTGAAAATGTTTAATAGATAAAGATATCCCGGTCATAAAGCCTGAAAGCCGGTAGCAATGTTTATAGCTTTGCTAAAAACATAAACCATAACTTTAATATTTCTGCATATATACCGCAAGATGTAAGAACGTCGCTGAAAATACACACATTATTTTCGCATTCTTATTTTCATCGACATACTTTGTAATCTCCCGTCGGATTCGTGGGAGGAAACATCTACATAATGTAAATATTTTGTGATAAGTTTTAGATGAATTTCCAGACAGGAAATTGTTAATCGTTTCAGGGATAAATCATTTCGGTCAACATTTTAAAATGATGACAATGAATCCATAACAGGGCGCTAAACTAGTAAAGTGCACGACGAATGGGGAAAGCTAACTTTATTGCCGTGGCTGTACAATAGGGGCCATTCAAATGCGAGGCACATATAATAACGTGGACTTTATTGTTTGTAGTGCCATCCTGTTCGCTCTCTCGAGAAAATAAAACTGCCACAAATCTCCTGCTTCGCTCGAGGGTCCCTTCTTTTTCCTCTACACCCTTCACATTATCACGATGTGGAAACGACCAAACTCACGAGAGGCCTAATTCACACCCATCCAAAAAAATTAAAGCATTTCCAAAGTCAAAACATTCATTAAATCAGAAACAGTCGGAGAATATAAAGTGCAGTTTCGCTCGACCGCACAAAAGGTTCGTGATTTGAAACGGCGCTTAATATAGGGACGACGTACAACACACAATATAAAAGGGTCGGAAGCGGCCGGATTTAACAATAGATTAGAGCACGTCACTTTACAACGCGGTCTGCCTCTGGCAGAAGAATGTGCTAGTTTTTCCGCGGCCTGTAAATTGATTAGGGGCTGAAAGCCGGTGCGATTTTTCAGGGATGACTCGATTACTTTAGACGGTGCGTTTGAATGGATGCTATTCATTCTAATTTACTACAAGCAACTTTCCAGCCTGAAACTGAGGAGACTGTAATCGTATTAAGATAAATTAACGAAGGAGACTGACTCATCCACCAACTTACGCCACCAATTAATCTTAAAAATTACACTCCCTTTGAGAACACAATAAATTTTTATCACTCCAAAAATATCACCTAATTGTTGACGAATATTCGCGTATTCGCTTTTTGCCTTAACTCTCGTTGAATATTTAATTTGAAGTTATGTGATGTAAGTATAACGTGTTCGCAATGTCACTTCAGACGCCTTCCTCTGTATAACATATTCTTACAACACACGAGTGCAAGTCGTTTGACTTCGCTCCGTTACATCAAATATTTATGGTTCGTCGGAGCGTTTATATTCCTATGAGATTTTTACTGGAAAATTTACAGATGGTATAAAAACTCATTCATGTTATTACCTTTAAATATTTGGTATCTCTTTATTTCCTCTCGAATATATTCAAGTTTCTCGACGATAAAACATTTTACGGCTACCAATTCGTGTCAATAGTTTTAATGCTGCCATCATCGGAAATCGGTTTTAATTGAGTTTTCGGCGGTATTTTTCGGCGACTAATTGATTCGTTTAAATGGTTAAATATTCGCGTTGGATAAAATCGAGCTAATTAGCACATCGAGGCTGTGTAAAGTTAACAAAGAGCAAGCGTTTGGCATTTCGCGTGAGCGTTGAAAAATCGCAACACTAAGTTTGACATGTTTTAAGCAGACTGTGACCCTGTGTGCAAAAATGACGAGTAAAGTGTCACATTCTCGTGCTGTTTTGTGTACAAAATGAAAAAGCAACCAACTTTTTCAAAAGCCTTTGATCATTCGTACTCTCGACGCGGCACATAGAATGCAGTTCGCGCTCCAGCACATAGGAGGCGACAAATGCTCGCACAGATGAAAGAGCAGAATTCTGAAGGTTCAATTATGCTAACGTAATCACCCAAAAACACACACTTCGTTTTATAATAAGCCAGTGTGGATTATGGAATTCGCTCGCTGGTCGCTTTCAGTTCGCTCGCTCTTAAAGCCAATTTGCGATATGTATTACAAATTGCTTGATTTGGTTGCGTTGGCACTTGGCCAAACGAGATTTTTATGTAGTGTCGTTTAGGAATGTTGCCAGCAGTGCGACTGAATCCCAAAGTTGGGATTATTAGAAATTTCTCTGATAATGTTGAAGATAAAATTGATGACAGTGTGTTTGTGCTTTTAACAATTTTTGTTGAATAGTAAATAACGAAGTGCAGCCATGTCAGCGATAATTTATGGTTTACAAGAGTATTAACTATTATCTTTCAGGGCCCCCCATTAATTGAAAGTAGATAGCATCTATCATAAATTATGACTAAATTGTTATGTGTAAGTTAAAAGTGTTGCGAGTTAATTATACTGAGCGGTAACATAAATGAGTATTCCCGAAACTGATTAATGATAATGTATAGTTTAGTTGCCTCCCTTTAATAATTATCTCCGGTTATCAGGCAACTTGGAGTGGTTTTATTGCTGATAAAAATGCAGTCCGGAATCGGTTAAACAGCAGTTAATAGTCAGCGACACCGTGAGTCAATATTAATTATTCAATGATCTCAAATTGAAAACTGATTTGCGCTTGCGAGGGTTGTGTTTATGCGGTGCGCCCGATCTCTTAATCTCTCTCAATTACCCCCGGCGAGTTTCGCCGCTCCCAGTCATCTCACCCCTTGTTTCGCTCCCGCAACGCCCCCAATTAAAACTTGTTCCGTGCGCACTTTTCCGCCGCTGGTTATGCAACCAGGCATGTTGAGGGTCCCACAGTTTTTACTCGCAAAACACGGATCCATGAATAGTAACATGCGTCAGCAAAACACGCCACGAGAGCGTTATTAGTTATTACAAGGGGACAGGCTGCACCATTAAGCAACATATTGTCCATTATGGGGCATAAGCGAGTCACTTAGGGATGATTCACGCTCACCCTCGATTATGACAACGGCATGGAATTTTTTCTGTGTCGATGAGGAAACAAATTATTTTAATTTTCTCGTTTCACGCCGGAGCCAAATCTCGGCCGAGCCACCCTCCGTCGGGGATTAAAATCGCACCTTTTTATCATCGCTAGTTGTGTAATATTTTTTCATTCCCCCTGTCTGTATCTAATCCATTTAGAGTCCCTATCCGCCCTTGCCGGCTGTCAGCTACGCTTAATGCCGCGCTTTATTTCCATCCGACAAACCCCACAGCAACGGTAAATAAAGAACGAACCGAAGATGCTAGACCTGCACTTTCAATTTACTAAATTGAAACGCCGCATGTTTTCTCGGAGAGAAACGAAAAATACTGATTTCTACTGATAACAACATCACTTCAATATGTCTACAAGCAAAATCATCTGTCGTCGCATAAATAAAACCTACACGACATTTCATATTTTCCTCCTCAAGTTGGCGAAATATTTTTTTCAAAATATGCCAAATCCCCTTACAGTGACAATTGATTTTAGAACATAAAACAGAGTTAAGTATTAAAAATTTATGTAAATACAGTACAAAATTATAAATCGTTCAAAAATTCAGTGACAATTAAAATGCACTTATTGAAAAAAATGTATATTAAAAGTTCGGAGTTTTTGGGGTGGTAGTGTTTGCCTCATCTAAATTGGTGTGAAAAAGAACCATTCCAGAAATTAAACAAAAGACAAGGAAAAATCTGTAAATGGTGACTAAGACTCTTATGTAATCTGTAAAAAATGAATAAAAAGTGTTGGTCTTCTGGAGACCGGTTTCACGCATGGGGACGACAGGAGTTAAATGGTGTGTCGGTGTGAAGTGGAGCGAATAAATCTCTTGTGGCTGGCATAATGCAGCATAAACTATGCATAATAATAAAGGTCCGGATCGCGTCTTGCGTGCGGTATAAAATTTCTTGAAGGAGTTGTTGGTGTCGAGAATCGTCCTTAGCTTTAGGTCTGGCCGCAGCGCAACCGCGAAGCAACTACTCGCAGAGCGACTGTGAACAATTTACCCACTTTGCGAGTAGAAATTAGGACTGGGAAGTGCGACTCCTTTCATAAATTACACAATTACGGCGACGAGGGTGTGAACATCTCGAATGGGGTAAGGCAACGACACCCTCGAGGTGCAATTATACTCCAGATCCTTCAAACAACCCCTTACAAACCCATCTGGCTGCTACGAGCGCTTGGAAGACAAAAGGCCTCGTTACCGGCAAAAAATATTTTCTGGAATTCTAAACTCGAGAGCAGTTTTCTTAATTTAATTAAGGCTGAGTTATGGCAGCGCTCGCGAAGAAGAGGTTTCGTGAAATTTAATTTGGGTAACTTAGTATTGTCACAAGTTTAAATCGTATTCCCCTTCTTTGCGACTGGGGTTAATTTGGTAATTCACTGCGAGAATGCATTAGATTCTAAACTTTCAAATTCATTATTCATTTTACGTACTGTTTCTCATTTACATAAATGCGTTTCTTGCCTCAAATACGAATCGCAACACTCCAACATTCATTTTTATTAGCGCTCCCCAACATCAACAATCTACTCCTTTTTGCAAAAACTAAATTCAATCTTCGATGCTCTATTTGAAAATGAAAAATCAACATTGTTCTAATTACCAATGTACGTGCAATAAAAAAGATTAAATAAAATTCACTCCAGGTGGAAATTTGGACAGTTTCACACGATTGCACATTTATTTAGTTCATTTGATAGAGTCTAGTGTCCGCGGTCGGAGTGGGGGTGGTAGAGTGGGGAAGGTATCGCATACGTACTCGCTTGGTCGACTCCAGATAATTTCGTTCTTTAATTGGGAGAATAGTTGGTTGAAACTCAATATTTGTACGAACAAGTTGGAAGATTCCTGTTAAAATTCAGTTTAGTTGGCGAAATATTTGTGCATCTGAGAGCAAAATGCCGGATGTTTTCGAGAAGGCTGCGAGACGAGGGTGAGAAAACGGGGGTTGTAAGGGTTTAGAGACGTCTTGTGCAGCCGCGAGCACAGTAGAATGTAATTAAAGCAGCACCACTCTCTCGAGGAAGTCACACATTTAATTAACCCGAGTTGGCGCGTAATCGCGATGTTAATGGAGACGAATATTTAATTGCATCGTTATTGCTCTTGATGGATTTCTGTTGGATCGATTTCCGATGAAAAAAAAACGCGATGGTTGATTTTTAAATTTGTTAATCGGTTGTTGGTTTTTGTGTGTCGACTCCACCTGAAATGTAAAACAATATCGCAGCGTTCGGCAAGCAATAAAATCCCCATCGCTGTTTGGTCAATTATACGCACAGAATAATTAACGAATTTACAGGGAGATACCAGTGTAATAACATGTGGGCATGGAATGGTCGAATTGATTACTGCTTTTGTAGTCGATCAGTGTTTCCTGTCGGACCAGAAATTTATGACCCGGTAAATTAGGACCAATGCGCCACATTAACATCTGTCCACGCATATACCACAGCGTGTTTACGAGCCAACCGCATTTTAATGCCTCTTCTTAACGTTAATAATCTAAGCATGCGATCAGACGAAATTTGCTCTATAAAATGCAGGAGATAACGCCCTCTACAAGTAGAGACACATTTAATCACGCGACTTAAACACGAACAGAGTTGAGGAAGTCGCGGTTCTAACTCATTTACAAAGCGATATTAACTCGGGGGCGTGCGTGAGTGGACTTTCCACTCGATAATTACACTGCGTTAAAGTACATATCCATTTATTAATTATTTATAAATATGTAATGAACCGGGAACACGACAACTAATTAATATCAATAATAAATTCAGTTCGTTTAACTAACCTGTGTTTTGTTTCCCTTTCAATTGTAGAATTATACGTTATTTTCTATACCAATAATAATAATTGATCGTTTTCCATTTAACGACGAGAAATTATTGTCTGATCGGGAGTTGCGCAAACTTAAAAATTAATCAAATTTGTCTTTCGCTTTTGCCACGATGTTGCGAACGCTAATTGGACTAATTTAGAACCGTTATTAATGACAGCAGTGGCACTTGTTGAACTGTTACTTTCAACTCCACAGACGGCTCAAGAGATGGTTTATAAGACCTAGAAGTCAATATTTGGTAAGTCAAGATGTGTTTCGCTCGGTAAACATTTCTGTCGTATCCTACAATTTTTCTCAATGTCCAAACGAGAATATGAGTGATGACTCCCCCCACCAGTCTCTGTATAAGCGGACACAAGTCATCAGTTCGGCTTTGGTGCCAAAACCTCTTAACATTTCTGTCAGTATCGTCGGGTTGTCCCGCCGCCCCCAATAAAAATGTAATGTGCTGTGTAAACCGTCCGTAAGCGACGGCGTGGAGTGCAATGAACGGATAGCGCGCCCCCGACCGCAGCGCTCAACCCTAGCTGCGGTCGGGATGTAAACTTGTGTAGCGCCGCGGTCGAGTTGCGGTTTAGGGGAGAAACAAGACACCAGCGCTCAACTCCGCGTAGACAAATCCGGCCGCCGGCAGACGGGGATGTTAATAATTGTGAATGTAAACATCCACCATTCTCGTCCTTCTCTGATCCTCTTCGAAGATGTAGTTTGGGCCGTGATTCCGTGATCGCAAACTCTCACGGATGGATGTAGCTTGTTGCCTCGAGATTGGTGTGTTTTAGCATACAGATGTATGTAATATGTATACGTCTGTGCGGAAATCGTTCGGGTTGGGATTCGAATGGAATGCATATTAGAAGGAAGGTTTCCCAGAGCGGCAAGGCGACGATTTGAATGACCTTGGACGGTCCCCACTCCTAACACTCCCCCTATTGCATTATTAAAGTATAAAAAGATCAGCATCGGTGAGAAGCAATCAGTTTTGGAGTTTGTTTTGGTTCGGGGATTAATCCCCCCAATAAACCTCACCATCAATAATCCCGATACGCGGAATAAAAAGTCAATCAATAACCGTTCTCGCATCCTTCACTAACACGAACATAATGAACCATAAAACGTTCCTGCGGCCCAAATAAACTAAAATATAAAACCGGCAATATGTCTGTCGGTATATTGATACTATGGGAATCATCGTAAAACTTGAATGGCCTTATTCACTTTAACAATATGAAAAAGGGGGAAAAAGTGGTCGACAGTAAACCAGGGAGCCGAAACACGTAGCACGACAGCTGTAGAGGAGTGTGGGGCAGCCATGCCTTAGGGTTGTTAATGTTGTAATCGAGATCCAAGGGTGTGATTGCACGTGTCGAGGGTCGGCGCGGAAAGGGGATATTACGATCTGTCACTTGTCCAACCCTCCGAGGGCTAATTTGATCCCGAATTCAGGATAGCCTTTGTGTACATAATAGTTTCAAACCAGTGTAAATATTGAAACAACTCTTAGCTACCTCAGAACCGAAAAAAGTTTTCAAAGAAAAAAACCGTCGGATGTGAATAGGAAATGACTGAACGCTAGTTCAGTAAATTGTTTCAAGTCAATCGACACTGTCACCGATCATGCAACTCTCGAGGGTGGAAACTAGGGAATACTTCAATAAGGGGTGACAAATCACTGGCGGGATTACAAGCGAACGCGCTTCCAAGATTAAGCCCCCAGTCATTCGAGAAGATTACGATAGCGGTGGAACATCCAATAAAGAGTGTTACTTCAAATCTTCTCATAACTTTTTAAATTTGTTTTTCATATAATTAATTCATACAAAAAACACTTTCAAAGCTAACAGCGAAAACACTTTACGGAGAGATTGTCACGTTATAAATTTTTTAGCTTATGACCAATCATATTCTTCTGCAAATTTGGATTGTGAATAATTAATCCACTAATGCATCGACTAGAGTTTCAGTTTTTAAAATGCGAATTGAAGCGATCCCAGCGAATGAAAGCGATAATCGTTGACTCTTTATTTGAAATGTTTCTATAGTAAAACGGGGGAAGTGGTGGCGCCGCCCCCAGTCGTGCATGCTAAATAAATAAAAGCGTATCGCTCCAGATGTCTGTATAATGCAAAAAAGCGTGGCAAAAAGCGTAATATAATGAAATTACGTATTCAATTGGTACTCACGTGACGCTCTTCGGCGGAGTTGATACCTGCAGGATCCATGGCAACAGCATCCAACAGCAAGCATCGTCCAATCGGCAGCAACATGGAACAATCGAGACGAAAACAATTGAGATAAAATGTACAGAACGTGTCGGTGTTTTTATAGCGCGGTGCATCTGTGAGCTTGTCGGATCTATGCTTTTGTGATTTGTACAAAAAGTACGTGACATGGAAAATGCATGGGAGATTCTTTTATTTGCGCGCGCTGCGGATGCGGTGAAAATAGACGCGAAACTTTACAAATTAAAATGCATTAAGCTGCGGATCATGAATAATAAATAATGTAAGTGCACGATGGGAAGCTCGTAAAGCCTCGACGATTTTTCGCGGAAAATAATCACGATAATGATTTTAATCGTCATTAGGAGAGGGATCAAAGAAGTGCCTTGCGTGACGTTTCGTGTATGTGTGTGAGCGAAGATCAAAGGCTGCAACCTCGGTCGGTAATTAGTAGGAAGAACAATGCATCCGTGAAGACAAAGAGGTAGGCAGTTGACAAGCTCTTAACTTTATTAGAGAATAAAACATCAACAAGATTAAGCAAACATCTTATTGCAAGAGTTGCACCTGCCATAATGAAGATGTAGATTAAAACAAAGCTCCCAAGTCACAATCCAAATTAATTAGTAGTTCTGCAGTTACAAAGCTGCCGTAACTTAATTCTCAATTAGGAGCCGGTTACGCCTGGCAAATCTATGAGCGAATGAACTCGTCTTTATACGGGCGAGGGAAAATAAGGTGTACGTCTGCACCCTCGCATTTCATGATTATTCTTCGAAAGCGGTGCATTGGGGCGGAATGAGACGCTCCTTACAATATCTGGTTGGCATGACAACACAGGCTGGATCTCTTTTCGCTTGCTTGCTTCCACTACATCATTTATGATTATGACGGAATCGAGACGGATGCACCACTTTTTATCTTAACAAATTGTTACACTAATACCAAACAACAATAAATAAAACGAGAAAATAAAATATTAAGTCAACCGAGCGAGTACAACACCTTCCTCACTCGCTGCTCAACTCCATTCCTCCCAACGCTACAAACACTATAAGAAGTGCGGTGCGGTGTCACAACACATGGCAGTTAATGGTTCTCCTAAATAACATAATTTTTATAAAAAAAAAACATTATTTAGTGTGTTTAATGCTTTATTTTTAATTCAAAAATTTAGTAAATTTACCTTAATAACTTTAATAGTACTAAATTCTATTAACTGTACTGGCATTAAATATGTAATAAATTTGTTAAAATCAAAAATAAAACGTTTCAAATTTATTTCGTTATTTTATTTCATTTAAATCTACAATTCGGATATGATTAAAAATGATGATAGAGGAGCTTGTTGTTTGTTTAATTTCTTCCAGCACTGATGAGATTTTATGTACAATTTAGCCAACAAGATTTAAAGACAATCTATTGTCGGTAATTTTTCAAAGGGTTAAATAAAAAAAAATGTGCTCCTATTTCCGTGAATGAGTCCTCACAATCTGCTTGTTCATGGCTTAGAAAGTCTTTGCGCCCCTATTGAAGCCGCAAGGCGAAGATTGAATGGGACTCGGGAAGATCTGCAAACCACCCCTTCTGACATAAAAAGTGTTTTCGATCTTTGTCCGTTTCTCAACAAGTGCGTCGTTCCGTCCTTTGCGAGCCCTCTCAAAGTAAAGAAGAGCTGAAGAATCCGTCGGAGTGTCGGTAATAGAGGACTCTGCCTAACTACCGTACACAAACGTTCCAAAGACGGCGCCTTTCAATGCAAATAAATTACTTCCATGCGAGCTCCGTATGCTCGATGACTTATCAGATTCTTTGATCTCGTCCGGAAATCCCTTAAAATGTAAATTCGAAAGTTTCCCCAGTCTTACTTTGACTCGTATTTATTAAATTCGGGGGAGATCTAACCGCGATCCGATCATCCGCACGTTTAATAGTGTTAAATATGAAAGTAATAAAACATCAATAATATTTACCGGCAACAAAATCCCGAATCCAATTTCATTTTCCGCCCTTGCTAAAAACTCCGCCGTCAACCCTTATCCCATAATATATTCCGTCTGATTTGGGGTTGTCGGTATAAAACCACCCGTTCGTAACCCGAGATGGAAATTCTAAAAATAATGCAAAATGCTCTTCGTTTCGCAGCCGAAATCTGGAGTGGAAACAGAGAAAGAGAGGGAATAAGCCCGAACGAGCGGAATTTATAGACACATTAGGTAACTTCAGAGCTTGATTTGGAAGCACATAAATTCACCACACAAAATTAAACTTTTTCACTTCTTCACATTCTCCAAGGACTCATTCATAAATCATGTAAAAGAAATATCGGTATTTTACACGATACTCTTATTAGTTTCCGGCGTTCCCAATGCAGGAACATTTCCTATTTATTATTTATGACACAATTTAACTTTTACTACTCTTCATACGGCCACAATTTCAAAAAAATCGTCTTGACACTAGAAGTCTAGCCCGGCGCATCCACCAATTTTAACTCTACTACTACTATTATTTTAAGTCTATAGTCCATATGTTTTGTATACCGACTCAAGTGCAAAAATTGTTAATTTATTTATATACTCTGTATACATTTCTCAGCGTTAATAATAAATCGTAATAACGAGTCGTCTAATGATTTAACAATTTCTCCTCGCCTCGAGATGAGCAAAGGTTCCGTAAAGTTATTAAAATAAACTGTGCTGATGGCAATATTGAACCAAAGGGTGAAACTTAAATAAGGAAATATGGCGATAATAACGATCATTAGCATGATAAATATTTATCATGCAAACATGACCAGCCAAGGAAGCAATTATTAATTTCCTAGCTTAATAACCTGTTTATTCATCTTCCGCTTCGTTCAATTAAACTCGAATGGAATCCAAAAACCCGAATGGTGAGAGTAAAGAAAGCGAGTAAAAAGTGTCGTTATTGATCGGTTCAATAAAAGAGACGACGAGTTAAAGAACACCCCAACATATTTGCTGACTCGCGCCGCCAAGTAGCCTTGTTGAGGATGAAATTAAAATCTCAAGAGCGGTGGAACATCAAGTGGGAGATGGGGAAGTATTTTGAAGGGTATTTTCATGAAGCATTTGCAAGCGAGAGACCCCGGTAGTCATTCCCTCATATCTAATTACAGCGCTGTTGGAAGCGACTTGTAAAATAATGGAAAGCGACACCCCGTTGCGACATAAAACATTTTTATTACTTTTTCTATTCGCTTATTCTTTAATAAGATTGCGAGGGTTTATTACATTTTAATAATAACGCAATTAAACGAAAGCTGTTTAAGGAAGTCATAAACTAGTCAACTATATGGATTTTATAACACGCCATTATCTCATTAACGACGAAAATAAATTACACCGAGATTTATTGAGACATAAAAGCATCGTCGATGCAACAAATACTCATAATTGAGCGTTATCAAAAAACGCCTGACCTATTTTTCCCGAGCATATTTTCCGGATGTTTCAAGTAGTGCATGAGCCTCATCAAACCTGAAACGTTACAACGATATAAAAGAGTACTTTATCAAGCTTCCCATTGAAACTTTTCACACCAAAGCTTCAAAGACCTAGATCATTAAAATCTCACAGCTTACGCGCACAAAAACCCCGACTTTTTTCCCCCAATACGAAAACTAGCGATGTCTTCCAACATAACGCGATTTGTATCGCATGATAAATCATATTTACGATGAGCAAATCAATAGAGTAAAAGCTCTACGAAAAAGAAACGAAACATTTCAATATATCTTTTTTCCTGTGACAAACGTTCCCGTCTTGTTTTATTACTTGAACCACGGTTCACAAACCATAAAACCCGGTCGAATTTTGTAAGAAAATAGTTTCGCGCTAGTGCTCTATTTGAATAATTTTATGCCTGATGGAAGCCGCTTAATATACTAACCGCTGTTCGATTTCACGTCGTCGGGACGATGTAGGTCAGGCTTGGAGGCGAGCATCGAAAGGGGATGCTGGCCAGGAGCTCCCAAAGCCCCCGAAAGCCCAAGAAGACTAGCTGCTGTGCTTGGAGGTGCTCCGGCGAGCCCGGGGTGAGGCATCATGGGAATGGGGGGCGCCGCATGGGCCGGCAACTGCTGGGCATGCATCTGCTGGAGCAGCCGAGGAAGGTCCGGCCTCTGTTGCTAAAAAAAACAAAAATTAAGAGTGAATAAAAGAGTTAATATCAGTTATAATTTTTTGCAAAAAAAAGACCTTCAGGCAACTGCCCCTAATACGGGATAAACATTTCATTTCATTTTCGTAGTATGTCAAAGGATCTGCTAAGTCGGCACACACGCGGATGTGACATTCAGAGGGGATCAGAAATCGGCTTATCTGCTCACTCGACTTTGCGGGTGACTGCGTCTGAAATCTGGCGGATAAAGCGGTTAGAGTCACGTAAAGAAAGAGCGTTACTCTTTTGCCTCTCAAAGTTTTTATCTCGAACAATTGAGCTTGCATTTGGCAAATTAAAATCAATGTTAATGGTTAAAGAGAGTTTGAAGACGGTTTTTAATGAACAGTGTCGATTCGGAAAGAGCGAAAAAACGCTATTAGAATCGTAAAATATATCCAATCCAATTACAAAAACTAAGGGCTGATTGATCGTAAACGGAAGAAATGGTAGTTAGGAAGTCGTCGTAAAACAAAAGCGGCGATTTGAATCTTCAAAACGTACCGATGTTAAAGTAGCTCGTGAAGCGAGGATTGTGAGGGATGAGAGCTCCAGAGGGGTGGAATGATGGCTTCGCCTTTTTATAAACCCCACAGTACGCAGCGCTGCATGAATAACAAAAGATTCTCTTCGGGGAGCCGACAATCCGCTTCCAGAGTTTTGTGCAAATTTTAAACGTAAGAACACTACAACCAAATTTCGCCTGCGGGCACTTCTAATACTAATCTCCATCCCCATTACCATTTTTATGCAAAACGTACTTTTAACCCTCTCTGATCAATCGCACAACGACATCGTTTCCCAATTAAGCCAAAAACGCCTTTATTTATTCATACCCTCCGTATCATAACATTATTAAAAGCGGCGTTAAAAAGAACTTTTTTTTTCAGTTAATTAAACATCAGCTCAACGTTGGAAAAATGTAATTATAATGAAATCCATCAGCCCCAACCGGCGCAACCGCCTACAGAGAAGAGGAAAGAGGGTGCCAAAGAAATCAATTTGCAAGCTCTCAGCAATGCGAATTTTAAATAATGGCTGCTGCAGTCAGCCAGATAAGTGGATTGCTTGTGGCCAGAAAAGAATAAGGAAAAACCGCTTGGTCGAACACGTTTCTCCCTCGATAAAAATATAACTTCTTGTCACGTGTCTCGGATCCATTCTGCTCAATTTAAAGTTGAAGCTGTGTTTACACTACATTTGCAGCTCACGAGTACTTCACCCCCTTGAGCTCAGCGTCGACGAGACGGATTACGGCATTAGGCGACGTCACCCTCTCACGAGATGCCTTTCTAATTACTGCTAAATAATTAATGGATACGATGGGGAGCTAAATAATACCGCCAATTAAATATAAATCTGAAGGATCTTATTAATCACAAATTACTTACTTTGATTTTAACCATTATTCAGACAGTTTTCCCCCGCTTCAAGAAGACGATCATAATTAATTATATTCCGAAAATTCCTTCACAAATCTCACAGCTCTCACCTTTGACGAACCCTCGACTCCCTCAAAAACCATAGAAAAATAAAGACAAAGTGTTCAAAGAGACTTTACAAAGGAATTTTATGCAACCACAAACCGCAACACACTCCAGAATATTTAAGCAAGCTTTTGGAAAGATAACACTGTTAGCTCTACACATGCCGAGTTTCTCTATTCCTCGCCACTAAAAACGAGGAAAAGTAATATTTTATTACCCCGTCTTTTCGTTCTGCATCAGAATTAGTTAAATTTTCTTAAAATCATTTCGTAACTCCTCGAATCGGTATATGAGTGGCAAATAGTATTTAAAATCTTCGCTGTAAAAGGACAAAAACTGGCACTCAATTTTTAATCCGTTCGAACCGTTGGACTGGTTTGTTTGAAGCACAAAGGGAGCTGCCAGATGATGCCGCTATAAAAAGCACCAACCAGCGGGACCATCATAATCCAATTAGCATTCAATGTGAGTGACGCGACTCGCTACCGACAAGAGTGAACTTTTTAAATTAAAAGTCCTCGGGCTGCATGGGGAGCCCTGAGCTGACTGCATTAATGGGATTGTTGTTTCATGTTTGAGCTATTGATTAACGCTCGGCAATTTTTTTGCCAAAGGGTGTCCAATTTGCGCCCGAAGCAATCGTAAATTGCAATGATGCAAATCAGTGCACCCTCAAGACATGATGCAATTATGTAAACGTCTGGACGGGGCTTTATCGGTGATGACAGGCGACGTGGCATCAGCGGAAACTGCTCTACATCATGTTTCTCTTCCTGCTGAAGTGATAGAGATGCAAATACCCTGCGGTGAATCGCCAATGCATGCCTTTATTTGGTACGCGAGCGCCATCGTAAGCAAGGCACTTTCTTCGCTCTCCAGAGAGGTTCCGGGATACATTGATATGCAGGAGAGAGATTTCTATATCAGGTTTGCGAATTTTTGTTTTGCTGCATTACGACGGCACTGCTTGCCGCATCGAAAAATATCGTCAGAATAAAATAAGTCATGTTAAATGCAGAAGCTGGAAAACCCCAAAAACAATCTATTGTAGCAAATGTAGTTTTCCATTTCATTGCACACATAATCGCTTCTAGCTCAACGTCAATCAAAACGCTAAAAATTATTATTTTATTTGTGTCAGTCTCGGCTAAATATGTGAATCATAAAATTTTAGAAGGGTATATATTTGGAGTAAACATTTGAGTGGAGCGTCGAATTGATGTGAAAATTGCTACAAAGTACACGACACTTATGATAGAAAAGCCCGCAGAACTAAATTCTGATAAAAAGTCAATAAAAAGGTTGTTGTAAAACAGCAATGTAGCAAGTTTATGATCTTTTTGAACGCTTCCACCGTACTTCAACTTTATAAGACTTTTACGATAAACTTATGAAAGCTATAAAATATTAATATACTTTTTCCACCCTTGAGAAGGGCGAATCCCCAAGACATTCTTCTCTCTTCTCCACCTAATCAACATTCCAATCACCTTTAGACTTTATCGGGCGGAGGCCCGGCAATTCCCGCCAGGAAAATTAAGTGGAGTCGAGAAATTTCATCCCCCAGACACATGAGGGTTGGGAAAATCTTATTTTACGCTGCAATCGATCGGAATATATTGCAGACATGTAAGCCAGATGCTTTTCTGAATTCGATAGAAAAAAAAAACGAAGTGTACGATATGGCTGGAAACAACAAGCCAACAAATATCACCGAACTGTGCCAAAACAGGGGTTACTACACATAAACCCGCGCAATTAATCCTTCAACGACACAATCAAATTCTCTGCTCACAGAAAACGCTGCCCATTTATTTCTAGCCAATACAAATCACTAGCTACGTTCTAACAAGAATATTATTATTGACAAAAATTATCGTTTATGTGATATACGACTTTTAAAAAAATATGTAAAGTACCGTTGAAGAAAATTCTTTCGCCTACAGTAAACAAAAAAGTAAAAAATCACAATGTAGACTGTAAAAACCCCTTTCAATTTTTTGTACGTATAGAGAAAAAAAATGTTTTAGAAGTTAAAAGTTTTATTACTACCTGTATAATACCTTTTTGTACCAAAAGCAATAAAAAGCGATTCACCTAAATGATGAATTAATTAGAGGGCTAAATGCAAGAACATACCTATGTTACAACTTTTTTCTAAAAAGAGTAGTTTAGTCCAACTATTTAGATTATGATACGAGTATTCTACAATTTTGTGGCTGATTTGGTTAGTTAATTTTCCTTTTCAAAACCTAAAACTTTCTAGGCCCTTCAGGCAAAAACTTTACAGATCATTTCCAAGAATCATTTAAAGGATTTAGAACCTTGAAGAGCCTTTCTAGAACTTTGTGAAAATAATTACTGCCGTATTGGTAAAAAAACGAGTTTTCTCGTTCTGTGCAAATAAATCCTTTAATTCCTCAATCCAAATTATGTATGTTGGAGTAAATAGAGCGAGTTAATCAAAGCCCAGCTACTTCCGAAATATTTTACAATGCCTGTCCAATTTTCTTGTCCAATCTCCGGAGTCGGAGGGGTAAAACAATTTGGAATGTGCGTCCTGAATACAGAATCAGAGCTTACTGGGGATGAGTCGCATAGGAACAGTTGAGCTCCGGGAGATGCTCACATCCACTTACTTCACCACGGAGCGATTGGTCCGTGCTAGTATTTCGCTGCCGACAATCCACTTTCCTTCTTTTCATTCTTATCATAAGTTTGCACCGCAGACGTGCATGAAATATTTATATTTGCATTTTCACAACGTAATGAGAGAGCAAATCTTCGATGATATTTGCATTTCTCCTCACGAAAACATCTCGAATATTTCATCATAATATCGTGGCGTGTCAATCCACGGCCGGATAATGTTTTTCGATGTTATCCCCTAAGCCGAACTCAATAAGGACGAGCCATTTTGAAAATTCCCAAGAGAGAAAATCCCGCGGTATGGATAAGACGGCCGCAAAGCTCGACCACGTGCGCTCAACTTCCTCCACGCTTTCCAAAACCTCCTTTGGGGCGGGACGAGATTAAAGGACTGTGTTCTAACTCCTCTCGGAGAATTTCCGCTTCCTGTGCCGCCACCTTAATGGACATAGACTGATTGTTTTACCCTCTGAAACCATCGTCTCGTAAAGCGGAATGTTTTTCCTCTTCTTTTACGAGCTGTGAGAAACGACGCTCGTTCCACCTAATTCTTCTATCTTTGCACGGGTTTTTATATCGATCCGACAAGATCAAAAATCAACAACAGAGATTGTGAACACTCCCCAGTTTAGAAATACATAATTCAATCTACGGATAATCTCCGTCGGGTAAGTAATTCCAAAAAAGGAAAAAAAGTTTCCTGAGGATCACGTTAAAGTAGTTTTAAAATTGCAGTGCAGGCAAATTTTCAGGCGTATAATGAGCGATGTGCTAAACATCCATTTTAGCGCCTACATGCAATCTAAACAATGTTTACCCGCACCTCCGACTACGAGAAACCCAGAATGAGTCTAACGAATTAAGACAATTAGCGGTTTAACTTTGAGATGTTGGGAAGTGTTGAAACGTAGCCAGCGCGAAATTATCGAAAAGGTTCGATGTTAATTAGGAAAAAAGTTTGAGCGAAAAGTGCTCAATAATTCGTGTTTACTTGTCAGTTTCTTAGAATATGGGTTAGTTTTATGTTTGAGTAAACATAGAAGTAGTAAAATTGAAGTACAAACAAACACCAGCTTTGCTTAAAATATATTTTCTATTTACTATTCGTTTTTATTGAAAGTTTGTTCTTTTTATAAACACTGGCAATTTGTTGTACAAACGTTGTCCCTTTTAGTTGAGAAAAAATGGAATTATTCCGGTAGCGAGATTGTCATCTGTAACGAAATACTTACTCCTATTATGGCATTGAGTTCTGTCATGGTAACTTGTTTTGCTCTTTCAACAGCGGTTGCGACTTGTTGTTGATGTTCTTGTGACAAGAAAGGGAGTATTTGTGCGATGATGGCGTTCAGTCTCTTGGCGATTTCAGTCTGAAAAAGAGGAAAAAAACTAATTTAATAATGAATAAAAAGAAAAAAATATAATACAAGCAAATGTCAACACGTTTTATACGATTCAAAGTCGATGATGCATCTGCGAGTTCTGCGATCCTTGAAAAATAAATACGCCTGGCTATTGTAACTTTTTCTACTTTTTTCCCCAACTCCGAGCTTTCGCTGACGAGTGTTTACTTAGCTTTGTACAAACATTGTGTTCTCTGTTTGTTTTTCCAGTTCAGTGCAAGTCTGATTCCGCGTTTACAATATGCTGCTTTCCCGATATAATTGACAATTAGTTCGACAATCGCATCTTCCATTATAAATTATTTCGCACCTTTAAATCACCATCGACACATCAAATAACTGATAGATGTGTTTATTATGCATCGACTGAAACTATTACAAATGCATTATGTCAAATTGCTGGGGAACTACATATGTTAATGTTAATATGACCACAAACCGCAGGCCAGCGGTCAACCACGATGTGACGTCACTGTTGTCGCGGTTCGCCATCACGACCACATGCCCATCCCGGCCCCTTAACCACCGATGCAACTGCAGAATACATGATGCGTATCGGAAATGCGCCATTTCGACATTAATTGTATCGATTGCCCGCAAATAAATTAAACCGGTGAAAAACCCAAATAAACAGGTTGACCCGCCGAGGATTTCAGCGGGCTGTATCGTATGTAATTTCATAATTAAAAATGAAAAAAAAAAACACCTCTATAATTATGTATAATTATTTTATTCACTACAAACAATATGTGATAGTATACAATATTTTATAAATGACTTCATGAAATGCCGCATTTAAAAAAAATGTAAAGTATCAATCAGTCATCAAAAAATACCTTTTTGATGTAATAATGTAGTCTTCTATGTTAACAATATACACTTTTGACCCTTCTTAAATTTAAAATTTTTTTAAACATCAAAAATTTTTGTTACAAATGCAATCATGTAGAACAGTTTTTTTTTTCAAAAGCTTTTTAAATGTGGGAATTTTGCTGAAGGATTTTTTAATCTAGGTTTATTTTAAAATTAAATTTTATAGTTGGTCTTGCCTATTTTTCAGTCTTTTATAACATTTTTTTTAACCATTTCTTAAAATCGAAAATTTCTTTCTGTATAATTTTTTGCTATTAGGAATTGTTACCTATCTTACCTACCTCTCTGACTCTTTTACAAAAAAAGGCACAATATCAGGAAGAAAAAAACATAACTGTCATTTATTAAAAACTTTTTTGTCCATCTATAAAATGTATAAAAGAAAGAATGTGTGTGTTAAATGTAAATGCAATTGATTTATTTGTGTAAAAATCTTGAAGCATTGGTTCTAGAGAGAATCTGCTTTGGCACCTATTCTATCCCGGACTTTACGAAATAGAGCACCTTCGTATGGCGTAAATCCGGTTTTGATGACACCGTTGAAGGCAAGAGGAACGTCCTTGCGTGATATGTTTGTCAGGTTTTATCGGATCAAGTGGGTCTGGAGCGCAAGGGGTGGTTTCGGGTCGCTTCGTGACGTCTCCCGATAAGCCTTGCCATTGATATCGCAATCTTTTTTTCGTTACACGTTGACAGGTGAGAGAGAGAAAGACGCATACGTCGTAAGTTCAGTTGTTTGTAGATAAACGAGCCACATTTTCATCACAGATAATACTGAGGGTAAACACGAGGCCGTTAGTTTTGTTAGTTCAGCAACTCAAATAATTTACCCAATAGAGAACTGCAGCCGGTAGTTTGTTCAGGGTTGCTAGCTGGAAAAGCGGGAAGGGGACGACGCGACAGAATGTGTACCGACCACGAAGTGTCAATATTTGGTCATATAGAATGACGGCTGTTATTAGGACACAAGCGATGTGACTCGCATCTCCAAACCGACAAAGAAGGGAAGAAAGCGGATCAATCACGAAGATCACAGAATTAACGAGAGATCAATCGGGACATGTGGAATTTTAATCAGACGAGGGAACGAGTTTTACCTAAATTGTCCGCTGGGAACGAGCAGGTTTTTATCCAAAGGAAACTCTCACGAGATTTGTCATACATGCACCATCTGCACGCAGCATTCTCTTCGCTCTCAGGCATTTTCAAAATATTTCAAAAACATGTAGTCCATGTACCTACATTCAACAAATGTACAAAATAACCCGAATCAGAAGTCGTTCAAGAGTGATGGCTCTGGTTAGAGCAATTTGATTTTAATCAGAATTTTCGATTGATTCCGAGTATTTCCGAGGGATCGAACTTTTGTATTGATATATTTATCAATTTATTTGGCTTTGCACGTGATTAAGGCGAATTCCTCGTGCGTGAAAGTTGGGATCCATCTATAATTCATTGTGAAAGGGGTGGGTTTTTGAATCCCTCCGAGTGCGTTGTATTCAGTTGTATCTTGCATGGTGTTGGAAAATGTATTCACCCCAGGTTGGCAACTGCACGATTCGCTTCGGTCGTGTTTGGAATTCGTCAGTGGGGTCGAAATTGGCAGCCTAACCACGTCCTGAGCCCATTACGATCGGGGTTGCAACGGCTGCTTGATTATCGTATTATCAGGGTGTAGTGTAGCGCACTTAATGCTGCGAAACAGACTTTGTTTGTTCATGTGTGTTTTATTAAAGAGGGGAGGATTTTTTGTGACACCTCCGCCGTAATAAATCCCTCCCAAAATAATTACGGAGCACTTACATCGACAATTACGTAGCGAATCCGAGTTACAAGGCTACTTTACAAACGGCACGGGGGTTGTAAATCTTGGCGGATCTCTGTGAGTAACCGCACTGTAAACTTCCTCGCAACTCCCGGAAACGACTCCGGTTCCGGTCGCCAAGTCGCTACCGGAACTTTTATACCCCGGCGCGTTTATCAACTGTGCGCGATTGTTTGGAACACGAAAACTTTTTCAGACTTTGATTCTTGCGGACGCATTTTAACCGACCGTAATAAAATGGAACAAAAAAACACAAGTATTCGATGTCGTGCAAACAGTTATCGGACTTTCATCAAGGGCGGGCTTTAATCAAGCCATTATTATGGCGCTTTCGCCAAGGCTGCCATCAATTTTAACCTTTAGCCGTCACGAGACACCGAATTAAGCCCTTTTTCACCCGCCAACACGCGCACGAAATATCAAGATCCTTGTTTCAGTCTGTTTTTTTTTTTTTAATTCAGCCTTTCGTCATTTTCATAGTAATGACTACAAAAGGACTGTAGATCTTATCATTTGGGGAAAAAAAGTGGTTTGCCGTAGGTGCATTTCCCCTGTTTAATACTTTTCGGTGGCAGTTTGCGTCAGCCGCACGTATTCGTTAAAGTTATTATTGGTTGAAAAACTTCTTGGAGGGTGAATTCGTCGCTAATCCGTGTCGGGGTGGATGCGGGCATAATGATAGGTCACGTTTTGATGCTCGATAAGCCTCCCTCGTCGAGGGTTGCCTTACACCCCATCTAAATAACCCCTCAACATTTGTTGTGTTTCTCTCTCAACCCTATTCAACGACCCTCGATATTTACATATACGCGTATTTGAGTGCTCTGCGGTTAATAAAATTGCTGTTTTGCGTTATGACCTAACGCACGTACAAATCGCGTGTATTTAGACCGAAAGAGATGTTTATTTCGACAAAATTTCAAGAATTTGGATGAGAGAAGAGTGTCACCTGCTAAAACACCTGGTATATCAGATAACCGGAAACCGGTAATATATTCAGGGAGTGATCTTTCCAGCTGACGAAACAACTTTCGACAACCCCCATTTCTGACCCTTCAGAAGTATTTAATGGAACTATTGTGTTCACATATCGCTTAATCTGGCCATTGTATAATTGAAAGAGGGACATGCGGGGATGACACCCTTTAAATTTTATTACCTCGGTTTTGCCACCCTTTTTCAAACAAAGTTATTCTAATTTTTCACGTCACTCTTTCAAATCTCAATCTCGAACGAATAGACTTTTTCCATTCAGGAATTTCTTATCGGTGTGAATTGGATTTCGTGCTATTCGGAAAAATGAGTGCACGTGTCATTTTTCTGGGGTTTAACCCTCGCTGCTTTATTGCCGGAGCTGAAGTGGTATTTGGAAAGCATTTTATATGCTAGGATAGCCATTTTTTTGGCAAGAAATGGAGCACTTTGACACCCTAACCATGCCGTAAAAAAGAATACAAACAATGACCGCCCTTATACAGGGTGACCCTTGTACGAAACCTCGACTAATAAAATTATTAAACCCCCAAATCGTGTTTACAAATACACAATATCCACATTAAGCTGGCGTGATTTACACGAAATCGTATGTAAATTCGGTGGACTTTTTTCGGTCCGGCATGAAAATATTTCGGATGTGATTGCGTGAGGTCATAAAACAGGTTTCCGGTAAGTGATTAGGAGTTGGAAGGCCGGAAAAGTGCGAATAAGCAGAGTAATAAATCAACACCATTGTATCGCCGGACTTTGTCACGCTAGTTGCGCCCCCACAATATGTGCCAAACGATGACATGAAGCGGTGGCGGCGGTTACGACCCCTAACCTCTGATTGCGGGGCGAAAAAACGATACGAAAAACATTCGACGGGAACTAACGAGATTGTTCGCCGTGTTATGAAAGCGGACGAAATTTAATTGTCTGGTGGTGATTGGCCGGCAGGAAGAAAGCCAATTAAAATGTGCGAAGTACTGCGAACTAATGAGTTTCAGACAGATTTTCCGATTTTATGTAAATATGTGCTTTTTTGATATCTTTAATTGATAAACTTATGAACTAGTTATCTTGTAAGTTGAGTGGTGGTGTCGTGTAGATCTCTGCGTCATCTTTCGACTGGTTTTTTGTTGCTGTGACCTGTATTGATCTTTTCTGATTCTTTTTGTTATTTCATCCTTTTAATTTTCCCCTCTCCAAATATTTATTTTTTCTATCATCGCGTCCACCCCGAGATTAAACCCGAACACGTTCTTTGTTGACGTATTCTTTTTTCAAATGTTTCGTGTTTGTTCAGGTCTTGTCATATTGATGGAGTGCAATAGCTTAATTTGCTTCTGGTTTTCTTGGGTGTGAAAATAAATTTCAGGTTAAAATCTGTAGAGACTGAATGAGAACAAAACTCTAATTGAGATTTTAATTACTCTTGCTTAAACTCACACCGCGAACCGGCCTGTAATTGGCTGTCTAATTATCATGCAGCCCTGGTAGCAACGCTACTTCTCAAGCAGAAACCGCCTCTGAGCCAGTTTATTTTTTCTCACTCTCTTCCGTTATCAAAAGCACTGTTTACTGCAACTAACACAAGCTCGTTAGCTGATTCCTTGTAATGAACAAACGAACTACATAATTTATGGGGACTTTTCGCTTTTTAGAAACAAACAACTTAACTACTCGTTGTATAAATCAAACAAGACTTAATTGCGCTTCTTAGACGACGTTTTATTCGACTGTTTTTAATTTTTCAAAGAGATTTAAAGTTGAATAACGTAGTGGTGGCTAATCCGCGGTCTCATCTGGATTAAGTCCAATATTAGCACTAGCAATAACAGTAACCAAGGAGACCGCACATAGCAATCGCTTCCGATTCGGAATTAGAGCTTGTTTATTTAACGTCTGTTTGAAAAGGCGCTGAATGATGATAGCACTCTTCATTGCATTTCGTCCCGTATGTACCTTGGCTCGAATATCCTCCACTCTAGAGCTCTTAATGTCGTTCACTTTTTTCCTTAAATTTCAAGCGTCCAATAAAACCAAAGTAGTAATTTTTAATAGATTAGTCGGTAACGTGAGTAGATGCGGGGTTTAAGCGGGTTTAAAATGGCGAAATTTATTAAGTAAACTGGCGAAGGGGTGTGTTTATAAAAGCTTAATTATACCAGCGTAACGTTGCCACCCGTTAACAAGCGGTTCAATTATCTAAGCTTTTAGTGCGTCGACAGCGTCGAGACGTCTGTTTGTTCAGCGCGCCACTTCACAACCGCACGAAGAGCCCCACTCAAAGAAATTGGCTACATAAACAACACATAAATGTATGTAGGGCGTCGCGGCGTTTCTCTGATTGCATTTTTATGGAACTCGATGAAGTGTTAAAAATTTTCGAGAAAATTACACGAACGTGGGTGGGAAAATGCGGTCGGGTTAATTGACGACGACGGACGGAGCGCCGCTGGACGTCGGTTGTGGCGTCGAGGCGGCCGCGCATGTATAATTCAGCCGATCACCGTGGAGCAGATTAACTCGGCCGCAGCCCAGAACTTTATCTAATTACATCCATATATCTCCCCTGCGGTTTTGTCTTCGGCCGACGCTGTTCTGCGGTAATTCTATTCTGTTTTGCTACACTATTTTAGCCATTGTTGTGAACATACAGAGGCGGAGGCGCCGCCGAAACAAACTGGGGTTGCGCATCATCACCTCTCAAATCTAATTAATTACAAACTAAAATTCTTTTAATAAAATTCGCCTCAAATACTAATTGATACCAAAGCTTGTCAGAAATCCCTATTTTAAGCCTATCTTGTCATAAAACTATGAATTCCACAAAAAGTAATAAAAACTTTGCAAAACGTATTTGCCTTAAGCCAATAATTCGCCAATTATCGGTCATAGACCTAGCGGAGTATAGAATGAGCAAAGTATCATCAATCATCATAAAATGAGTAAAATAGTTGATTAAAATATTTTTTTATTTATTTTTCACTTTTTTTATTGATAATAGTGTTGTTTTTTTTTAATTTTATCAAAAATTGGTGTAGCAAAGACCTACTGTGCAAATCGCATACAAAACATAGGCCTTTCTGCTAACAGCGCTTGTCAAACATTGCCTTTCCCTTTCGATATTTTATTGGTAGAAATCGATTTCTTGAAGCGTGAGTAGAGGACTCTTGAGCGTCGGTCGCCAGTGGCGTCCTTTTTTTTTGTTTTCTTTTTTCAATCAAAAACGGGTCGTTATCTCCCCCTGCCACCTCTTCGTTCGAGGCAACGTTCCGGTGCTATGTGCCCCGTTAATAGGACGCAACGTTCGGCAAAGTGGCCCCCATATTAGCCAGTGTAACGTTTTGATCCGTTCCACGCCACTGGTCACCCCCAACCAAAAGGGATAGAGAAACCTTTGTGTAACGCCGAGCCCGCAGCCTCGGGGAAAGTGGCCACTGATGTGATCACGAGCCGTGCAAATCGATGTTCGTTTCACCCCTCGACCCCAGTCAAGTCGTCGGCGCGATTCTCGCCGAAATAAACCCACCCCTCATTTTTATCGCACGTTCGGGAGGATCACGAGAGGCTGTCTTTAATGGACGCAATTAATTTAAATGGATATCGATTATTTGACGATTTATGACATCGCCGGGCCAATTCTGGATTTACATTCAAGGGTTGGGGAGAGAAGTGGGTGGATGTGATGATTCGAAATATAGTTTTCAAGGAAATGAATGAGTTTTTACAATTTCGAAGATAAATACGACAACAAAGTTGATTAAATCGTCGATTACAGATTGGGGAGGAAAGAGCGAAGGAAGGATTTTAAAGCGATTTCAGTAGGGGTGGCTTCCGCCGCTTTATCTTGCGATTCTGGAGTTCTTCCAGAACCAATTTTACTTATTTCATCGATTGGGCTTTCTTAGACAGCTTTATAATCCACTCACGGCAATACCCACTTTCTACACAAACTGATCCAGAATTATTTAACATATGTTATAACAAATATTCAATGTGATGTTTTTTCTTAAATATCTCAAACAATAATAGTCATAACAGAATTAAAAGGACCTTAAGGGAATGTTGGTTTAGAATGTGAACGAGTTCATAGTACATAATCAACACATTCTAAAAACATTTAATTCAATGTTTCATCGATTGTAAAACTGGTTCAAAATGTGTATAAAATTAAATACGAAAACCTTTTTATTGAGATATAAACAGTTTTTCTATTTGTTTCAATTTATTATGACTTTAAAATCATTTCGATCTTTGCTTGACCTTTGCCTATTTGTTACGTTATTTTGTGTTTACCCTTTCATATCAATTTTTTAATTAATGTATTCATGACTTTATTTTTATAAATGTCGCTTCCCTTGTTCTTTTTTATGATTTCATTATTGTTTCTTTTTTGTTGGCATAAATATCATTATTTTTATAATATTTACATCTTATTCAATAACTTTTTTCACTTTTTTCCATTTCCTATTTGTTATTCTTTTTGACTCTACATTTTTTTTTGTAGGTATTTTTAAAGTTTGTAAGTTTCAGAATTTATTTATTTATTTAAAATATAATTCTAAAATAATAATAATTGTAAAATTAATTAATTTATTTTGTGTATTTATTTAGCGTAAAATTTCTTTTTTAATAGTTTCTTATTTTCTCACTTTTTTTGTGTATTTTTCAATATTCTTACTCTAAAGAAAGCGGCAAAACTTATTTCTTCCTCTGTATAAAAGAAAACCAACTGCTTTCCAGTTTAATTTTTCTAATAAATCTTGACTTTCTGGAATGAGACGACTGTGTAACCATCTGTTTATTCCGTTACACCAAAGGAAATATTAGACACGTTATCGTTCAATAAACACTAAATTGATTAGTTTTGGTGCACCCCAGCCAAAGAAATGTCTTAGGGTGCCAGATGTTGAAAAACGTGTCAAATTTTTGAAATACCGTGAATAAAAAAACATAAATTATTCTTCTTGATTCTTTATTAAATTGTTACAAATAATTCATACATGTCATGAAAATAATAAATCAGGAGCAATATCAAGAAAACAAAATTAATTAACACTTTTGAATGAATTTCTTCCAAAAAAACTAGTTGCAATTTTGTAAACTTTCGATTTAGGACGGATTTCTGGTCTAAAGCTTTGCAAGGCGAAATCAAGGATCGCCCTTTTATCCTAGCTCAAGCTGTTCGAGTAAACAACGCATGATGCTTACATATGCAAACATAAAGTGGGGAACAGTCGACAGCGACCGTACCGCTGGCAATTAACACACCCTCAATATTGCCGACCCTCCTCAAACAACCCAACCCCATACTCTACATCACACATGGAACGGACCCTCGCGCTATATAGCTTGATTTCAAATTCAAATAATTTTATTACTCAAGGGTTTCCTCCCGACATTTCCATATCTACAAAGTTTTATGCTTGTTATTTCGACACATTGCCTCGGAAAAAGCGAGCGTCCGGTTAAATCATCATGCGAATTTTTTATTCAAATGGAAAATGGAAACTGTATTTCGCTTCTAAATTGTATGACATAAACACAAGATAAAATATTTAACGTGAAGTAGTGGCTGTGTGCATTTGCCGATTATTAAAACAAGCGGAGATTACTCCAAAAAGTGGAAATTCATGTCGAGATTTAACAGCCGTACAATGGAAAATAATAATGCTGTTTCGCAAAACTAATGCACAGATTAAAATTTTACATTATTCTTCAAAAGGAAAATACGTGGAGAGATGAAAAGATAAACCTAATTTTTATAAGAATAAAATCCTTACCTGTTTGTGCATTTCGACGTTCAGTCCGTACGACATTTCGTAGTACTGAAACAGAAAAAAATCGAATTAAATTCCCCTAAAATCAAGACGTACATAAAAACAGAAATGTACCCAACAAACGACCGACATAATTGGTTTAATTAAAGTAAAAATAAAGCAGCCAGTAAACGACATAAACCGAATTCCTAAAAGTGAGCAAAAAAGTCAGTAATCCATTCCAAAATAGGTGGTCTAGTTAGTCTCTCCAGAAGAAGGAATGTGAATCTATTAGCATTAACACGACTCGGGACGTTTTTATTGATATACTTGTTTCTGCCGTTTTACATTCCGTCGGCACAAGAAATTTTCACAAATAAAAACTTGATCATTTTATAACAGCGATATTTGAAATTCCACTTGCCCAACGGGCTCCATAAATTTTCTCAAATTACCTCCGATGCACTCCAATGCAGGCGCACTTTAAAATGTTTTCATACACATACACGCGAATGAAAAATGTTCCAAAACGTCGCGACATAAAATTTCAATAAAACAACAATAAAATCAACATTTACAAACTCGTCAACACCATAAAATGGCGCAGGTTTGGAGAAAGTCCTATTCTATTTTTCTCTAATGGTACTGTTAGACCTGTCGACGTGTGGTTAGTCAGCAAACACTTGTCTTGTTTTTTTTAAACGGAAAATAGCGTGATAATAAACCATTACGGCTATAAATAACGATAATAACTTGTAGTGCAGGAAATAATTCAACTAGATTCTATCAAGGCAAGTTTTTAACAAATGTTGGTTTCAGCTGCATTCTTTTATCTTATCGTAACTGCATATTAGCATTCATTACCTTTTAGCACATACACATTAGCCAGAGGAAAATAAAATGACTAATGCTAATGATTCCACGGATATTAAACGTTCACTTATAACACACACCTGATAGCTTTTGGATGACAACCCGCATTCCAGGATCATTATATAGATCCGGTAACCGGAAAATACACTCACAAAGACCCAAAAACGACCATCCTTACAATCATTCAAAAAAAAAACAATAAAATATTGACTAACAAGATCAAATTTTTGCCAAGTTAATTACCTACTGAAATTAAAAATCGAAAGAGAAAAAAATATTTACTTGTTTATGTTGCAGATATTCAATTATAGTAGAACGATTGTTAATTTTTGATTCAATGATTTTTAACTCTTTTGTCAACAAAGTCAACAAAGAGAAACAAAACTTTAAATACATTCTAAAATAAATAATCAAAATCAGAATTAAAAGTGCAAAGACCTGAAGTAGTTAAAATAAGATAATTTTTTCGCTAGTGTGTCCTCCGCCGGTTAATTACGACTTAAAATTCTGTTGAAGTTCCCAACTACCGTTAAATTAGCTCCAGTGTAGCTAATTACCGCACCATTTTGTCGTAAATCCGTGTTTGTTTTATTTTCCCAAGTCAATTATCCACAAACAGAGCATCGCTCACCAGTTATAATAACCGGCACGAAAATTAAAAAATTTCATCGTTTAACGAGCAAACAGAGCTTGACTGAAATCAGAATAGGATCCGGCGAAAATCGTGAGCAATCCTGCTAAGACAATTTATCTGCGGTGCTAATTGCGGTGTTAAAACGGTAGCTAGTAAATCAATTAGAAATATTCAACGTCAAATTTCACAGTAATGCACTGACAATTATGGCCAATTACTTGTATACAATTTAGTAGACGTGCGTGTAATGAGGTGTTTCATCCAACAAGAGGCATGCAGTGAAACTAGCCGGAGTTGTTGAACGGAAACTTTAAGTTAGATGGCGCGTGAAGGACTCTAAATGCGTCTGATGGCTGATCATGAATACGGTGTAATGACCCCGGCGATTATTACACTTTCATGTAACTAATTGATTATACCGACCGGCAATTTAATTGTACATAAATTCGCCAAAATCCAAACAAAAGGATGAATTACAAACAACATCCATTTGCGATGTTTACAACGATACAAGAAAAAAATATTATAATTGCATCGTGTTGTAGGTAATCTAATAACCAGATAAATTACCAGACAACACGATTTTTTTTTAATTAATTTACAATGTCGTACTCGGATCGCTGAATTATTGTATTCGCAGCATGTATTTAGTGGTTTTGATAAATAAATCATTATGTTAAGTTTATTAAACCGCAAACGTTTTGTACAAGGACTGCGTGTTACACTGTTATTTACCGTTGCACTTCGATTTGCATTAATGGAGATACTAAAAAATTATGGTTTTTGCACAGACTTATTCCTGCTGAGCAGGAATGCAAGAAGTGAAGGGCACACTTGAAAAAAGTTTAATAGGTAGAAAAGTCAAGGAAAGAAGAAATACGAATCACTCAGAACACGACAAAAATGTAATATGTAAAAATTCCTGCTGAGCAAGAATAAAAAAATCTTTCTTAATAAAATTTTCAATTTAAATGGTAACAATTAAAACTAAAATTCGCAAAAAAAACACGGCAATAAATACTTTTGAGCAAATTCCTGCTTGCATAAGAAGTTAAAATGATTTTAAAACTCCCTCATTTTTTTGGTAGTAAATTAAATTTATTCATGTTTTGGAATAAAAGTTTTGTTTGGATTAAGCTTCTCTGAACTTTACGAGATTATAAAATCGAATCAAAGCTTTTGATCGAATTTAATTCCTGCTGCGTAAGAAAATGAGAAAACTCAAAACTGTTAAAAAGACAAATTTTAAGATGATGAAAAAAATATATTTAAAACATGTGATGGTGATAGGTCAAAGTTTATCCTAAAGACCACGTCCGTTGATTGCAAAACTCCCAAATTTTTACAACCAAGATATAAAATTAAAACATATTAGTTTCCAAGTCGAGTGAGTTTACTGACACTACATTTTTCCCAAAGACATTTATTAACGTCTTCTTGGAATGATTTGTCTACCTACGTTTTTGTCGTTTGATAACTTCCTTTATTGCTTCATTGATGAGTTTTTATTTTCGCAATTAATAATTTTCTTTTATTCGTCTTGGTGTATCCGGCGAGAAGTAATGATAAATAATGTCATCACTGATAAATAGCTACTGCCATAAATTTAATAATTGTATCATCCAGTAATAAAGCGTAGTCATCACTGCCATATCAACTAGGAATATATAATATTAATGTGTGAACTCATTAATTTTTATTATCAATAAATCGCCGGTTTATTTTATTAGAACGTCCGTTAAAATAAAATCAATTTTTATTGTTTTGAATTTAATTAGGGTCTCGGAAAAACAGAATAACGCATGCTAATAAATTCTATTTTATCAGGAAGAAAAACCAATAAAACTGCAAAACACTAACTAGCACAACTGGTAAATAAAATACGGCAAAAGTATCCTGTAAAATGTAAATAAAATAGATGGAAATTCCGAATTTGTGCATGGCGCAGTGCCCCCTAAAAAACGTGATAAATCCAAAGTGAGCTCCCTCATGCATAAATAAATCCTGTTATATTACAGATAATGGAAATTAAAATATGTTTTTCAATTAAAACTGCATCGACCAGTGATTGGAAGCGAAAATTTAAAATGCAATAAATTTACTCGAAATGCAAAATTTTAGTTAGCATTTATGAAAGCAAATGAATAGCCATTATTTCGTGCCCGTATTGTTGTGAAATACAATAACCAAATGTTGGAATTATAATTAAAACACGTAACTAGCAGTATTCGCATCGATTTCGGACGTTAATACAAGCATGAACTCATTACAAATAATTGCATTATCATGAAATAGCTTGTGACAGCAGGTGCATGTTCAAAATTAAAATTTATTGCGAATTCTTCCACCAGAAAATACCCAACATAAAGCTGCTATAAACACGACCGTTCAACGAATTTAATGAAACGCCGTTTTCAAATAAAGTGGGCTCAGTTTTAGCTTTATACAATTTGCAACTACATCAATTGACAGAAAAAAACAAACCTACCATCACGTAATGTCGCTGGATTTCGATTTTCTCACTCGCCAGTTTTTCGCACTCCAGTTTTAAACTGAAACAAAAATTTGCATAAATAACACTAATTGGTTTATTAATTAAGAAAAGAACAATAGCTGAAACTGGAGAATCGGTAGCTTGTAAGAAATGTTATCTTAAACGAGACGATTTGATGGCCATTTTTATGTTTTTGAAAGTGGAAATACAAGTTCTACTAGACAAGTAACCAAATACAAGTAGATAATTTTAATGGATGGAGTCGGATTGCCGAAAGCTCGAATATATTTAAGAAGCAATCACAATTTTTTCTGAATAAATATAAATTAGAGGAATTTAAAAGCATTCCTGAGATATTTACTCATAACTCAATGCTCCAATTCCCAAATCTCGTCTCGTTATGCAAATGATTTTACTTACTTGTGATACTGAGCTTGTAGAAAGTTAAACTCTTCTTTAATCCTGTCGCAGGATTCTCCTACTGTAAATTTGAACGGCTGCCCAGGCTGCGGGGGCCCCTGAAAATTCATAATTAAAACATGATATAATATGGATTTAATTAGTACACGCGGTCAAAATACATTTATGTTAAATACGACCCGATAAAACAAACACATGTTAAAATGAACCCCAACCGAATTGTTAATTGCAGATGATCGCTGCGATACATTCAAGCATCCAAATCAATCAATTCAAACTCTGTTATCATTAAATTGCATTCCCTATCCAAAACATAAATGAACAGCGAACGAGCGTCGAAATGAATTTAAATGCGAAAAAGGCAAAAGAGACTAGATGAGTTATAATAATTCAAAATTTTTGCCAAATCGAAATTTTTTATTATAGAAAAATATTAAATCATTTTTGTTTGGGTCCTCTCCCTTGGTTCACTCTGTATAATAAAACATCTCCATCTGCGCAGCTGCCTTATAAACGATATCTTTACAGCGAATTGTGATGCAAGTGCTGTCGTTGGCTCCTTTACAAAACCTGATAATTATTAACATTTGGCAGTTGTGGCTCCCAAATTGTACAGCTCGAAACACCTGTCTCGAATGAAAATGTGAGCGAATGTAGCGCTTAGTTTACGATAATTCGAGAATAATAATCCCGTGTGAAAAATGAAAAAATCCCGTCCGGATCGAAAGTAAGACATTAATAGTTGTGCGATTTGGTGTGACTGAAATCTAGAAGATTAAAGCGAAATAGCTGCCGGATATTACGTCACTGTATATTTATTTACTCGAGTAAATATTAGCATTCGCCCATTCATCAGGTGTGTACACAGGCTGCATATCATTTCCTTACAAATATTCGGGGCTTTCTGGAATAAATATTGATTTTGGAAGTAGTTTACACTTGGACAGTCATTTCGCCTGAAGCCCGAACCTCAATAAATTATTCATTAAAAAAAGCTGCATCGCTACAAATGTAGACAGCTAATTAAACATCGGAATTATTTTAAAATCGATGACAAATCAATTTCGTTCAACAAGTAATTAATTTCAACCTGCATATATTGGCCATTAAGTCATTACTTAAGTACCTCAGACTCTCAATTAAAACGACTCATTACCGACGAGCATCTGGTCAATGATGTAATGATAGTTCTCAAGAAAACCTATAATTTAAACGCAGTTCACTAACCCATCATATCACCTGGCATTAATTACACCAATTATTACTCATCAGACTTTCACGTACGACCAAAAGTGGCACTGATTTTACTCCTCCAATATTTGCATTCCAACAATGAGATAGATAAGCACACAAGTGACCATTAATTAAAATTATAATTACAGCCGTAAAAACTGTAATTATTGTTACAAATAGCATGATTAAAACTCATGTTCTAAATAATTAATGAAAACGTATAGAGAATGTTTATAATGCTATTAATTTTTTATTTCTCTTTTAATGAATCTCTCTTCTGGCGTAATGATCCGACTGTCATAATTTATTTACTACCCGGTGGGTAGATTGATAACGCAACAATGCTTTTTTCTTGTTCAAAATTACAATTTCAAAATTCAAGTTGCTTAAATAGCTCTAAATGGTTAGTCTGTTATTTTTTCTCTTTATTTATTTCATAAAGTTCCACGTTTAGCGTCCTTATCTAACACAACTCAATTCAAATCATCATAGCTTCTAAAAACTATCTCAACTTAATTTAAATTCTATGCTTGGCAGTAAGTGAGGCTGTGGTGCCCTCATGCATTGTGAAATAGTGTGTTGTGTGTTTTCAATTGTGTTGATGTGCGTGGCCATTGGTGTATTTCCTTGAACAAGAGCCGAATAAATTTGCATAGAAAGAAAGGAGTCGGCTGACAAAAACGTTAATAACACCGTTGATGGCGGTCTGTCATTCTAGCTTGTTCTCAGAAGTTGTTACACGTTCAATTAATTACAGATGAATAATGCATTTCGATTGTAACGTAATGCGGCAAATCGTGTTTTTATAATTCCTATTTACACACTCGGCCGATAGGATCTCGCCTTTTGGCCGGCATGAAAACTTTTTCGATTTATCACAAAACCCTCGAAACATGTCTCCGGAATGTTTTATGTCGCATGCGAGACTTTATCCTCGCCACTATCAATATTAGCGGAGTAAACGGCACAAACGGCCCTTCTAGACCATTGTTACCAATCTCAACCACGCACATGCACGCACACACATTTACATCCCAAGTCACGCCATTTCGGATTATCACCTACTTTGTTATTACGGCTGCGACTAATAATGGCTGACGACTTTATTTTTTTTAAGGCGAAAAGTACACGCGAACCCCGCATAAATACCACGACGAATGTTTACATAGATTGAAACGCGAGATAGAAATGAGACGACTGAACTTTACAAAGAATGATCCAAAAAAGTCATGAAACATTGTTAGACAAAGACGCATTCATACAAAACTTCATTAGGTAAACAAATATAGCGAAAATACCAATCTAATCCACTGTGATGAACGTCTCCTAAACTACTGGCGTGTCGTAACAAAACGCGTGGTTGTGGTCTTTCGTAAATTGCGTGAAGAACGTACAGATGTCTTGGCATAGAACACGGTGCAGAAGTTGTCGTCTCTGCCTACCATTGTATGCTAATATCGTCCCCTCTTCATATCCAGGCACAATCATGTTTGTACGTTTTACATAAATGATTCAGGATATGTTGTTGGTTAAATGTTGGCAGCGTGTTTATTTAAGCGATTTTGCGGTCGACGAAGCCAAATGAACGATTGCGTTATATTAACGACAAGAACTAATGAATTTAAATTGGCATGACAAGTATAGGTATCGACGAAATTCCACTCGAAATGTAGTCATGCAAATCTGACAAGACGTTCGAGCCAGATTTATTTAATTAAATCTGTTTGATTTTAAGGACGGTAATTTAGCACCTATTCGGATTAATTAATCATTGGAAACCTGTTATTAAACTGGACGATTTTTAATTTAAAATCGACGTGGAAAATCATAACGTAAAATAAGAGAATGTAATAGGTGTTTGTGCAATAATACCCGTAATTACGATATAATTGTGCAATTTAATCATGGAAAAAATTTAAATTAACATTCGAAAGCCATCACATTATTCGCTTAATTGGTTACTACGAATCAAATTTTCTATTTATTATTATTGGCCAAGCGGCTATAACACTAAATTCTTATTAATATTTTTTAATTTATGATGCTTCGAAACTTTTATTATACACGGATCTTTCTAAATCGATTAGTATACAGGAGGGTAAATAGGAAATGCGTGGATGAGGATAATTAACTCATAAATGAATAAATTGTGATTAATTTTAAAAGTATGCATTATTCATTTCGGTCTCAAGTGTCTATCAGTCACGCACTTTCTCGTTTCCTACTTAATAAATCACAATTAAGTACACAAAGCTTATCAATTTTATAAGATACAGCGCTCCCATCTTCAGACTCAGAAATTACCAAACAAATTCCTTTTTGCTTTAAATTTTTTCAAATAAACTTTTCCAAATTGCAACACATTTTGATAAGAATAAAGCAATCAATACTGTAATTAATTGTCATACCTACTTATACAAATAATTCTACTCCAACACGTTTGAACAATTGGGAATAAAAGTAGGTATATTATATATGTATGCACTCGACTCTACTGCAATAATATTTAACTGCAGCAAAAGGAGTTAGTTCTAAGTGATCCAGATTTTTTCAGACTTGCTCTGCTGGATAGGTTTTGAGACGGTGAAGTGTGGCACTCCCTGTTGCGTGGTGTTTACCTGTGATACGATTTGGTGTTCGCTATTGAGGACAAGCGTATCATCTTAATAGGCATGTTAATGTAACAAGCTCTGTTATGCATAGCTTGGAGCTATGAGATGAGATGACAATCACTGGTAGGTAATTACGTGTATGTACAATCTACCACGAATCAGTCGGTGACTAATAGCCAATCAACATGCTGAAACCGTTAACACTAAAACCTGGATGCTGTTACACGACCGAACAGCAGACACAACAGAAATAAATCTCTTTTTACGAAACCCGAGTTGCTATATAAACGCAATATTATCGATTTCGCGAAACTGTAGGAATTTTAATCGTCTCATGAACAATAACGTTGAAAGAAGTTTCTTGCTAGCACAAGTTGATAATTTCATTCGTGTAATTAAGGCGTGTGAAAAAACCTCGAACCTGGTTAAGTGCCTAATATAATTACACGTAATTACTCGAAGAATGTCAACGTTCGAAATAAAATTCGTATTCAAGCCAGCAAAGTACGTGATGAAATGCTGCATAATTATTTTAGTAGAGGAATGTCACGGCTAATTAATTTTCACCGAACGTAATATTCCGACGTTCTGCTTGTATTGGAATTATTCGAATAATTCAGTCGAAAAAACGAATTAAAATATATTTACATATTTTATTCTATGCCGAAACTTATTTCATTTTTCGGTCGAAGCTACCGTTGGTTTTTTAATCCTCGCAACCTTTTCACTTTGTATTTATTTTGTGAGCACAAGTCCAAGTGTACAAACAATCCTTCGCTCTTGTTTTAATTGTAAACGAAAGCATATGCCTTGTGTCGGACCACACCTTGTATTTATTTTATCTTGTTTCCATTCTTGTTCTCGACCGACACTTTTCTTCTTTTTTTAAAGTACGGGTTTTGCGGCAGCATGTGTGGGGGCAACATTATCTTGAGCATGTGTTCAGTTTAGTAGCGTCTCCCAGGTCGTGCCAGTAAATATATCGGCGCGAGCGCTCACGAAACTGCTAAATCAAGATCAAGACAGGTTTTAGGCACTTTCTGATGCACAAAAACAACTCCAACGACAAAGCCAAGCCTCCACACCACGAATTTGCTGCATGTAGATTTTTGCAAAAAAAACTACTATAGCTTTCTACAAATAAAATGAAAATGTGTTCTCTGCTACAAATTAATTTCAGAAAAAGCAGAATCGATTCATCGCTGCCCTACACTAATTTCATTTTCCCGAAACAATTACATTATTGTCATAAAATTAGGATCAATTAGTATTGATTAGTTTGAAAAAGTCGCTTCAAAGTAATTTAGTTTTATTTTATGGTTTTTTGTTATTGTGAGTTGCATACAAAATAATGGTTTGAAGCACGTCTCATTCCATTATCTAATGCACAAAAGTGCAACAAAGGAAGCTAATAAAGCGATGGTTCAAGTCCCATAAGTAACATTTCGTATTCATGCCGTCAGTAATTAAACAGCTACTGTGTAGCCGTATCGAGATTATTCAAATGTAGCCGAGCCTCCTCTACTAATTATCACTTCGCCTATAAAACGCAATTAAGTGATGAATGCCTTCTTCTTTCTCGTCGTAAAGTGAAAAAATCACGTGAGTAGAAAACCGTTTAAATTTGCAGAAGCTCCGGAACTATTTGGCCGGAATTTGTTACGACTCCTCGAAACCTTTTCGGTGAATGCACTTGATATAAACACGATCCCTTGCGGGTTGCAAAGCGACGTTGGGAGCCACCTGGCCCCTCGACCCTAAATTACAAGAGGAAATAGCTGTTCACGATCTGCCTCGCCTCTGGAGCAATTCAATTCGGACCGCCTAGCCGTTCTGCTGCGGCTTATTTACGGTCACATCTACCAAATGTCGTTCGATATTACCTGCCCTACGCCCCATTTCTCGCCCGAAGGGAAAAAATATCCAATTTTAATTAACTGAGAACGGTGGGTAAAAGCACGACTCGCGATTTTTCAATTCCGGGAAAATAATCCGGTAAAGAAACACGGATCATTCGAAGGAGATAAGTCAACCGCAACCATTCTTCGAAGAGGATTCCCGACTTTATCGGCCAATTAAATCAAATCGAAGCACTTCAACAGCATCCATACATCAAAGATCGCAGATACGAGATATTCAAAAGAATACAATGGATTTAGGATTGCCTCAAGCTACAACCGCAAATCCGGTAAATGTTGGATGGAATTTATCTGATTGTTCAAGACTGCTGAAACAATCTCGAGTGCCGCAAGAAGATATACGATGCGAGGGCAGATGAGAAGAAAGGGAAAGAGGGGCTAATGATGGGTTTAATCCGAAAGTGAAACTAAACAACGTTGCGCAACTTTTCCAACCGTTTCTCATCAACAAACTGAAAAAATCTCCTTATATGTAGCTTCCAAATATTATTTTTCACACTTAAATAAATATTTAACAGCCGACTGTTAAACAAAGATACATTAATACAAATTTCATTAGGGAGAGAAAACAACAGCACTTTTTTGTTATTGCTACGGCAGTGGAGTGCAGTGATGTTGGCGCAGTCCGAGGCCGCCGGTGGTCCAAAGAGAAATCTAATTGGTCAATCAAATTAAGTCACTTCCTGAGAAACTCCGACATTGTTTCTGTTCAATGAGATTGATAATTGTATTCGTGTACACTTTCACTGATGCGGCCATTAGAACAATCTTGAACGTAACCATCAGAAGCAGTGATAGTGTGAAACGAGGTGTATTTCCTCGCTCCAGCACTCCGTGACTAATTTGATACTTATTTTTCTTTGCAGAGATATCGTTTACATGCAACCGTGGAACTTGGTCATCAAAAATTACACAACATTTTGACGTTTTAACTCGTGTTTATTTTTCATTGCACCACCAAATAAGTTTGTTTATCTTTCGTTCTGTTTGTATATTTACTCGGAGAACATTTGCTTAACTATTAAAACACATCATAAATCCGTTCGAGACGTATTGCGGGTTGCGCACCGGTTCAAAATTCCTGCGACAGCAGGATTTAAGCCGATAATTAATATGGGGAAGATGATATAACAATGTGTAATGGTCGAGAATGGGTTCACTTCGTAGATAACATTCTAAAGCAGTTGTTTAGGAGTTTAAGCACCGTCCTGTATGATTAACTGTTCCAGCGGCCCACTAATCGTGGGAACATGGCGAACACCGTAATCTACTTAGCTACCGGATTACGAATATCAACCGGATTCCATCTGAGCAGAACGACGAATGACTCACGTTCCGATTACACTCTTCTCTTTAGGGATGCGATTTCATACTTCTTTAAATTCATGAATCACACTATCTCATTTTTCATCAACAAATACCCCAAGATTATCTAAATTACTTTGTCACGGTTATTCCTTCTAAATAACCCTTTAACGACCACGCGCTGATATCCATCTAATCTCGGTGAATATTTAAATCAGATTAGGATGGTTACAAAGTGAAAAGCTTGAGATTTTTTATTTGGAACACATTAATTATTGTCGACGAGTCGCCCCTGCGCGAGAAATAAAAGCCACCTGCAGGATTTTACAGCAAGAGCAATAACAATAATGAACAATATAACGATTGTAGGTAGGCGTCTGAAGAATTTAACGATTTTACAAATATGAAGAAGCAATAAAAGAGCTATTAGTCTGAAATACCTCAAATAAAATAACGAATTTCACTGCGGCTTTCGCCGAGAAATTACGACTCTCGTCTATTCGAACTTTATATCATTTCGGTATATTATAAGAGGGAAATAAACTCTCATCATCTTAATTGAATCGTGTTGGTCGGTAATGAAATCCGTCGAGTCAAAGGTTATTGCCATTTTAACAATGCACGATTAAGTTAAAAGTGTGAATTCTAACACAAAACTTGTCCCCGTTTTTGAATATAAGGTGCGAAAAGATTTTCTCAGAACTCGTGAAAATATTGACGCTAATTAAGTCAATTGTTGACTTACGCACATTTTCTTGCGAATATGTACTTAACAACGTTCCTACTTATTCTCTAAAACGTATTGACATTACCTAGTTGTTCAAGTGCTGGTTAAATATTGATCGATGAATCAAGGAATTTTTTCTGTTTTTGACAGATTATATGTTAAGCAAATAACATGCTAATACACTGGACAAACATTTAAAGTAATCTGTTATAAAGATAAAACAATTTACACTTTTAAAAGATAATATTCCGTATTGACTGTTCTTTAATTTATTTTACGGCGTCATACGATCGCGATTATTTACATACAGCAAATACTTTGTACATATTTGGTCGTTGTGTTTATCTAATAAGATTTATCGTACCATTTCGGAATATCTCCCTCTTATAACTCAACGACTTGAAGAGCCACAACACCCACCATATCTCAACCTTGAGAAACTCATATTCGCACCCTCGGGTCACTCGGAGTCTTAAAACTTGACGGATATAAATTTAAATGGCTTCAGTTTATGACCGGATAATATTACCGGTGGTCGAAGCCCTTACAAAAATATTTTTATTATGTTACCCGAACTTGGTTAAATCGTCACCACAAGCTTGACTCACTAGCCGCGATTCCAAAAATTAATTTCGAGGATATTGAGGTTTATTTATTTCCCGTCTCTACCATATCCTCGATTTTATCAACCGAAAAATTTACATTAAAATGACAAACGAGTCCCTGAAAGCATTAAAAGTTGCGCCGTAAATTCCTCGAAAGTGCATTAAAACGTTGATTGTGAAGAATAATCCCACGTTTGATAAGACTTGACAATATCTTGCTGAGTACTGTATTTAGAGTAGCAATATAATATTTCATCCTCTTGTAATCTTGGTATACGTGCTTTCTATATAAAGCAAAAACAACACAGACGCGACACTAGATCGTTCTCAAAAATAAAACACACGCTTGTAAGCCACCGGATTTCTTCTCGGAACGATAGGACATCCACTATTTACCAGCAGGTGAATCTTGTGTTGGCTTATCGACCAAGAAGAGCAGGTAAACGTGTGAATTCCTTGAAGAACTAATTGAAATTCCAACAGAACAGTTGGTCTTTTTATTTCCAAGGTGGTAGAAAAATGCAAATGTGATTAGCAAGCGACAAAAGCATAACCTCAAGCTTGTCACGTGATCGCATTGGACGAACCAAGCACGGCCACGTTGACTTGTCACTAATGGAATTCCTTCTTTGTTGGAAAATCAGTTTTTCCAGAGGAAGTGTGCATATGTGCATGAAGAGTTTAGAAATAATAACTGCTGTAATTAGTAATTACAAGCTGTCAGAATCTTATTAAAAGAATTATGACAATGCAGGAACAGTAATTAACTTTTTAAATAACCGGCAATTAGTTTATTCATGGAAGCTGGTATCTACAATTCAGCATCTGCTATCTTCGCAGGAAAAATCGGATGATATTTGAGGTCGTGTGTTAAAACTCGAATGATGTATCGATTAGTCATTAAGTGTTTGGTCGGTTAATGATAAAACTGATGGAGTCTATTGACTCTGATATTAATTTATATAATGATAATAAAATAAACAAGGTCATGAGTTAATTTATAGTGTTTACTGGACCATAATACTCGCGACTGCAAAAAACCGTTCCACTTTTACGAGTAACATGCTATTATGAACATCGATCTAAATTATCCTACGTGACTACAATATTACTGACATTTAAATAAATGGGTGTTGTAAATGATAGAGGCAAAAAGAATAATTCTATATTTTCGTCTCGTAATCTCTCGATATTTTCCTCATTAGTTGCGTAACGTCCCCGAGAATTAAAATTGTAGTTATTAAAATAATTTCAAGCATTTTTGATGTGAGCAAATAATAATAATAAACAAATCGCGTATTCATGTTGCACGCTCAGATGAGTTCGACTCCGTTGGAAAACCGCCACGGAACTTTTGCGCTAATTGAACACGCTGTCGTAATCGACCGGAATGTTAACACAGAGAGGAATCAAACGCTTCACTCCGGGAATAAAAGAGACGGTCTTGAAACCCGTCCAAGTGACACCACTTGAAAATAAAACGTCTCATCATTAGTTGACGTATTTATGGATTCGACTTAAGTATGTTTTGGCGTCTTCTTTCCGTCGTTAACTTAATGTTTTACGGACCGTTTGATGTTTTTATTTACGGAATTTCGATTTATAATTTGTCGACACCCACGCGTTTAGCACCACCTGGAGTTGGAGCGGAATGAAATTTCTAATCGGCTTTTCTCTTGAATCTTCCATCAAAGGACTATTTTGACACGCCTTCGATAATTTAAACCGCACATAATAGTCACTACGACCTTGTATTCAACCACGAAAAAAAAACATAATAAACAAATTTTATTATGTATGTGGCAATAATTAAATACGTTTGAATGGATTTCTTTATGCGGCCTAATTGCTTTAAACTTTCTATTAAGTCGGATCAATTAGCAGATGTTGTGAACCATTAGACTCTATATGTTAATAATAGAGTAATAAATAGAACTCAAATTGGACATAAAGCCGACCACTGTTTCTTCCTCGTTCTTTTTGGCCCTCTTCCACATAAACACATAACACCCTAATTATATTTTTAACAATGGAATTCTGTGCCAACTTTTACATCCGATAGCGCGTTAACTTTAAAAGCAACACAACACTACAATTTATTCGGAACTGTTTAGATTGCGACCATATGGCATACGCAAATGAACTAAATAAATATTTACAGTGCCGTCATTACAAACCTGAAACATTTTTTTTCACCACCTCGGTTCCTGATAAAGACTCCAGACACAATATTTAAGTACACACTTTATCATTTTTATCGGCCGTTGAGTGGCAAACTGTTAAAACCTCACATTTCCGTAAACAATTGTTTAATACCGAAATTTTTAAAACTAAACTATGTACAAACTTTTATCAACAATATAAAACAACATGTTTTACGTCCAAACAAATATCTAATGCTGATAAAATATTTACTCGATAAACAAAGTCGTTACTTAATTGAATATCTTCTTCCTGAAACGTTCCGGAAAAATTCAACCGGCTATACAGAATTCAACCAATTGGGAAAGTAATTAAGTTGCATAATTTATATCACAATTCTTAGAAGCAAGCACACAAGCAATCAATAGAAGAAACATCTTAAATTATTAAATACTTAAAATCAAACTATAACAAATGTTTTTGAAATCCTTTGAATTTATTTCGAAAATTAGCGAAATAAATAAATTAGTGTTGATATCGGTGAACATGCAAGCTAGTCGAAGTCGGTTCGTGTATTTGTAAAAGTTGACGGTTGTATTTTGCAAGTTACAAGAGTATGCAGTCATGAGTGGTTGATTTACAAAGTAATAACGAAGTGGTAAGGTCTGGGTTAATGTTGGAAATTCGTCGGCGATGATTAATCAAATTGAAAACGCCAACGCATGTAGATAACCGTAAAATCGTAAAGCGGCCGGTTGTAAAATTACACATCACGCTAGAAGAGGTAACAAAAATAGGTAATAGAAAAGAAAAGCCGTGAATAAATTACATAAACGTGTAACATTCAACACGCAAGCAATTTTGCCTACGCGTATAGAGGGCAGCTCGGGTTTACAAGAAGTCATTACTCAAAAGAATAATATTGTGGAGTTATGCTGCGTCGGCATTCTTTGAAGAGCGAGGAATTGGATATACCGCGAAATGCAATTTGTTGTTTATTGTGTTTGGTCTGATTTATGTTAAAATGATTGCACGTTTGTGAGATTAAAAAATCATAGGGTGGGAGATAATAAAAACAAACTTGGGGTGCTAATACCCATTATAACAATACACGACGGGACCCCTCGTTCAAGATGTGGGGAGTTTATAATTGTAAAGGCACATTCCCACCCTGAATTAAAGCTAAGCTCAGCGAGAGGCAGATTATGGGACGACCCCTACAATAAATAGCAGCTGATATGAATACATGCTCAAATACAAAGCGAACAGACAGCCTTTCTAATAGCAGGTATACAAACTCGGAAAAGAAAGTTTGACGTGGCCAACTCGGACATAATAAGACCAATTTCGAGGAAACTACACAAAGCAAAACTGATCTTTAGTGACTCTAATGACAAACGACATACTTATTAATTATTTCACGACGGTGCATTACCTCGTGCATATTTTATCTAAATTACAACGGACACAAAACGTTTTTCAATATTCTTACAATGTTGTAATTACAAGTCGGTACTCGAAAATTTAATAATTAATTACTCCTTCAAGTTTGATAACGACGTTATTGCCGGGACCAATACAACAACCGTGTAATTTCGGATAATAACAATAATTAGACAAGAAAACGGGATAGTGACGCCAGATGTCATTAGCTCAGGTTAGGGAGAAGCTTAATAATATAGGGCTTAACAAATAGGGGCGGTAACCCCTCGTCTTCCAACCCTAAAGAAAAGACCCATCGAGGAAGCGTATTTGGATTTAAGAGCCGATACTACGACGCTTATTACTCACTCAACACCCCTATACACTACACGAAAAATCACATAACCTGACTTGACTAGACTGTTTATTTCATTTTAATACAAAGAAAGACACCCAAAAAGCACCCCAGCTAAGATAATGAACAAAAGCAATACTTTGAAATAAACGCCTAATAAAATACTAGTATAAATGTCAATTGTTTGTTGTTTCGTGGAAAAATCACTTACATTCTATCATCTATCTTTGTCAGTTGTTACAAGAGAAATGTAATTTTACTCTAGGGGTTTTACTCAGAAGTGGATAGGATTCGTCACAATTCGTCGGTATACGCTGTCATTCGTGAATTACATTGATATTATTTCTTATTGTTATGCCTTTTTACTGCCTTTATTCTTAGTTTGTGTGAACTCAAATAATGTCGTGTAATCGTTTAATTGCAGCTACAATTAAAAATTTTTACTTTGTCATTATTGTTTTCAATTCCATAAATTACATAAAGACCGCAAAGGTCTTAGGTGGGGCACTGTACAAAATGGAAATAATTTTTTCATTCAAGTAATTTTACTTTTTATAAAATTATTTGATATTTTTGATTTGTCTGTAAGAGCTGTCCCAAGTTGGTAGGTAAAAAATGGAATTGGATATTCGGATATAGGTTTATTGTTATTCCATCGCCGCCCCCCTGTCCGGCTCGCATCCGTCGTCAATAAAAAGTTGGGTCTAACGACTTTACGTGTTAATCTTTGTAATGGTTTTCGTGAGCGTTGTCGTATCGGCACCACGGGCGGGTGTTTGTATCCAGTGAAGCACAACACGTCTATTAGCGTCGCTTGTCAAAGTATGCATTTCGCCTTGGAGCATATTCGGTCCGATCTTTAGAAAATCGCATGTCAAAGTATAAAGAGGTCCGTGAAGCGTGATATCCAAGAAGCCGTAAAATAATCTCAGCCGTGTTGTAGATAGAACAAGCACGAAAAACTCGATTACGGTAAAAGTAAAGTAAAACGTGTGAATTGCGTCTCGCACCCACGAAAGACGCTCATTACGGGGAATCCCGCGAGCGTCGACCCCGCGCGCATTGCGATGCTAAAATAGTCGTCGCTGAACGCCGCGCCGGCGAGAATAAATTTGCGGTTAATTACGGCCCGAATCCGGGAAGTCCAGGACTCCCGGAGTCACATGTCTTACCGGATGGCGCGCGGCTGCAACCGCTGCTGCTGCCGCCGCGTTCATTCCTGTACTTGGGTACATCTTACGTCAGCAACACATGGTACACTACCATTGGGCACCGTAATCCCGAAATGGGCACTCTTCACACACACTCACAGCACTCGCGGCCGTCGAGCTTCCCAGATTTGGTATTCACAAACTGGAACGACGTAGAATCAACAGCAACACCAACACGTCCGCTCGCTGCCGCGGTCCGCAAACGACTGACTCGGTTTCCCCCACCAGCGGCGCCCCCAAAACCGCTAACACACCCCACACTCCCTTACAAAAAGCCTACAACCCCTGAAAATACCGGCAGCTCGTACACTCCGCACGAAAAGGACTTCTCCGACAAATTGATCGGCCTGAAACGCACTAATTAGCGCCCTGGATTATTAAAAGTGGGTAATGAGCCAGTAACGGCCCACCACATATGAAACTTTACAACGGCCGTAAAAGACGCGAATTAATTCTTATGTGCAGAAATAACGACTCGTAAAATCGAATACTTAAGTCGGTCACAAACTGGGTCATGTTTTAATTGGCAGGACTGTGATTGCAATTAGCGTGAATGTAATACGGGTAAACTGTCGCGGCTTGTTGTGTATTCCCACATCGCCCGACCGGTGGTCACTCCACCTGCCCCCACTTTTACATTTGCTTGTACTCACACCCTAAAATGATCCGTACATGTTCGCAACAAAAAATACGAAAAAAAAATAAAAAACAAAAAACTACCCTCAAAATGGCTGCCTGGCAGAAAGCATCTCATTTTAGCTGAAACAGGGGTCGAATCCGTCCTTGTCCCACCCGCGTGATTTCACTTCAGCCCCTTTCACCCTTATAAATATGGCGCCCTGATTGCCAGTATACCAAGCTGGTCGCGAGTCCACGTTGACTCACCCGGCTCAGGATCCGTCCACCAATCCTCGTCTCTAAAACTCGCCACTTGCCCAATCGCCTCCCGAATTCCATAAACCCCACCTATTTTAAACGAGCCGGCTGCTCTGAGCCGTTCACAACCAATCGTTTCACGGTCTGAACCAATCAGCGGCCAGCCTTGCTCGTTCGTTGCCATGCAACAAGGCGACAGCTCTACTCAAGTCCACGTGGACTGCCGAGGTGCCAGTACATGGCTTGCAGGATCTGTACGCAGCGGGCAAACCAGCAAAAATAAGAGCCGACCAAAAAAAATATATATGAGTGCCGATAAAATCTAGTGGGTCGGGGTGCGGGCTCCATCCTAGCAGAACAAAAGCCGAGCCCGGCCTACCAGTTATTAGAGAGAGGCAGGTTTACAAAGGTCAAACTTTATGGCCGAATTACACTCGAAAAAAACGAGAAAACTACCATAACCTACAATTCACCCAGTCTAGTTTTACATGAAGTTTTACATAATATCATGTCATAAATAGTATTCACAAAATGGAAAGTAATACGTTTGTACCAAAATTAGAAATGTTACATCTATAAGCACTTTTTGACTAGCAGTACTACATGTAATTGTAGCACAGTTATATGTATGTTCTGTATTTATTTTGTAAAATTACACACATATGAAGTAAATGTAAAATTACATGATGCATTTTTGGGTGTAAGTAATTAGCTCTCTCCGCGCCGATTGATTATCGGGATTAAGGGAAAACTGGAATTTCTGGAACGCCTCCAGATACCGAGTCAATATTGGTGAGTGACAAGTCGCAAATCAGATAAGCCGCCGCCGTAGTGGTCGCTGCTATTCCCTGGATCTTCCTTTCCCGTTTCACTACATAAACGCTTCAACCTTCCACTTATCGCGACCAGTAAACAATATTACATCACGCTGCCGACAAATACCGTTCACGTTAATCTTCTCATACTTGTCATTTTTAGACAACGTTTGCTCTCGACGATTCCGTCACACTTTAATCGACAAAAAATTCGACATCACCTGGATGGTCATCAAAAACGACCATTTTCTTAGAAAATTTCAACAATAAAAGCTTCACGAAATACCAAAGAGTTTATCTCCAACAATAAAAATGTAGGTAATGACTTCCAAACAGCAAAAATTACACTAAGATTATTGAATTTATTGTAAGCAATGGGTCCCAGACGCTCTTTATTGCCCATATGGATAGTGACCAGTCGACCTTCGCCACCATGCACTCAAATTCGTAATCTTAATTTGTTGCTTGAGAGGCTTTAGCAATGGTTTTTCGTGGAAAACATACAGCGGTACAACCTGAAGTAACAAAAGCACATTGGACATTTTTATTGAGATTCTAATTTACAAGCTACTCACCGCAAAAATGCTTGCAAATATTGCACTTTTTTACTTTTTAATAATCAGACAGTTGAACTCTGGATGAATAAACAGTAATTATCTTAAAATGTGTTATTTTTTGTAAAAACAACAAAATGACTAAATCAAAATAACGGCAACAATAACGATTCTATTTTGAAAGACATCTCTAAAATATCAAAATAAAATGCATTGGCTTACATTTTGTAAACTTGTTGCTCCGTTCTCTGTACTCGATCATGTTTTACAATTTTAAGATTAAAATGTCTAATTATCAATTACCTTAATTTATTCTTTGTAATGTTATCGTTTTCGTCGTCGATTTTTATTAAAATATACTTACAGAATCGTAAAAAAATATAAAAATCTCAATGGCTGTTGAACGAAAAAACATTTTGAAGCAAAAATGAAGAAATTTGTGTTGTTTTATATAATTCTCACCGCAGACCAACAAAATAAATGAGGTTCTTTCAGTAACGAAATGAATAATAACTTCTGTAATCAAATAAAAGCTGCCCAATTTTTCACATTTATCAGTTTGAGTGTAAAACCGGATCCTTCACCAGATTATAAACAAAATTAATTGCACAAAATAATGTGGATTTATCTCCAGAATTTACTTTTTCAAAGAATCTAAAAATACTCGACTTTGTCTTGAAAAAACTTTGCAGAAATTTGTCTAGTCTGGAGCGGTTGTTATTTGAGTCCTAATGGGAAAACATTGAAACATTTAATAAGGTATCTCGAGAGCAAAAAGCGACGTCTCCTCCGAATTTGTTTTATTCATTCCGATCTAGTGAATAAGTAAGTGAGTGAATGATTAACGAAAACTCGTGCGCTACCTGCAGTAAAACACAAATAAATGTTTCTCGTTGCAACATTAAATACATCGTATTAAAATATTTAATCACGTCTGAAGTGAAATGCGGACTAGTTGAAGTCATTTGAGAAAAATAAATATGAAAGAGCGGCGGCAACGCCTCCTTCCACTCCGCCGTGTCTTGGGGCAAACTTTTAAATTACAAAATAAGAAGACAAGGAGAAAAATAAGCAGCTCTAGCCCAGTCTGCTAAATATTTAACATCGACTTTATTATGGCATCCAGGGAGGCTGCAACTGAAGAAAAACCCTCCGACGTCTCTAATATTCCGAAGCCGTTTCATTTGGGAATAATAAAACATCGGAAAATGAAAATGGACCGAAAATTCTTTTTAATTTATTTACATTCACACGCGTTACGCAACGCTTCAAAAATCGTGACTTTTCGGGTCATTATGACACCAATCGCCGCGATAAGAATAAATAATAATGATCTTTGACATTGAATGTTTTCGGATCGTTTAGTTTCTCCTTACGTTCATGTAAAAATTCTAAACGGTTTACTTTTAATTAAAACGCAGTCGCAGAAATAATTTATGGTAATAACAGTTGACGTGGCCGATGTAAATCCACGTTATCGTAATTATTGGCTGGATTAAAACCTGGAAAGAGAACAGTGATACGGTTTACCTGACAAAAAGCAATTTTCTCGATAATTTCGTGTAATTGGAGTGAAGGATGGGAAAATGTCGGCTGGTTAGTTGTCCTTAAAAATCACACTCGGATAAGGAATAAGATTTCTTGTAAATATTCAAACATAATGATACGCCATTCCGTTGATGTATTCAATGGGTGTAATAGAAATTATAAAACTGCAAACTTATAATTAGGAATTCACGTGCAGAAATAATCACGATCTTAAAACATGTGGTTAGACTAATAACATCGTTGTAAAGTTAGCGGAAAGACGTGGCGTAGACTTACCTTTAAATATACACCGATGTATTTGTAGTGTTTCGGTGCCAGAAATCGTGTGCTAGCTGATCTAATGAGATTCCGCGTTTACTATCTATAGACGTGTCACACCTCACAGCTGTAGCAATTAGCTGATTCTCGGATTAAATATTCAATAAGTTGCCATAAATCATCAACTTTTGCCACATAACAAATGGACGGTAATTGTATATCTAGATCTATGTTTCAATCTGATAGCCATTTTTAAACGATGATTTATTCGAAATACGCCATAGAAAATTGACCAAAATTTAGCAAAACTTCAAAATTGGACTGACATTAAAACCCAGGTAGAAAGCGAATATACCTGCATTTTCAAACTGCAATAAAAATTATTTGTTTATGTCGGTAGATAAGTATGTACAAAACAAAATTTCAAGTTTTACCTAGAAAAAGTCCAAAAAGGCCGTTTCTTTGAAATTAACAAGTCAAGTATTTTAAATTAAAACATTTATAAATTTATACTTGAGTTATATGTTGCCAATAATTATAGTTGGATGTAGATAAAGTTCCAGTGGTTCTGGTACCTAAGCCAAATGTTATAGTGATCTTTATATCCCGTATGTTTCACAATTATTTACCATTAATATTCTAGAATTATATTAAAAATATAAAAGAGAAAGGTCAAAGCTTGAGATTAATTCACATAAACAATGTCAATGTTACAATTTTTTGAAAAATATGTTGCTTAAAAGATAATAAAAGCAAGGGTTTAATTAATTCACAAAAATGTTTCTCAATTATTCAAGAACACAATCGTACAATGTTTGTGAAATTTGTTAATTGGTTTTAGTAAAATTCTAATATTTTTAGTATAAGTAGGTTAATTATCTTCTGAGGTTTTCAGAAAAAAAAAACTATAACTTATATATAGAAACAGTTTCTCAACTTACTGAATGTATATCTGTGTTATGTTTCTTTAGGGCTAAATTTATGCGAATTTATTTATACAGGGTGCTCCGTTTATATTGTTACAAATTTAAGCAGGTGATAGAGTATTCAATTTTAAGTTTCTTATGAACATGTATCGAAAAATATTAAATAAGAGAACTACATCTCCTGAATGAGGTGCATCTTTTAATAGATTTTTTCCAATATTTCAGCAACCATTGTACATAAAGCTACAAAATTTGGTACAACTAATAACCTTTATACACCTAAACGAATTCAAAGATAAAATGTCGAAATTTTTACTCATCAGGGGCGATCTAAACTGTGGGGGTTTAAGGTAAAAAAGAACCCTAACTATTTTGGCTGTCGGTTCTTGCCACTTTCAGCCACTAAATTCTAAATTCCATAGTTTTTCACAAAAAGAGGTCTCTTGTGTTTTTTTTGATACAACTTACTGTTTTTGAGTCAAATCAGTTTACAATTTGTCTTACAAACCATAAAGAGGATAAAAATTAAATTTATTTCACCGTTTAAGACGCCCGTGATTAAAAATGTCGACAATTGATCTTTAAATTCGTTCAGGTGTTTAAAAGTTATCAGCTGTACCAACTTTTGTAATTTTATCTATTCTACAATAGTGGGAAAACCCCATTAAAAACGCATCTCTTTCAGGAGGTGTAGCTCGCTTACGTAACATTTTTTGATACATGTTCATACGAAACTTTTGTCTTAAAATTGAATATTCTATCACCTGTTTAAATTTGTAACAGTAAAAACAAACACACTGTATTCTATACAAAATAATACATTATTTACAAAATTTAAAGGAATTTAAAATTTTATTGTGTCCATTGAGGAGAGGGAATTCAGGTGGGCAAAAAACTAATAATGTAAAGCAATAAAATAGTGGTGTTAGAGTCGGTTTTGCGTTAAAACAATGCATATTTAATGTGTAAATCGAGCGTATAGACACCTTATTAAAAGATATTTATTGCACGAATGGGTTAATAACAAGAATCCGGTTTGTTAAACATTTCCCCGTCGAGCTGGAAACGCAAGAATTTTGATTTGTCGTTGTAGAAATAATTTAACAAATTAAATCGGCCATAAGAATGAATAAATCACTGCATTCAAAACGTATGATACCTGTACCATTAGGTTAATACCTAAAAATTTCCATAATTTGTTGTTTTTTTTTGGTTGAAGCTGAGGCACTTTTGGTGTTAGTGGCTAACATCGCGTGTAGATTTAATCTCTTACGGAATGTAGCATGTTTATTTCGTATATTTATCTTGATAACCGCAGTTGATTATAAACAAGCATTCGTGGATTAAGCTGACATTTAAAATACAGGGTGCTGACAATCAATTTAAAATTTAATTACACGAAAAATCTCCCGGTTTTCTTTGATAGTGTATCGTTGTTCGGATCGAATTCTACCAGCAATTATTATAAATTATGCACGCGCCCCCGCATTAATTAACCTCGACTTGTAAAAGTCGCCTTAATTTATTCGAATACGCGGCGAAAATACCGATCGAGAACCGATTCATTTTTATCATTCCCCATAATGGGATTTAATCTCGTTGGCGATTTCACGGCGAGCCTTATAAGTGTTTCGGTCACATATAATTGCACCTTTTAATTAACGGACTTATCGAGCAATTTTTCGCATAAACAATTTGTTACACTGCATAATTAAAATGTTCAACAATGGAGACGCGCGCTGAGAATGTTTAACGGTAAACAATCACTTTCGGTTTTCGTGATGTGCCTTTTTCCGACGTCATTCACGGCTATTTTCTTCCTTTTAGAGCTCCATTGTATTCAATGACTAATACGAAATTAAAGGCCGCCTCTAAAAAAATATCATCCTTCTAATCTCGAACTGGCATTGTGTTAAATTGGTTGTACTGCACAGAACCGACTTAATGCCGTCATTATCAGCATACTCGAGGCGGACAAAAGTCAATAACCACGCCAATTTTTTCCCACTGAAATTAAACTAATTCCAAAAAATACCCACCAATTATATGAGACAATTCTTCCACAATTAACCTTTTTTAATAAAAATAAATCGCAGTTGTATACATAAAATATAAATAGGTATAATACAGAGTATGCGGATAATGACAAAGGTCTTTAAGTAGGTATCATTTATTAGAAAAAAAGAGAGGCGAGTTTGAATTCCGAACGCGTTAATAGCAGAATATCTAGAAATAAAAAAACATAATTGTTCACAATACATAATATGAAACTTCCAATACTTGTATTTTTTTTAAAAACTAACGAGATATTAAAATTGTTCCATTTTTATATTTCACAATATTCTTATCACTTTGTTATTTTACTTTTTCGAAGCGATTGCAAAATTTAAACGGCAATTGCAACATAATTTTTAGACGTTTTAATTAAAATCATTAAAGTTTGAAATCATTTTAAAAGTCGTTCACTAATATCGGTTTGAAGTAAGACAATTGGAAATGTCCAATATTGACACACTAGTGAAACACCATTTGTTTCTCCTGTTTCTTTATTTAGATACATTAAATAAAAAATCATGAGAGTTTACCAAAAAGTATCACAAGAATAGAACAAACAGATACATATTTCAGAGCTAAAAATCAAAAAAATATTCTAGCAGTTTTTAACTCTCTGGAACTTTTAAAAAGTCATCTTCCTTTCTTCTAACACCTGACAATTCTCCTGCCATAAGTTCATTTCTAAAGGCACTTTTTTCTGATGTAGAGAGTGGCAGCTTTCGATCGTTCAAATAAGCAGTGAGTAATTTAATTTATGGCTAATGTGTGCCATTATAATTCGCTCTTTAATAACGCTTGTATTCCCCGTAATGGCACTGCAGTAAGCAAGTTTTCTCTTCAAAGGTGCAATTTTCGTCCCGGTAAAAAACCTCAACCAATAATGTAACATAAAGTGATACAACACACGCAGTGGGAACAATTTTAAAGCTAGTGTTAAGCTCGCCACAATACTCATTATGCCCGACCTTAATGGCACGTTTCTCATATTTGCCATATCTGCCTTGAGGATCTTACATGGCGAATGTCATAATACCATCGTTCTAACTACACAATCTGCATTGTTAATCCGTTAGTGCGGTGGAACAGGTCGTCCTTTTATCTCTCTCACCTTGCGCTTCGCTTAGATAATTAGAAGGTGGCTGACGTTTAGATATGCTGCGGGCTTTCTTAGCGGATTGCATACAGGGATAAATCTGTAACTATGAATAGGGGGAGAAGAGGATGAGATGAAAGGGGGGCGCATTGTTGGAATGTTGCACTTATGTTCAACATTTGTACACGAACGGTGTTGTAATGAATCGTTTGCCTGTCATAGACCGACATCTCCTACCGGATTCAATTTGCATAAGACCGAATTTAGATGTCCGAGATAAACCGACGCTCAACTATTTAATAACGTTATTCCATCCGCAAGACCTGAGATGCCTCTCCTTCAAGCAATCCTCTTTGTGTCACACTCTAGACTCTAGCTTTGATTTTTCCGAAATGATTCAAGTGTCGGTCATCATCATAGAGGGTATCATGCGGACGCTTTGTATAGTGACCAAGTGGCGCACTTGGTCTGACCAAGCACCGCTAACTGAGACCGCTTCGGTTCTCTGCGGCTTGGCTATTAAACAAGGGTTCACTCTCGAGCGCCACCGCTGCATTCCCAAGCGACCGCAAGACCCAACTTGCCTCTTCTATATCCAATTAGTAACTTAATTAATATTGATGCCGCATAAAGAATCTCTCTAGGAGGTTTATCATATTAACGACTACAAGGCGTTACAACTTCGAGTTTCTGAATTTTTAACGCGCCATCAAGAACTAAATTACTTCACATGTGCGACACGAGAACGCCGAAACTTTGTAAAAAATAAAAACCTCATTCGTAAGGCTTAAAGAGTTGAGTTACAACAATGTTTGTAGAAGAGCAACATTCCGACTTCTTTACTCAAGAAAAACATATTGCAACTCTTATTGTATTTAAACGTGAACGTCTCGGTATAACCGTAACTTCACTATTGATACAAGTGACCTGAGTCTGAAATTAAGTTGGCAACATAGAAAAATAAAGAGAGAGAGAGACATACAACAGAAAGTATGATACCTAAAAGACAGATTTTTATATCTGGGTTGGCAACTTTAAATTATTAAAGTGGAAACTTGAGTGACATATTCAAAAACACAATTTTAAATTCTAAAATCATACTTTTGCACTAAAATTCCAGAATCAGAGCCCTTACATGAAATATACAGAGATAATTAATAGAAAATTCGTCGTTAGATTTATTTAATATAGTCATTTATAGTCCCCACCAGGTGACTGAGTTGGCAACAGTATAAAAAACATTTTTTATTCGTTTTTTGTGCAAGATTAGTAGTCACATATGTTTTTGCTGAATGCAGTTTGAAGTGTCAAAACTGAAAATCATTTCAAACGTTACTCCAGTTGTACCAATCAAAAATGAAATTCAATATTGGCAACTTAAACAGTTCATTCTTAATCACCCGATATGAACTATAACAAACTAATTTTCTTTGCATTAAGATAGAGCCAGAATACAAAGAAATAGAAAACTTCAACTTGTTGTATAGATATGATAGCCACTCTGTATTATCGCTTTAATTAAGCTCAAAGTTTTTGGCGCGAATGGAACACATGGAATTTTGTATGTTTGTTTGTTTTAACACTTGTGATTTTTTTGGAGAAAATCTATTGAATCAATAACAATCACCACTTGATCCGAATTTTTATCATTATTGCAATCAATAATTTGTGGATTTATTGAATTAGAGGTTGATCCCAGCTGTGGAATGTGACATTTGATAAAAAAGGATCAGTTCTATGTACCTACCTACAGTTTGAATAAAGCAGGTAGTAAATAAATGTGTACCTAATGAAACAGAATGTTGATACAAACCTATCATATAATTTATAGTTATTGATGACATGTAAAGATAAGAAATAACATTAAATATTATCATTATCATTAGTATTTAGTATTTAGAGACGATAATATGTATCACTGTAAAGTGTTGTAAACCCACTTGAAACGAAAATGTCTACTTCCATTAAATTCATTAATAATTTATTTAAATTTCTCAATCATGCACTCAACGATAAGTGCAATAAATAATACTGAAACTCAGTAATCATTCTCAGAATTATGAATTATTGCTGGTATAGACCGCATGTTTTTGTTTTGCGGTTGGTATTAATGGTCGGAATTTTTTCCCAAGTAAATGTGGTTTCTGAAGATACCAAATTACACCAAACAAAAAATTTTAATTCGATCCGGGAAGTGTCGTTTCTGACATTTGGTAACTCTGTTGAGAATTTTTCCATGCACTTGATAAACTTGAAATGATCAAAGACAAAAGCATTTTGTAATAACAGCAATCTCATAAATCTAAAAACGTGTCATTACAAAATTTCGAATGAAGTGTCATAATCTATATTGAACAACACTTGAGTGATAATAGGTTTATTATTTGTCTTTTCTATATTTGATTGCTGACTAAAATTGAAAAAAATTGTGTACACTGGGTGGTAATAAAAATGTCCGCTGTAGTATGAAACATGAAGTGAGCATTTTGCGCGATTAAAACGCTCGTAAAGGCAAATCACTTTTCTTGTTTATTGTCCCAGGTGTACTTTCGATAAATGAATAATGTCATCAAAAAGATCCCTTTCGTGGCCGCGAATTGTAAACGAGTTTATCGAGTGTTCCGGATTGAAAAGTAAATAGCAAATTTGTAAAGCGTAAAAGCATAACCAACAGTGCATTATAAATTTCGTACATTCACAAACAGTTTAATTACAAGGTTGTTAAAATCAACTAGCAAAAAGTTCATCGACCTTGGCGCGCCTTTATATACTCTTAGTGGGTACCTGAACAAATAAAACTGAACAAACATCGGTATTTGCTTTGCATAATTGATTGTTCAAGATACTTATCAAGTTATTGATTATTTATTGTTTGTACAACTCGGCCGTGTTTGTAATTTTTGTTTTCAAATATTGGGAGTTATTCTACAATTAGCACAACGGACCTTGGAATGATAAACACCAGGGTGGTCAACACCATGTCATGATACTGATAAGCCACAAGTGTCACACTTCACGCTATCGCACACCAGAAAAGGGCAGATTTCTTATCATTTATCACCATAATACATTCATTGATTTCGATATTTGACTACTCTTTCCGGAAACTGATGACGCAAGGACAAATCCCGTGATTCCATAATCTAGATGAAAAAAAATCAATTGATCGAAAGTGCATCAAATATGCAAACATTTGTAGACCTTATCACACAATAAACCGTCAACGATACAACGTATTCGTAATTTTATAAACTATCGCATTGTAATCCATCATAGAACAAAAGTACTCATACTCATATTATAATACGTAAACAGCTTTTTTTATTTTGTACTGTCTATAACGTCCTTATTACAGATTTGCTTCCTTCTACGTTTTTTTTAAAGAAAATATTTTAGGGATTATAATAGAAGTAGATATTCTAGTAGATTTTTTGACCTTATGTTATAAGTTATTAATTTTATGTTTCTCTTTGTTACTTTTATGCTTTATGTCTGTTTTGAACTTTGATTGTGAATGTTTCTGTTAACCATTTTTTGAGTGAACGTCCAGACTGCAATAAAGGTTTTAATTTTAGAACTTCGAAAACATTTTATGCTGATTTTTTTATCTAAAATATAATTTTGCTACTTGTCATGTAAACTCTTCAACTGAAATAGCAATTATGTGTTTTTATAAGTCTGTAAAACTTTTAGTACGTTCCATTTTTCAACATTTGCGTAAAAATGTGTCTTCGTTGAAGGTTAAATAAATAGAATTAACAGTAAGTTGAAAAAAAAACAGTTAAAGATTTAAACTTTGTTTATTACGTCTCTAGTACACAGAATAGGTAAACATGCCGATAAGTAATGTACATATATGTATATATTTAAAATAGATAACTGAAGCACATTAGTTTAACCAATAGATTTATTTAAAGTTTAAAGTAACTGTTTATATTTTACGGGAAAGTTTGTATGTGTATTTTTACAAACTCATATTTTGAGCTTCACATAGGGTAATTAGTCAATTAGTAGTATTGTAATCATAGTGTAAAATGTCCTTAGATGTTTGCGTCGTGTGAAGAGATTAGTCTAAATCTCGCATTTATTAAATTAAAATAAATGCTTGCTTCACGGTTAGTAATTAATTAAAAACTTGTCATTATCTCGAGCGCATTTATACGGTGTGCTTCAGTGGAGCGAGACGTTTTGGTTTGTGGATGGGAGTGTACCCTTAGGAAACATATAAATTCCCTTCGCCTCCCCCTTCGATGCCCCCTGTATAAGTATACGCTTGGACTGTCTTGAAAAGATGAGAATCGTACTGCGAATTCCAGTTCCTTAAGATTATCGTTCCGTCTCCGTCGCACACATCCGTCCATAAAGTCGTCCTTTTTGTACGGTGCGCTCTTTATAAACCGAGACAGCATTATGGCCTCATGAAAGTGGAAAGTGAGAAAGATTAAATCCGCAGTCAACGTGGACATGACAAGCGACTGTCGGCGCAACGCACCAATGGCAATTCACCGACACGCCCATTTACTTAAGGGATAAAGAGCGACACTTTACATTAGAACGATAAGGAAGAGCGATGGCTCTCTCTCACGCCCACATGAGCAGCATACTGCCTTCTTTGTCGGCGAGTAGCTACTATAATAGCACCGGTTTAATGTGTATGTAGGTATACAGTACCAGACCTAACCTTACCTCACTACTTACATCCACCAGCATGTGTAAGGTACAGTGTCAACACACATGTACGAGCCATGTGTGAACGTACACTCGACGATGCTACAGGCTATTGTTAATTCCGACTGTACCGAGTTAATTATAGCCTCTATGCTATACCTAAATAAACGAAAATGTGACTACGTTTTATCTAATTATGAAAGATATGTACATCCGCGGTGAAATGTTTTGTTTTGAAAGCACTTGCAATTAAGTGCTCAAGTGTTGCGCGCGTCTTGTGTATTATTACACTCTATTCACGGACGGGGAAAAACACCCCAACCCTTCCCTAATCGAGTTTCAGGGGCACAACGATATCATAAAACAATTTACCACCGCTTTGACCCATTTTTTACTTCAACCCAACTGTCAAAATGAAAAAATACCTACTCGTACACTAAACGTAGCCCTAGGGCAACTTTGCAAAAATTCTAAGGACTTTCATAATCGAGAGATTTTAAAGTCGCGGGAACGACAATTGTTCAGAATTTTAATTGCCGATTAACAAACAAGTTGACTGTAATACCTAATTCTACATATCTGATTTCAAAATTGCATTCTACAATCTTTTTATATTTTAAATCAATGAAATCATTGACACTCAAGCCTTTTTGTGCCAGACCCTAGGATTTGAATCACCTTGCACCTTAATAACATCGATAAATATTATACGAATAAAACCGAAGTACAAAGTACGTGAAAATTTTAATTATTAGCCATACTGGAAATGGTTTAATATTCGCTGTATCTGTAATAGCACTCATTTGAGTTTTACCATATTTTTTACAAAATAAGAAGGTGTATTACAGTTTTTGCTTTACTTTAAAGGATTTTTACTTTCGTTAACAATAATAATCAAAGCCATAAAGTAGTTAGTACTCTAAATAAAGTCTTACCTAAAATTCTATTGTTGGAATTTATTTCATAATTCTCAACAAAACACCACTAATATTAAGTAATAATTTAATGAGTTTTATTGAATTTTATTTAGCACTACTTTTATGCTGTGTTTCAAAATAAAGTTTCACAATATTATCTACTACGTTGTTTCTGACCAAAAAGAAGAAAAACACTCTTAAAAATAAATTCCCAGTTTTGATTAGCTTTTTAGAGTCTTGTTTTTAGCTAAAAACTTATTATTATTATTACGTTAATGTAAAACACAAGTACAAGGAAAAATTGCGGTATGATAATTACGCTAATGCCCATTTATACACAATTGTTGAAATGCCAACTGTCAGTACACTCAATTAGTTTTTACTTTTGCAACTGTAAGGCGTGTCACGCAATTGTAGCCAACTTAAAAAAAATAAAATATAACGTGACAACTGGCGATTAGTGTTTAGAAATTGATTAGTACTTGCATTAACGACTTTATAAAAGTCTGTAAAAGTTTATAAATAATTATAAATTAAAGCCAATTTATTGGTTGCCAGTCATCTGTTTTTATTATAAATTATAAATCATGATTTCTTTTGATTGAAACCGATTAAAATATTGTTGCAACGGTTGGTAAATAAGTCAAGGTCCAAGGTAATCAATTTTTATCAATGTTTCAATTAAAGGAGAAGAAATATTTATATCAGATAAAGTAATAAAAAGGAAAAAACATAAATGTGCAATTTGATGAGTGAATGCAGGCAACCCAAAATACATCATTAGTATTTATTTAGTGTTTGTTATCGGAACTTTCATGTATATTTTATTTGCTGAAATAAAAATGTGTTTGTTCAGTTGAAACGGCTGTTTAATTTAAGAGCTTTTTTGTGGCGATTTACTGACATAAGTTAAAATGATAATTTATGAAAGATTCAAGCATTTTCTTTGCCGTAACTATCTGAAATCGATCAGCTCAAGTTCAATCATAAATAAAATAACTCGCATTGCCAATAACAATAGAAAAGAAATCATCAGTTATTCTCGATGTCAAACAGGATTTGTCGATGATAAGAAAGCTCTTGGGCTGTTTGTCCATGTTCCACGTCTACTTATCGATAAAAATAAAACTTGAAACTTGAATTAGCATTAAAAACAGATACGACTGAAACTCATCAAACTCGATTTTTTCCGTAGATATATATTGTATTAATCAGAGCAGGAAAAAACACAACCGCTTTGTTTATCCTTAACGAATACGAAATTAATTTTAAAGATTTAAAAGCTAAAACCCGCCTCTGCAAAAAATGGAATACGTAATGAAAAAGATGTCTGGATGAAATTTTTCGCACGAACGCGAGTGGACTTCTAAGCGTCGATTTAAAAGCTTGAAATTTTTAACGATGAATTAATTCTATCGCCATGTTTTGGCTTTTTCATTTGAAATTTCAGTCGCGTCCCGAATTTCTTTTTAACTCAAAACTTAATTATACCCGATTTCGGCTCCATGCGACGCTCAAGGTCATCCTGTGACGCAACGACAAACCCTCGAAGAACGAAGGCATAAAGGAGCCGCTGATCTCGTATAAAAATGGTGGCACACTAAGTAATCGATAAATCCAGACTAATTCTGAGCTTATTGCTGCACTCCCCTCTGACTTCCCGTTTCATCCACGACAGGCGGCATTTATAGCCGCGTTTACATCTTCGGTTAACGGCATTTTTCTGCACCTCGAGACTCGTGTGTGGTCGGTAAAAAAACAAAGCCCTTTGTCGGGTAGCATTCAAATATTAATAGCTATATTCGAGACAGTAAAAAACTGTTAAACATAATACCGAGGGCACATTAATAAAGTGGGCAGTGAATCATTATGTGAGTTGTAGCGGCGGTAAATTGGACGATCGAAATAAAAAATACGAGGGGAAGTTTTTAATGGAGCTGTTGATTGGAATGATGAGCTCTATATAATTAATCGACGATTATGATAAAACTATCAAAGTCTTCTAATAATCGGTTTTAATAAATCAATTCGGTTGGGGTTAATGGAGAAGACGAGATGTTCTAGAGCGGAAAGAAACGATTACATCATTTATCACACTTGCATTCAAATTAATTTATTTGAATTCAATTATGCCTAAAAAAATAGAGATTTGTTACAATGTTTCTACAATCAGCTTCTTATCGGTTATGACAAATTAATTTATTTTGCGTGTAACGGCGGACAGAAAATTTAAACTCCCAACAAATATTTGCACTAATAGATAAATACTCTGTTTTGAAATCCAAATAAATTGAAAAATGACTTTTCAGCAACAATTGCGAGAAATATTTACACAGTAACGCAAATGAAATAAACCAGCAACTCAAAAAATGGGAGTTCGATCCCTAAACCGGTATTTGTTTTTTTATCAGATAATGATCCCAATAATGAAAAATACACTTGTGAAAAAAGATTATGCCCTCGTTCTATTTAGAATTAGGATTTGCTTTTATAACGTTGGTATTTGATACATTTTAGTGATTTTTGTGAATAAAATTACCACCTCGTAAAAAACTGTGTATCAATTAAATGTTAATAAACTGCGTTTTGAAAGACGACAATATCAAGATGGGTTTGAATCAATTTAATCATAAAAACCGAAACTTACAAAATTTTGTACTTAGATAGTCATATACAGCGTGCGCCAGAAAAAAATGCCATCTAAGGTAAGATACTCGAAACATGAAAAAAATGTTAAAAAATTCTATCTATAAAAATTTCGAGTTTAAATTTTGCACTTTGACTCTATTTATTTCTGTTGTAAAAATAATTTTCCAAGTTTTTTGTTACAGGCTATTAGGAGAGGAAACAAGGAAGCTGTATTCTAAATTGTAACTCTGTTTAATGTTATTTGTGGCTTTTATTGGGAAAATTTTTGTACCTGTACTCAATAATTACAAAAAACATACAAGATCATTAGTGTCATTAAATAGACATAAAAACATGTCAAATAACAAAAAATAAATGTCAAAAATTATTGAATTTTTTAAACATTTTTTCCATGTTTCTGGTACAGTTGGAGACAAAATACTTTGGTCGTCAGTTTTCTGACACTTTAATGTAATTCAAGCTTTAACGTTAAAATGAATGACAATTTCAAATTAATGACATCTATTATATTTTCCTATCAGAAATATGTGGATACATACAACTTGTCAACTATGATTGACAGTAGCTAAAAATAAGGTTAACAGTCCTAAAGCATGCTTTACAATTTAATGTCACTCAAGTGACATTGACGACCAAACTATTTTGTCTCTAACTGTATCTTACCTTACATATGGCATTTTTCTCTGGGGCGCGAGTTCTGACGCACCCTATATTTATTTAAAGGTGTAACAATTAATAATAAGTAAAACAACTCAAAAGGTGAAAGTTCGACTTTTTAATGGTGTCTAATATAATATTTAGAACAATATTGTCAATGTTTAACAATTAAAAAACTACTACTAAAATTTTAAACTTTATAGTTTGATGCAAGTCTAAAAATGGTATGATTCGATAATTCAAAGTGTGTAAATTTGACATCGGTCAATTATTTGTCCGCTTTTTAATGTATTATGATATTGGAAATAAAATAGTGATGAGTGTAGAGATAATGAATAAATTATAAAAGGTATAAAAGTTTTTTTATATAAATTGTATTTTCCCAATTTTCCGCGAAAAATTTACATAAATTCGAAACCGACTGATATCAGTTTAAATGCTTTTAATTTAAATAAAATTTATGATTGAGATAAAATTGAAATCGTTGATTGTTTTGCGTCCATTTTTTCTTATTACGCCGGTGTAGTTAATTTCAGTTTGTAGTTGGTGTAAAGTTCGTTAGTGCTAAACTAATCTTTCTGTTTACGCGTCCGCACTTTGTCAATAATAAACCGCTGGCAATAATACATCAGCATTCGTTATTAAAACGAAATAGCTGTTATTAACATTTATAAAGCTGTCGGCTGACCATTTCAGTTTAGTGAATCCGAATTCGCATTACATGAATGAATGACAAACCGAGCCATTAGCTATTATAGCTTATTCAACGTCCTGTGTATGTATAATGAAGAGGGTTGAGCGGCCGGACGGCGGCGATTGTGGCGTTCAGCGGTGGTTCACACCCGCAACCACCTATCTGCTCATTAGTCGAGTCTCGCGGTGCATTGCACACTCTATCAACATTAAATTAACCACCAGCCGCGTTGCTAAACACTGCACATTACTAAAACGCACCGAAATGCATACAGGGATGGACGAGAGACGAATAATTACCAACATTTCCATCAACATTTAATAGATTTTTCTATTGTGACTAAAACACCGTAATTAAAGAACGTTTTTTCAAAGTTTCTACCAGGTCAGTGACTGGTAAATATCAGAATAATCAAAACTAGATTTAAAAAGTGTGTAACTCGTTTCGATATTTAATCCCTATTCTGTCCTCGAGCGAATTACCTTAGACCTTTTATCCGGTTTATGTTTCCCCCTATTTGATTATAGATAACGCAGCTAATATCAGCCTTACAATAAAAGTGACTTTGATAAATCCATTTAATAATAAAGAAAGGCCACGTCGCGCAACCGCTTATCTAATGGTAGTTTTGCATTAGCGTCGTGATTAAATGGCCGTCGAGTAATTACCGTAAGTCAAAGCGTCGCCCTTTAAATCCGTCCTCGCAACTAATTAACCCACAGGGTCGCAGCCATCGACGACATCGATATTCTCGGCCCCTTTCTTAGTCGGTGGCAATCAGCGGCTGGTACTAAGTATGGCGTGCCATCTATATTTCCACCCCACAGAATGATGATCGCGTGCGAACACCATCGCTGTCTCGTGTACGAATTAAATAACGTTGCTCAAAGATTTACCGTCGACGCGCGAGGAGTCCATTACTTATGGAACAATGGTCACGAACGTCCATGATTCATGACGCCAACTGATGCGACTAGTGGTTTGCTCGAGAACTTACAAACTTCGGGAAAAAAACACAAATTGCTTTTTTATAGTCGGTACAGAAAATTCCAAGACTTAACTACGGGAAAATTACACCCAAGACGAAGGTATTAATAAATTACGAAAGTTAGACCGAATTAAATGTGGCGGATGCGCCGGGCGAGGCCAATAATATCTCCAACACTCATTTCAGTGCTGAAATGATCTTAATTAACAACAAATAAAACACAGTTTCAGTAAAATAAGCATTTATTGCTGACAACAAAAGTAAAACTACAACGTAAAATCCTGTTGAAATGAATAAAAAGTTCGCAGTTAAAAATTCCAAAATGAACAATTCTTCAAAAACCACCGCAGTTTTTCATCCGAATAATCCGATAAGCTTATAATCCCTTATCCCGTTCTATTCTCCATTCATCTCCTCGTCTTGTAGCTCTTCTTCCATTTACTATAAAACTGCGTAATTGATTCGATCGAAATCCCTGCCGACTGCGCCAACCCGACGTAACTAAACTCTTTATTTTCACCATTCGACAAAACGTTCTGATTTCCAATAAGCAAAGTAATTAGATTAGCGGCTCCTTTCTGTTGTTCGGCTAAATAATAACAACACTCAATGATTTGGATGTACATCGACATTTCTTTATCTCTCTTTTTCGGATATTTGATGAAAGGAATTGCGGCTCGTTCTTGGGGTCGTTGAGCCCGAAAAAATCGGTTTCCGCGATGAAATTGACTTTCCAACCAACGGATGGCGTCGCGAGCTTCAGATTGTTCGCGTTTTAAATCGTCCAAAGCTTGAACAACTAAAAAAAAATTTTGCTTACGTAGATTTCAAAGTTGTAATTTACCTGCAGATGGTATTAAAACGATAAATTTCCTGGACTGCACAAAATGTTTAACCATAAATGTATATTTAATTAAGGCGTCAGCGTCTAAAACTAGATAAGGTGAGAGCGAAGCCTTGCCTTTCACTCTATTTTCCAACGCTCGAACTTCAGAAGCCAACCACAACTGACCCATATGTTTCATTTTCATAAGTTGGTCCTTATCATCGAATTTATCACTGATTACGTGCCCACTTTCTCCCTCTTGCATTTCCTGAATATAAAAAAAATCTGATTAAGAATAGGAGTTTCACGTTTCAGGGTTGTCTTAATTAAACAGGGCTAGAATCCCGCCGCGAACTCTACAAACCGGAAGTGATGTAATTACGCGCATTTCGTGAAAATTGCCGTTGAAATCGCACCAGACTCATTTGCATCTATATGGAATCGAGCGCATTTCGCCGCATGAACAAGCTCCGGACGCATTCCGGAGTCGCATCCGCGTCGTTTCCGGACCGACGGCGCGGTAATGAGAGCGATATTTGTTCCCTAGACGATACTACGACCAAAGACATCAAATACGCCAACTTCTTAAACTCACTAAGATACGAAAGGGACTTGCCCGACAAGATAATGCCTTTATAGACGACCACGGAATGGCCTTTTCACACCTTGTTGAGGCTTAATGAATTTTTTGATAGCAAAATTAAAACAATCATTACTTTTTACACACAAAAACGTAACATCTAACAAAAAATTACATGAAATACACCTCACCATTGTGGTATAACAACTTTTCTTTGAACACAACAAAACCAATCAAAAAGAACATTTTAGATTTACGGTTGAATAAAAAAATCTTACTTTGAGAAATGTAGTTTCAAAGTTTTTCTTTAAAATTTCATTATACTAATGAAATATTAAATAGCGGATGCTGCTTACTTACCAAATCTTCGACGACCGAATTCGTAGCTTTATTCTCGTCGTTTTCGTCGCATTTACAAACAAAAACATTTTTCCGTTCGTCAAAAGTGATCCCGGTCTCCTCAATCCCGGTCAGGAACTTTCCAAACGCCATAAATTTTACGATCCTTGTGACGCTCTCTTCTTTCGTGTTCATTCCATGTTTATGTAAATAATTCCAATCCATATTCTTGTGAGCTTTCTCCAATATGTCAATACCTTTCAAAACAATATCTTCCGACAAGGGGATTTTCTCTTCGTTTTTTATGACGTTATTTACATCTAATTTAATACCGGATATTTTGGTACTTTTTATATTGATATTAATCAGGTTTAGCATGTTTGTTATTTGGCGTAGGAGACTTCGAGTACTCGTACCGCAAGATTTTATTATTTCGGTGTCTTGCATCAACCAGTCGTTTATGATTTTTATCGCTTGGAGGGAGCTTTGCTCTGTTATTATCTCGAGCATGTCATTCACGTCCATCCTTTTAAGTTTTTTTATTACATCGATTTTATCTTCAACGTTTTTATCATTGTTTTCGTCATTAACCGAATCGTCAGATTTTTTAACATCAGTTTCATCATCGGACGATTCGGCTAAAATATTCTCCGAATCAGACACAAACGAATCGGAGGAATCTGAATCAGAATCGATTCCATCATCATTTTCACCCTCACTATCATCTGATTCGATTTCGACAGGAAGTGCTTTCCTTCTACGTAACTGAGACGCGTTTCGCTTCTTTTTATTCTTCTTCAGTAGATCTTTAACGACCCCATTTTGCTCAATTTTAACCTCCACTTCCGGCAAGGGATAATTAAGAACACTTTCTTGTATATGATTGGTCACGTTTTGAACCAATTGGGAATAAATGGCAAGTGTAAAAGCAACAGCAGTTGAGACTTGGTGCTGATTTGTTTTCTGAAGTTTGGAAATACATAAAAGACAAATGACGATCATTTTAAATATCATATCGTTATTCAATTGTTCAGTTAAATCGGTTTCAACCGATTCGCTTCCGGTCGGCGACTCACAACTTCCGTTACTTGTCTTGATTTGTAAACACTCTTCTAAATCTTTGTAAGTTTGGTGGCACAAACTGTATACTTTGGCAACTTTTTTATTAAAGTACCAAATATCGATAAGGAGAAGGAAACGCGAGATAAATCTTTTAAGATGATCATCTTGTGTGTTTGTATCAGGGTTTGGTTCCATTGGGAGTTGTTCTAAATATTTCGAATTTTTATCGAAAAGACTGTGCAAATTGTTTGTTGTCCCGTCAAAAGAAACCGTGCACGCTAAACAACGCATGTAGTGATAAACCGCGTCTAAAAATTTATTCTGGTTCATTGCTAAAGTCCCCATTTGATTGTGGGGCATCCCATGATCGGATTTGAACGAAATCGCTTGAAGGTAATAGCGGAAAGCTAAAGTCGCTTCAATTTTGGGATTAATTTCAAGTTTATACCGATTCAAATCCCCTAAATAAATCAAACATTGATGTACAGAAAGATTCGCCCATTCTAGACACTCTGTTCTGACGTCACTCTTCCCGTATGTGCCCCCCATAGAAAAATCGATGACGTGAGTCAGATTCAAGTTAAATTCGCATTGCAATTTTGATATCATGTGGTGGTAAAACCCAATCCCCGAATTAATATGTGCCAGTATGTTGCAAATTTCGTTTTCGGTGTATTCCTTCTTTTTGAGTTTTTTCGCAGTGGAAACGACGTCGTAATGGCCTTTACGCCAAAGTAACTCTTCTCCTTTTTTTCCATACAAGACGGGATCGGAAAAAATTAACCGTTCGCAGTACTCGCAGAATTTGCGCCGTTGCATTTGCAGGTTTGGAGTGAATAAGTCGCTGATGGTTCGGGCACAGCTGCGAGCGTCATCTAAACGTTTTGCTTGCTCTGTTGTAGATCTAGGAAAGGGTGTGTTAGAGTTGGAAGGGTCAAGGGGCTATACCCACCTGTACAACTTTTTAGACTGCTCAAGGCCCTGCTTTTGGTGAATATCGGTCGAATTTTTAACTTTCTTCATTTCAACTCATGTTGTTACCCCGGTCAAGAATTGAACAAACTTCCTTTAAACTCGATTATTGACTCCAATTTCCGCACGGTTACACAATTCATTTTTCTATCATGTTTAATTTCACAAATATGTTTTGACACCATCACAATTTCTTATCAAACCGTCAAAATGTCCATTGCCACATGATTTTGAGAAATTTTACGGCTCCATCTAGCGACACTAAAATCTAGACGACTTAAAACAACTAATCTACTGAATTAATTTTATCAAAATTTCTCTATAGGTAATACTGTAATACACAATTTCTAAAACAATAAAATTTTCTTGCAATAACAAAATGATAAATGCAATATTGTGTAATTTCCAAATTACGTCAATACAGAAAACTGTAACTAATTCAACAGATGTCGCGCCAACAGCCAGCTGTTTGTCAAATTGTCAATAAAAATGGCTATGGCTGCGGCCACTGCGAAAAAGCAAGATTTGCCCCCAGCAGGGGGCTACAGGCCCATAAACTTCAAGAGAGTTCCCGCAAAATCATATTTCAGCGGTAGAGTATTACGGTTTTTGTGCCATTTGAATATTACACACTTTTTATTATTATGTAATGACTTAACCCCACTTTTAGGTTGGGCCCTTTTTGGTGGCTATATCGGCATGACCGCAGTCGCAAGTTATCTTTACTACTTGAATTGCAAACAAGTACAAACTGATGATATTGAAATGAGGTCTGGTCGCTTCGCTATTTTCCCCTTGTTGCTCGCAGAACGAGACCGCGAGTATTTGAAGCAGCTCAGGCGAAATCGGGACGAGGAGGCTAAATTAATGGCAAATGTCGAAGGATGGGAAGTTGGCACATATTATGGAGAGCCATTGTACAAATCCTTTGATAAGGACAAGTTGATTGAGCCCATGATGCAGGGTTATTATGTGCACGCACCTATGAAAAGCTTCAAAGATAGGGCTTTTATAAGACAGTGGTCCTAAGCCGTTGTTGCGTTGTAGTAAAAACAGGTCTTATTTCATTTTTTGTTAATATATTTGGGAAAACGCATTTTTACTGCCTGATTTCTTTGATCCTTATGATCCTAACAATGCTATCTTAATTAATTTGCAGTGCGCCAAGCCTATCCTCAATACAATCAATATTCGAGTTTTTGTACTGGGTTTGAATTTCATTCAATGTCCACTCTGATAGTTTCTGTGCTTCTTTCTTTTTCTGGGATGAACATTTTGGTGAAGTGGCAATAGCAGTAGTTGCCTAAAAATTGAAATTATTTAAATCCTTTCAAAGTTTTCACAACTTACAACATAGAGGCCATAAAGGGCCCTCATGTTTTTAGGGTTCAATTTGATAGCTTGGCAGTAATAAGAACGGGCTAATTCAATGTTTTCCAATCCACCTTGGGTGTATTTTATATCAGCGTAACGTTGATGCAATAAGTGGTTATGGGGGTTGTGTAAAATTAATTCTTCAACGCAAAAAGCGGCCTTTTGAAAATCCTGCTCAGTTATGTAAAGTTCACTTAGCTCTTGCCAAGCTTCACCATCAGCCATAAAGCTACAAAAAATATTAATCATATTTTTTTTTTTTTGCATAGTTACAATAGGAATACATTTTCAGATACTCCGTCAGTTCTTTGATGGCCTCAACGGTTTTACCTTGAGCTTTCAGAATTGAAATTTTACGTTTCTTGGCGCCACTATTAGTCTCGTCTACTTTGATTATATCATCCAAGATCTTAATAGCCTCTTCATACTTTTCCTGTGCTTCATAAAACATGGCCTCATATTTTCTCACTCTTAGACTGTTAGGAAAATCTTTTTGTAATTCTTTGAGACATTTTTTAGCTATATTGAATTCGCTACAGTCTAGAGCAGCTATGCAAACTTGCTCTAAAATGAGAGCTTCTGAAAAGTATTGATTTTAGCTTAATAGGTGATAGGACTGGTAGGTAATGAAAATTACTTTCTTTTCCCAACTTCTGAACATTTGATTGGAGTTCATTGATCCAATATTCTACAACTTTGCGACTTTTACGATCGCTGTTTTCTCGCCACAGCCGCAATTTTTCGAGAATACCTACACATTTGCAACATTGTTAGATCTTGATTTTCAGATACGGTTATACCTACTGCTTAAGTTTGCCATTGTGCTGGAAATAGTTCAGTTACGATTAATCCGTTAGCATTTCTCAATGAATCATTGATCAATTATATCTTAATTAATCGAAACTTTTTAACCCACGTCACTTTTTTTTTAATTAATTTGACAGTCAATGTTGGCAAGCGCTCAGTGCTTTTATCAAAAATTCAAAAGTCCCTAGTTCTTTGTCAATCATGATGGCTGACTGAAGTTTCTTGTTTTACTGATTAAAAATCTCAAAAATCTTTAATTTCTGGAAAATTGGTGTATCTGCCACCTCCTCAAAATGAAATTTTAATCAGATAAAAGGTAAGTTGTTTGTTACATCAGTCACCTGTCGCGAAATAGCTCAAAACGGGTTCTTATGTTTTGTATTATTTTTGTTTATTCTCTAAAAAATATCAGTAATTTCATTGTCGTCATAAAATCCAACAACGTAACATGTTTTTTATGTTTGCCAAAGGTTTAAATCGCTTTATCTCCTCTGAATTTGCCGTTGTTGAATTCTCATCATTGATTTTGTTATAACAGATCAATAACCTAGTCAGAGGAGTGTACAGCTGAGCAACTTGTGTGAATTCCAATCAGTTGCAATAAAAATGGATACGAGCAACATATCCTGTCCTGTTTGTACATTATATCTCAGACCAGGCATAACCCTAAAACACCACTTGAGCAGCCATCCCAAACAGAAAGTGATTGAAGCTCTGGTCCGACTATCTGAGACAGGAGATGTGGAAAAAATCGGGAATTCGTCAACCCACTCCGACTGTGGCACTTCCACCACTCACACGGCTCTAGTAAACCAAACCTGGAATCAGGGCAACTTGGTCAACATGCCCCCCAACATGCCTCCCCTGCAAGGCAACCACGTCTTCATTTACCAACAAAGCATGAGCAGCACGACTGCTCCGTCACAAAATGTACCATCGCAATACGTCATTCCCACAATTTTAAACCCACAGATGATGCCCTACATATACCAACAGCAGTTAATCATGTCAAGTGGCTCCTGTGTTCCTCCCATGCGTACTCTTCCGTTTGAATTACCGTCGACGTCGTCGCAGGAGTGCAACATCACGGAAGCGCCCGAGGACGAAAGGGAATCACTAAAGAAAATCGAGGAAATTGACGAAGCTGAAGATGCGAGTGAAACGTTGAGCGATTCCATCAAAATCGACTGTGATATGCAGGAACAAATCAACAACAGTTTGGATTTGAACGTTTACGAAATAGGGGAGGAAGGTTTCAACGCACAAGATGGGCCCCAAAGCCCCAGTTCCGAAAGTGGCGAGTTGAATAAAGCTTGTCAGACGCAAAATAACTTGACGCCGGAAGAGGAAGTTTCGGAAGAGACTGAACCGAAACAAACCGATTCCGAGTTTTATTTCGTAAACGGGAATGAAAATCAGAGTTATACTTCGGTGGAATTGGGTCAGAATCCAATTTATACGGCTTCGAATATTTTGCAGTCTGATCAGCTAGATTTTGTTGATATGAACGGAGTGCAGATGGTAATTAATGATATAAATGAGTTTGCGGGCAATCAGATTATATCTCAGGTTGAAAATTTTGAAGGTATCGCTCCTGACCGATCGGGAGTTTTAATGACGATTGGTGGAATGGTTGATAGTTCAAAAGATGATTTTTTGGATCAGAGAGACGCGGAAGAGAGTATGTCTCGCGAGAGCTCAAACGTTAATATTCGAGCCGATGAACGGATGCCTCCGAGGGGCGAATTGTCGGGCCAGGAAAGTCTCGGAGGCTCCAGTGATATCACCTGGAATCGGGTGCAATATAACGAAGGCAGCTCAGGGATGTCCACCTCGTACGACCTCCTAACACGCGAAAACTGGGAAGGTTCCGATAGTTCGGACGTCGAAGTTCCGCCTCTTCAAAGCCGGATCCCTTCCCACGTGACTTATCCGGAAGAAGACGACGATAATCCGACTATTGTCAGTTTCACCGGACCTCCTTTAAACTTCAAATGTTCACAGTGTGACCAAGCTTTCAGTTGTCTAAGAGAGAGGAAAGATCACGAGGCTGAGAAACATCCCGAAAAACGCAAACTAAATCGAATCGGCGGCGAATTAGACAAAAAGAAAGTCAAAAAGCTCGTCGTTAAACTAAAATCCGAGAAACCCGAAAGCGAGAATAACTTCGTCTTTACGAATAAATTAAAAATGGAGACTCCAACCGAAACGGAAGTACCGGAAGCACAAATTGAAGAACCTATCACAACCACTCCTGAGATTCCGACCGAATTGAAGTCTGTGTGTCCGATTTGCGGTTGCGTACTAATGAATGCTAAAGCACTGAAAGAGCATAAAATGAGCGTCCATAATATCACAGCACTGTCGCGACATAAATGTATGACTTGTGGTGAATTGTTTCCGAATGATTACAAGTTTTCGCAACATTTACGAATACATCCACTCGAATGTAAAATCTGCGGTCGGTTGTTCTACCGGAGACAAAACATCCAGCTTCATATGAGGCGCCACTTGGGCATAAAACCTTTCAAATGTGACGTATGCCAGAAGGCATTTCTCACGAAACAAAAATTGTTTGAACATAGGAACATCCATACGGGGGAAGCTCCGATTAAGTGTCCTCTATGTGACGAAACGTTCCGTCGACATTCAAACCTAGTCCAACACCGGAACAGACACCACCTCAACATTAAGAAGAAAGTTAAAGATTATATCTGTTTCTGTAAGGAGGTTTTCCATTCGAAAAAAAAACTAGCCTGGCATAAGGAAATCCACGATGCCAAACCGAAATCTTGTACGCATTGTAGCGAGAAATTCATCCATATGTCAAGCTTGACGCGCCATATGCGACGAGCCCATAATGACCGCTTCCTCCCAAACGGTCATAAAAAGCCCGAAAATGTGGAATGTCCGATTTGCAAGGGGGTTTACTTGAAGTCGTCTCTCGACGTCCATATACGTAACCACAGCGGCCAAAGACCGTACGCGTGTCTCATTTGCAATAAGGATTTCACAACGAAATGGAACCTCAAGTTGCACAAATGGACGCACGCGTCACGCGTGTCCAAACCGTTCAAATGCGACCAATGCAAAGGTGCTTTCATACGCGAGTCCGATTATATCGCTCATATGAACTCGCATAAGAGCATAAGGCCGTATACTTGTAACCACTGCGGGGCGCAATTCATCCGCAAATATAACTGCCAAAGGCATGTGAAAGAGCACGAGAATGAGAAAATGTTCAACTGCAAAGTGTGTGGAAAGTCGTTCCATCGGTCGTACTACTTGAAGGATCACATGAGGATCCATAGCGGACTCAGGCCGTATTCATGCCACATTTGCGGCAAGACTTCGACCACAAAGTCCAACCATAACAAGCACGTGCAGATACACCATGCTAGAGAACCGGTCAGTACTGAGAACTAAATTGTACAATTGGATAACCTGTGATTATTTTCGTGGAACTATCACATGGGTGATAGTCGATTATGTATTATACAAGTAATCGAAAAGTATACTTTTTTAAGTAATTTTATTTTAGCTAATTTTAATTTTTATCTTTCTGATTTTAAGGACGGCTAGATTAAAGACTGTATTTATTTTATTCATTTTAATGTACTTTTAGATTTATTGGTGGACTCAAATTTTTAAACAATGTATAAAAAAGTCACTTATGTACAGAATTTTTATTTTCATTTTTAAAAGTGTGCAATTACATTTTTTGTATTGGAAAATACAAATAAAACAAACATTTGTAAACGTTTTATTTATTCATTCAAATCCTCAAAAAAACTCAAAAGTTGAGTAACATTTCTTTCATATTCGGGGGAAACGTTCAACGATTTCACATTTTCTCTGATTGATGTCGGGTCGTACATTATTATAGTTTTGAAGAAGAATAATGCAGAATTCTAAAAAAAGTATACAACTCGAGGGCCAAATCCTCATTTTTTTACCAACCTGTAGAGGAATTAGTTGCTTTTCACTGACATATTTAACGACAACATCAAAGGCTTTCTCAATGTCCTGCTGCGACATGTCCAAACACGTCACAATTTGAGCCAAATTCTCCAAAATCGTCACTTGTAATTTATAGTTTTGACTATAACGATAGGCCGACCCCTTATCTTTTAAATAACTCTCCGTTGAAAGTTTATCAAGGATTGCCAAAATATTTGGTAAAACTTCCCTAAAATTCGAATTAAAGAATTTTTTTTGATAAACTAAATATTACTTTGCCGTGCGTGATCGAATAAATTCTTTTGATAATTTCGCAAGAACGACAAGCAGTTGGAAACTATAATTGATGATTAATGGTTCATTAAAATCCTTAAATCTATCGACTAAAGGCCCCCAAATCTGGTGCACGATTGGTAACAACTCGTCTTCCCAGTCTTTCAATACAATTACACCATTCTTTAAAATATCCAAAACAAGTAATTGGCGAGGTTGGTTTTTAGACGGAAGAAAATGTAAACATCGAGTCAAAAGCGATCTTGTTAGTTTGATGTGAAGCGGTGGTTCGGGTTTTTTATACTCCTCTAAAAAAATATCATTTTTTAACATGTAACATGGGCATTACGCACCTGGTTGATCATTTATTTCATCCTCCAACTCCTTCTTGCTTTTCTCCATGTCTTCCTTGTACATTTCTTCCGCTGTTTTATTCATCATTTCGTCGGAAAAATCCTCAATAGGTGCTTCCAAATTCGAAATTTGAAAATCTTCAATTTCATCCTGTTTTTGTTTCTTTGTCTTGAAAGGTTCTTCGATTAATTCAATATTTAGCCACCGGTGTAAGCCCATTATGAACATTTTGAAAACGTGTAAATACGAATTTAAATTTGTCCGATGACTGTCATAAGTGTGATACAACAACTGGAATCTTTTAATTGGTGCAGGTGGTAACAATTTTTTATTTATACCTCTTGAATAACATCACAGGTAGAAATTAAAACTTCTTGAGTACTGTATCTTATCACGACTCCTAGTACTTCCAACCCTCCTTTATCACCTTTCGCTTTATTTAATTTACGCTCAATATGAAATGAAAAATAATCGATGTTGTTATTGATTAAATTGGTTATAGTCGAGTATTGACAGGCTGTACTTATGTTTGTAAGGGCTGAACAACCGGCAGTTCGGATAATCGGGTGAGAACTTCCTAAAATGATGTTTTCAAAACCGGAAAAACTATTTTCCAACACTCACCGGCTCTTTCTAACACTAGAAACAAGGTCTTTAATAAAAATTGTTGAAACTCTTTCCCTAACGTTAGGGCGATTTTCCCAATCCCTTCGACCAAAAGACAAACTTGGATTATATTATTTTGTACATCACTTAAAGTATGTTCGTATCCATACTCATCTACCATTACCGACAAAGGTAAGTACCAATTATCACCATCAGTGTATGTACTGATTACATTTTTAAACAAAGTTAAATTATTTTGAATTCCTATATCTACAGTCCAGAGTACGATTAATTAACAGAGTTTCATTTTTCACGACTTACCTGTTACCACTTCATTTAGTAAAAAAATTGCTTCTTTTCTTTGTTCTTCATTGGCTCCTATAACATCTAGTAGAAAATCGGTTACAATAAAGGAGGCACCGTATTTGGCCAAAAGTCGACAAACAGTTCCAATTTTGTCTAAGATTTCGGTTTCTTTAAAGTGTCGGAATTTTTTCCAAGACGTTTTTAAGTCTTGACTTAACTCATAGTCTAATAAAGCCATTTGAGTAAAAAAAGGAGCAGAAATTTGCTATACTCACCTGGAGTTGTATACTCTTCTAAAACACTTATACCACTTTTGTCAAATTCCGAAATGTGGATGAGAGTTGTCAAAAGTCGGTTTAAGTGAACGGAAGAGTAAAGTACTCGGGTCAAACTGTGTTTACCAAAAAGAGTTATGTAACCAATTAGGGAATTCAAAGCGACAATTTGTACCCTTTCATCTGAAAAAAAAAGAATCAATTTTCTTTTTCCACATTATTTAGCACCGACCTATCCCGTTAAATTTTCGTGGAATACTGGCAACAACACTGTAAAAGCTTTCTTCCAAATTATCAAGTAGTGATTTAAATTCGCTTCTTGTAAGTTTGATTGAGAGGTCTTCTAAAATTTGTTTACTTCTCTGTGCAATTGCATCATCACTATCTTCCGACAAAATAATAATAATATCGATTAAATGAGTGATTGATGTCGGCATAGTGTGGACACAGTTTTCCAAAAGCAGGGCTGCCATTTCTGCAAGTTCTAATCTGACACTAAGATGAGAATGATGAGTTAGTTTCGCGAATTCGACAATTATCATTTGTAATTTCTTATCAGTGTTTTTATACCACTGAGGAGACCGTTCTGTAGTTTTAAGATACTCCTCTAACTCCGCTTCATTTTCCCATTTTTTACTCTGAACCGTGTTGGTGTCTGTAATTCCCCCGAGATCAATTTTCCGGTCATGCGCATTGTAGTCTTGCATTAACAAAGTCACGATCCTTCCCCAAGCTTTCAGTGCAACAGTAGGGATTTTGTGGCCAAATTTCTCATCAATTAGCGCAACTGATTTAAGCTGAGTTGCAACTCCTGGCAGAAAAAAAAGAAAAACATCTGCGATTTGGTTCCTCATGACTATGTCGTCGAAATCGTTATCGTCCAAAACACGTGCGATTACCATTATGCAATTTATAGCTGCAATCCTAAAGTGGGCGAGCTTAGTAAAGCCAGAAGGCGGGGCTTGGGTGACTTACCTCAAAGCTTTAAATTGCTCAATTTTGGCGATTTCTAACATAACGTAAATCATTTGACACAGTTTTGGAGCATTTTGCTTCACGTACAATTCTTCAATTACTGATGAACTTAAATTTTTGGATAAAGATGTCATACATTGCACTATACTTAATTTGTATTCTTCACTTATGTTTAAAACTGGGAAAAAAATGCATTCATACAGAAATCCTAAAGTTAAATCTTACCTCTATGATGCTTGCTATCGTAAATTTCAAATAAAAGGAATCCGTAAATGTTGAAAAACAGGGGCACTTTTTCGATCCAAATTTTGTCAAAAATAGCCCTAAAAGTGTCCACAATTTCTTGCTTTTCTTTCTCTTTATAACTAAAACAATCAAGTCAGAAAAAATTGAATTTGGCTAAATTTAACTATACTTGGCGCTAGACTCTGAAATACTTTTAAGTATAGGAAAAAACACAGGAAATATAATAGGTTCCAAAGTTTTTACAATTGTAGGACTAGCGCTGTTTAAGACAATTCGCAATTCTTTTACACTATCAATGTCCCTCTGGTTTTGAAAAATTCGCGCACAAATTAACTTAATTGTTTTTAAATGCCCAACACTCATTTTGAAATTCCCACGTTGCACAATCAGCGCTACCAACGTAAAGTTTGTTTGTATCGAAGTAACCTGTAAGCTATCATGTTTTTATAAAGAAACAACGGTTTATTAAGAATAAAAACACTTACGGAATAACTTTCCACCGATTTCAGGTAAGTCTGAGTATAAAAAATGCTCAAATCACCTTCAGATATTGATAAAATCGCGTTTTTGTGTCTCGGCTGTCATCATGTATTGTTGCTTATACTCATGTGTGGCGGTAAATTTGAAATACTAGTTTTCTAAAAATTGTATTAAAGCAAAAAATTAGATTTTTGTACAAATAACCAAAATTAATTGTTTTCTGGTCAACAATGGACTAATTTTGGTGTTTCACGTGATGTTAGTCATGGAATTAATTGTTTTGGTGGTTAGTGCTTTGTTGCTATAGTGATCAATAGTGGAGGCAAGTTCAAACGTACACACGTGGTACATTGTGTATACTTGGTTGCATACACCACGATTAATTTTTGAAAAAATAATTTTTTTATTGATACAACCCCAATTGAGAGAATGTAATAACACCCTTGATGTAAAATTTTAAGTTTATTTTTTTGTTGTACGTAAAATTTTGGCAAAAAATTAGTCTGATTAATTAGGCGCCTGCGGGGCACTTCCTATCACAATAGCCGCAATTGTTAGATAAGCACTCTATATATTAAAAGACTACCTCAATAGCCCGAACGTGATTCTTCGTTCGCCGAATGGAAGGGGTACTCGGAACCAAGGGGCATAGTACAACATGTAGCTTATAAGAGACCTGTGTCTCGTCACTGCTCGTTTATTAAATTAATGACTTGACAGTGGCACACATCTTAAGTGTTTGAAATTGAATTAAGTGTCTGTGCAAGATGCCCACTTGTACTTCGGAAAGTTTATCACGAGTGTGGCCAAGCAATGAAAGCATCCATGCCGGCAGCATCAGCAGTAGTTCAGGAATCCAGAGTCCCAGCTCGCCTAATTCCCTATCCCCGATTTCAACGTCACCGGATAACACTTTAAGGAGAAGAAGGATAAGACGTGCAGCGTCCGTGGGGACTGTTATCCAGGAACCTTTCGTAATACGATCGGATTGCCGAGATTCCCGGAGTCAGAGTCCTGTCTTGGATCAGAGTGAAGTAGAGGATGATTCTTTTTCCGTCCTCGCGGATATCATCGGATGGTACCCTTGTTTTCTATTGAGGATAGCTAAAGCTGTGGTTTTGGCCATTTTGCCTCGGACTTGGAGACAACTGATTTTTGCTCTGCCCATGTTGTGGATCTCAATGTGGGTCTGGTTTTTCACGCAATTAATCAACTTACCATTGAACATTATCAAACTGATGCTCTCTATAGTCTTATCACCCAGTAGTGAAAGGACTAGGAAGAAACGTACAGTTTTGATCAGTGGAGGAAGCACAATTCAGGCTCTTCATTTGGCCCGAAATTTCTACTCGGCTGGTGCTCGAGTCGTAGTTTGTGAAATTGACGGTTTATTCGCCTTGACTCGCTTTTCAACCGCTGTGAGCCGATTTTACACCGTCCCTAAACCCACAAGTGACCAACAACAAAACTACGTGAGGGCCCTTTGCGAAATCGTGGATAAGGAACAAGCAGTGTACTATATCCCCGTCAGTTCGACAACCTCAGCTTACTTCGATGCGGTCGCTAAACCGCATTTGGAACTCCTGGGATGCACTTGTTTCTGTCCCGGGATCAAAGAAGTCTGGGCTTTGGACGACACTTTGGAAGTCCTCAAACGATGCCAAAAATACTCAATCCCAACTCCCACTTATCACGCAATCACGTCAAAAGACGACGTTTCTCAGTTGTACGACACGGGGGCTATTCGGATGGGGCGGTACGTTATGACAACTGCCGGCCCAAGTGGCCTCCGCGAACGCTCAAAAATCATACTCCCGGTCTCGCGAACCGACTTGAAACTCCCAAATGACATAAGCGAGCAACGGCCTTGGGTGGTGGTCCAGGATGTCGAAGGGGACCACTACTTGACTTGCACCACTGTCAAGCAATCCCAAGTCATCGCTAACGTGACTTGCCGCATGGATAAGACCAGCAACGGACTTGTTCCAATTGAAAACAAGGAAATCAACGCCTGGCTTACGATTTTCTTTAGCAAATTGAACCTTCTGAGACCCATAACCGGTCATGTCAGCTTCAGATTCGTCATTCCGAAAGACAGTACGACTATTATTCCCTTGAGTAGCCGCGTTGGGGTCTCACTGCCTTATATTTGTTACACTAATGTCCACCCAAGACTGGTTTGGAAGCCTTGCAAACACTTCAGTCGGCAAAACTCTGGTCCTTTAGTCAGCGAAAATGGCCGATATTGGATGGGGGAGACCGTCATGACGACGATCAGAAACCCGAATCTTGAAGCCGTGACTAGGTTGATTGGGACTGTTATTGATAAAAGGGAAGCGCTGTTTGCCATTTGGGACCCTTTGCCGTATTGTGCCTACTATCATATGTTATTACCCTTCAAAAACATGTTGGGGTTCATGCAGAGGAGACAGGATAGTTTTCCCAGGCCGATGACTAATCCGATCCGTTAATATGTAGTTTCATCTCATTAGGAGAGAGAAAACAGCCTGAGTATTTTGTGTGTATGGACTGTGCATTATTTATTATGGTTGCATTTATTTATAGATAATGTGCCATTCGCTTGTATTTTTTTTTAATTTGTACAAATATTGTTACTGTATATATTGTGTATATATAGCTAGTATGTTACATTAACTCGATAGGTACCACGTGGCTAGTGTAGTACCAAGTTTTGTAATTTTGTGGTTTTTATTTTAATAAAAATATCAAATGAAATTATTTTTTTAATAAGGGATTACGAGGGTTTATTAGGGGAAAAAAATCATTGTTTCTCTGTCACGAGATCACGCGACCGACTTGGAGATATCTCGGATTGTCGACAATAAATCCTAAGAATTTCGAAGAGCAATTGACATGAATTTACACTCGAAAAATCCGATAAAGCGTGTTTTGCAATTTATAATCAGATGGACGGATTTTGTCAGATACGGCGTCTAATTAGGGTTTTATTTCAGACTGATGATAATTTTCTGATTGATGATAATTTAACGGCGCTACACAACGACGACTGCTCTTACTGACCCATGCAGATATGGACTATGAGCTGCAGGTCGAAGCATCCAACTCAGATTATTGTAATCTGTAGTGAATCGGGGTCAGACATGATTCCCCCAACACTCTTTACCACCTGAACGGTTTGTATTTTTCATCCCTTATCAATTCTGCGCGAATGCCGACCCGAATCATGCAATTAGGGATATCTGTTGAAAGAATTATTAATTGCAGAGATATTAGAGTGTTGAGACACACAATAATTAATTTTTCTCTGCATGTGTTTCTGTAATTAATCGATTCGATTGAACCTTACCCTTTTCTCACATTTCTCAATCTCTGACAACTGAAAAATGTAGTCATAATTTGAGAAAATCAATTTCGAGAAATACAAATTCCTGAATTTTTCTGATCTCATGCTGGAGGTTTGTATAAATCCCAAAGTTCAGAAATAAAATAATTAAAAAATCTTTTGTTTACGCAAATTAAATTCAATGATTTTAATTATTGACTTAATGAGACGTATCTCACACGGCCACGACGTGATTTTATTTTTTATGTAATAAACGAGGGCACTTCTTCGATTATCGAAATCTCTTTTCTACCAATAAGAGTAATTGGATTAAAAAACAACCAATTATACAATTTAAAGTGTGTAAATGCATTCTTTATTATGACAGCATTATCAACTTGATATTTTGTTTCCAAGCAGAAGGTCAGGTCTTTTTTAAATTATTGCGTAGTCACAAAATTAAAGGCAAATTTGAGCTTCCAGAAATTGCGATATCGATAACTAGCCGGCGCTGGAATTCAAAGATTACAGAAAGTTTTTAAAAAGAAATTATTATTTATCAGTTTTTGAGATTATAGAACTTCCTTAGATAGACAGATCAAGGTTGTCAATTAAAGAGTAAATTAGAGACAAATTCCTTATAGAAATTATTTCAAGTAATAGAAACCAAAGGATATTTTATCCAAAAAATTGGTAGCAGCAAAACATTGATATTTGGTTTCTAATTTTGCAGAGTTTTGTTTCTATATATTGTAAAAAACGCCCCAAGCCATAACTTCATTATTTTTAAAGATATAACAATACTTCTTGGAGCAAAGTTGTACAGTTCATTGTCTTTGATTTATATTGATCGAGCGTCTATCCCAAAAAATTACTTACAATAAACTTTAATCAAAGACGTTTTGTCATATCTTTAATAATAATGATGTTATGGCTTGGGGCGTATTTTATAACCCATCCTGTATATAATGGTTTCGAGATTATTTATATTCTCCTCTAAACAATTTTGTATATTTTCAACGTTGATGGTAGTTCGTTTTTTAAACTAGGATTGCTAATTTATACCACTGATTTTTCAGTATAACGCGCATTATTTTGAATTAAAATAAACTTAATTTGTTGAGATTATATTTTTTGGAAAAACGTGTAATTTAAAAATTTGTGCGTAAATCGGTGCCTACTCATCGCTTCTGTAAACAAAAGTTAAACGTCATTCAAGTAAAGTTCACCGGTTTTCTACAAGTTTGCTTAACGTCTGAACAATGTACAGCGATAAGCTAAATACACCTTTTGGTAATTGACCTATCTAATATTTAATCATGAAAACAATAATAAAGCACTTGATAGCGAAATATTCAGGTGCGTTAATCCGGAATCTCCCGGAACCGTGTTACCTATCTCCGGATAAATCTGCGTTCGATATGTGGTTCATCCCTATTGCGAGTTCCGGGCTGATCGTGCCAGTCACAACTACCAATATTATAATCGACGATATTATTTTGCTAAAAATTTAAATTCGAGCTTTTTTGTTTTGTCGAAGTAAGCACGAAACATACATCGAGATATTTTTTTATTAAATCTATATTATGATACTTTTAAAGTGTTTCACAAATATTGATAACACTTATACGTTATAATGTTAGTAATTTTTTTCTAAATTTGACGATAGGTTTAGCTTATATTATAGTGCATTGAACCATATTTCATAAGATCAGTGATAAGAAATGACGTGTGAAAATTTGATAGTTTTGTATTATTTGGCTATAATTATTCTGTATCTAACGCAATTGCCTAGAATAAGCAACATTTCTGACTTATGTGACGGTCATGTTTAATTTATCTCGTATATCTACTGAGTATCAGAAGTAAAACTTTAAATTTTTTGATTATCAGAAAAAGTCTTTAGCAGTTTTATTATGATTATTACAGTTATAAAGTCACCCGGTATATATATTATATATTATTTTTAATTATTTTTCTTTTATTGTATCTATGTTTTTGACTAAAAATTAAAAAATCAAGTTTCAACTTTAGTAGATAATAATTCTAGAGTAACAAAGAGTTCAAAGGACAAATATAAAAAAGGTGATATGCTTCCAATCACCTCATAAAAGTTTTTATGACACATACATCTTTATTACACAGATTTTTTTTTCAATTTACGTTTGTGAATTATTTTTATTGTCTTGTTCTCACAATATAAGTAACAATAAATAAGCTGTAATGGAAAAAACAATGTTTTTAAATCTCTACTTTAGACTTTTCCATGGAAGGTCGTTTGTAGGTAACCTTGAGACGATTTATTAATAACAGTGATATCAGGTTGTATTTTCACAAAATTTCGAGTGAAATCTTGCCTATGATGAAATTTTTAAATTCCATAATAAGTAAAAAAATAAAGTAATAAAATTATCCGCAGGACCCTGTATAATAATTGAATAAAGACAAATTAAATTTTAAAAAAAGCGTTTTTTTGTATTGGTTTTTACTTTTATTCGGGATTTTGGTAAATAAAATGTTTAAAAGTTTGAATGAATTTTTTTAGTGTAATATCCATCTGTTTAATAAATGAACAATGCTTGAAACATCGTGTTGTTGTTGAAAAAAAGCCTGACCCCTCGCTTATCATTTTAGCGCCTTTAACCCTAAACCATTTTAATCAATATATTATTCTGTACTTAATGAAATAACAAACTTTAAATGTATTTATAGCCACAAGATATGTAGACAGACAATCATCAAACAGGAGAAAATCCGTTATCTCGTTATATAAATCATCTAAACATCTTGAATTTTTTCAAAACACATTGAGCAAATATAAAAAACGAGATTTCAGAAATACAGTATTGCAATTTGTGTTTACCAAAAACAAGTACACGTGTACTTGTTTTTGTTATTTATAAAGTCTTACGGGACTTTGGCACATTAGGTGGTAGCAAAAGGCGTTAAGTTTGGGTTTGTGTGTATCGCAATTTTCAATCAATCGATTCTTTTGACCTGTCATCGCCTAATTAATCACTTTTGCCATTGTCCACGCCAGTTGCTTGAAGACGTCCAAAGCTTTCGCTTATGCAAATGATTCTATTTCGATTGCGGGTTGATTTATTCAATCTGATCACGAAAAATTGAAAGTCGGTATTTTTTTCGGTTCGTGGTTTGAGACAATGAAATTGGGCCATCGGGAGGTAGTTTTTTCCGGGTTGACTGATGAAGAGGGGACGTTTCCATGTCTTCCGGGCTCTCGCGCACCTATTTACGTACCTTCGAACGATTCATTCGTGTTTGAGGGTGGCATAACGTCGCGAACCCACAAACGTGACGCGTCTCCGCCGCCTCCGCGACCACCGCCGCCCCCTGGAAGAGAAACGAAAACGGAAATGCCAAGAGTAAGCCCAAAATACAGCACACAAATTTTGTTTAATAAATCTTTCACACAATTTTACTTTTTATTTATTTTCCTTTTGTTTTTCTATTTAATGAACAGGTAAGTGTCTTTTCATTTGTTTACGAAACAATTTTTTAATAATCAGCTTTGGATTATTTTTTAACGCTGATTTTCTGTAACTATTACTACAATTTACTGACTTATCTCATGAAGCTAGAACGTGGTTTATACTTGTTTTTCTGTAAATTTTTCCATTCAAAATCCACGTGTTTGAGGCCAAAATCGATGCAAATCGAGATTCATCATTCGGCTTCGTCATGACAGAATTTCCCTAAACGTTGACCCATTTCCGGACCGGCTTTTATCAATTTATTTACTTTAAATGACGTTAAACGCTTTTTGTCGCACGTAGACATTATCAAAAATTTCCAATTGCTTCTAAGGCAATCAAACATTTTTGACCAGTTATTACTCGGTTGAATAATAATAACTAAATATTTACTTCATGTCTGGTTTAAATCGAGGATAACCCAAATGGAAAATTTGACAAAAATTGCATTGTGCTATTTTCTTATTGATCCGATAACGGTTTATTGACAAACAAGACTCCAACTGGACGGAAATCCTTGAAAGACCTCAACTATAAATGTTATGTCCAGACGAACAAAGTCCATGTTGTAGGATTTCTAGCACGGGTTTGGTGTCACGTCGTGATTGAAAAAAAAATTCTTATCTCTTCCGCTGAGGATGTGCAGAGAAACGGTGCAGTCAATGATCGGCGAGTGGAATTTTTTGAAATTGGTTTATTAAAATTAGGTTGGTTGAAATTCAAACTTGGTAACCTTTAGGTATATGGGTTGGTAGAGATGTCGACAATTTTGATTTCAAGTACCAACAAAATTAAAGCATATAAATATGATAAAATACGTATCAATTAGAAAAGTTTGATCGATTACGTTATACAGTAAATACAGAGTATTTAACCCGTGTTTAGATTTTTTGATCACCCTATTCCGGTTCAAACCATAATATTTAATAATTTCATTGTAAACATAAGTTGTTATTGAAGTAAATTCTAATCCAAAATATATTAAAACGGTAAATATGTGACGTTTAAAGGCCATTCATTTTTGTCTTGATTCTTTGTTTTTTTGATTTAAAGGTAGATAATTGTAACATTAAATTTAGGTTTTTTGTTATGTCTTAATTTGTTTACTTGTTATCATCATGTCAGAGTTAATTTAGTAAACATATTTATGAAACGCATTTGAAATATATTTTAATCAGGAATTCAGGAATTATCACGTGCTCATCTTCTGCAAAAACACCCAATTTACGAATTTTTGGTCAATCAAAAATCGATGAGATAATCCCAATTAGGATCAAGTCCAAAGAGTATCAATAATAATTACAAAGTGTAAAAATTTATTATCTTTTCGATTACATAAACTTTGGTAATTAAAGTCAAGTAATGAGTTTTTCTCGTTCCTCCCGAAACGCATAAAATTTCTAAATTCCTGAAACGTCCTTTTCATCCGCAACGACACGCAAATGACTCCGCCAGGTACTGAAACCCTGGTCTGAAATTCTGTCGCTGTCCCTCGGATTTTCTTAATTTTAACACGCATTATCACCCAGGTTGAACAACCTTCGTACCTGAATTTTATCAAAAATGGGGCAAGAATGTGCCCTCTGACTCGATCCGAGGCCGAAAAATGTTTATGTTTACAATTAGGATATAATTGCAAATTTATTTATTATCGAGATGGTTATGGCCGGCCAAAGTCCAGGTTTATCTCAACATTTATGATTAATCACCCCGAAAAAAATCCGGGGATTCTCTTCACCTGAAATGCTTTTGCAGCCACCCGTGAAGAAACCCGAGCCCAAAATGAGCGACCGAAGAAGACCCCCGGTTTATAGACCCAAATCACGGACTGATGTAAGTATTTTTCCGGAGCCTTATCAGCGCTCCATTGTTGTTTTCAACGCAATTGGATAATAGTTTCTTGGAAAGAGTTACAAAGTCCGTTTGCTTGTAGTCAAGTAGCAGGGCAGATGGTGGTCGCTTGAGGGGAGACGGCGGCGGAAGCAGCGATGAAGACTCTCGAACCGATCTTCGGCAACGTCTCCAAGAAGAAGCTTCCATCTATCGACGCCGTCTCGACGCCTATCGACAAGCCCAAGCGGATCAAGCGGCGCTAGTTAGTCGATTACAAGCCAAAGTTTTGCAATACAAGCAACGATGTGCCGACCTGGAATCCCAAATGTTGGAAAATCCAAGACACACGACACCGACACAAGTGGCCCCCAGCACGGCCATGGAACAAGCCCAACAACATTTGAGGGAGGTCCGCGAGGAACGAATCACTGATCTTGACACCGCTTTGCGAAGATTAGAAGAAGAAAAACGAAGAAATGACAAGTTGGTCCAGTTAAATACGACTCTGAGAGAACAATTGGAAGAGTCGCACAATACGAACGAAAGCCTGACTGTTGATCTGCAAAAATTGACCAACGAATTTGAAAATCTGAGAGAAGAAATGATCATTAAGGAAGATGAGTGGAAAGATGAAGAACAAGCTTTTAATGATTATTATAGTACTGAACATAATCGACTTTTGAATTTGTGGAGAGACGTCGTGGCGGTAAAACGCTTTTTCATGGAGATACAATCAAGCACTGAACGTGATCTCAATAGCATAAAAAGCGAAGTCAGTTCTTTGGGGAAAGAAATGATGACGGCTTGTTGTAGAATGGACACCAACCTTTTCACCGACTCAATTCTTGGTGTATGACACTTATCCAGCTCAAGATTTTTTCTCTAGCTTGTTTTGTAGGGCAAGGAACGCTACTTGCACCAACAAGAACTTTCCGACTTGAAACACCAACTCGATACATTGAAAATCCAACACGAAAGTTGCCAAAGCGAAATCAAAATCAAAGACGAACGAATTCAACAACTCCTCAAAGACACCCAAAATTTGGTATGATAGGTTGGAGGTTCTCCAGCCTCTCATTGACACAATTGTTGATTTTTAGGAAGAAAGATGTGCCGAAGCCGAACACAACGTGTCCCAAGTAATGAAGGTGCAAGAAGAAATCGACTTGCTTCAAGCAGCTTTACGAGACATCGCACATGCTTTGATTCAAGACGCCGAAACAAAAGACCCTGAATTGAGTACACATATCCACCTTAGTGCTTCCACACCGGTGCCTCAAAAGTGATTTTTCATTGTGTTGATAATAATCGAGTTTAAAAATTGGTTGTAGGTCGCCAAAACGAGGCTTAGGACGTAGTATGACTTCCGCAGCTTTTGCTGAAAGCACAATATCAGCAGTCCAAGCAGCTCTACATAAATATCAATCAATGATACACGAACTACAGGTTGGGTGAAATTTTCATTAGTTGGTGTTTAAATTGGTTTTTAGGTGAAGCTCCAGTCGAATAGGGAGCAACTTTTGCTAGTTCGGAAACAATTTGATCATTCGGAAGAAAACGTAGCAAGTTTAGAGAACAGAGTTAAAGAACTAGTGGCACAACTTGATGCTTGTCGCACACAATGTTCACAACTCAGTCAAGATAAAGATTATCTTCAAAAGAGTTTGGAGAGTTTGAAAATTGAGAAAAATGCCTTAGACCGACAAAGAGTCGAAATAAATTCATTAGTAGAGTCATTAAATTCGGACTATGATAAATTACAAAAGAATAATAATAAATTACAAAGAGAAATAGATGCGTTACAGGATGAAAAAATTTTTCTACAGACTGAAATCGAACGTCTTAATCAGGAAGCCAGTATTAGGGAAATTAATTTGAGAGGAGAGGAAGAAAGGTGTAGTCGCATTAGAGAAGAATTGTTAAGTGCACGTGAAGAATTACACAAATTATATTTATCACACGATATGCTCGAACAACAGAAAGCGGAAGCGGAAAATTTGATCACTAGTTTGGAAAAAGCCAAAAGTGAGTGTGAAATGGAATTGGAGAGAATCCTCGGTGAGAGATCCAACGTTCACGACTCTTTGGTCAAGAAAGAAAACATTGCTGCAAATTTGGAAAGCGACAAAAAGAAACTTTTGGATGATTTGAAGAAGGTTGGGGTAACGTTTTATTACTGTTTGTAATTTCAAAATTTCAGCTCGAGGATGAAAAACTGGCGTTACAAATGCAATCAAACGACCAACAAAACGACATTCAATCCTTACGCAAGGAATTGCTCCAAGCTGAGCAACAAAGACTTGATTTAGAATCTGACAAAGTCTCACTATCAGAAAAATGCAAATTTTTGGAAATCGACAAAAGCAAAGTGGGTAATGTTCGACGTGCATCGTCTTTTTTAAATGATTTTTTCCCCAGATTGAAATGGAGTTGAATCAAGTGATACGCGAACGTAACGATTTAAGTAACCAACTTACCGTCCTAGGGCGCAAAAAAGACGCTCTTAATGACGAATTAGTCCGCACCCGTCAAAAACTCGAACAAGCCAACGAAACCAACGCCCGAGTTAACCGGAATCTTGAAGATCTAGTCCGGGAATGTGAAGAAAAACAGTGTACAATAGACGCGATGGATAAAGATATCCAGAGACTTCAAGAGCAATTGGCTGCGATTCGTTCCGAGAAAGAAGCTTTGGAAGCTGTGCTTTTCGACACTCAGACGAATCTTGAGGCTTCTGAAGCCAAGAAATTCCAGTTGGAAGCCGAGCAACAGGAGCTTTTAGTTAAGCAGGAACAACTTAAAGCCCAGATTGCTCGTCTAACAAAAGATTTGGAAAGGTCGGAAAAACGGTGTCTCGAGGTTAAAAATAGTCTAACCCAACAAGCCGGTAACAAAGAAATGGAGTTTAAGCAAACGGTTGAGAAGTTGAAGATGCAGAATGAAGATAACGTGAAGAAACTGACGGATGAGAGAGAGAAGATTCGGTCTAGTTTGGAGAAGCGGTTGCAGCAGAGTTTGCAACAGTTGACCCATGAAAAAGATGCAGAAATTCAACAGTTGGTTGACAGGATTGAAGCGTTGCAAAATCACATCGAAAATATGGTCCAACAGCATGAGGAGTTGATGCTGAGGGCGGAGAATGACAAGCAAAAGGCTCTCCTCATTGGTAATTTTTTATTTCAATTAAAAAAACATGTTATTCAAATGAGTGTTTGCATTTTCTACATTTTTATTTCGGTTGAATTTATTTTTAAAATGGTCTAAAAATCGTGCTGATTTCATTGATTAAAATAGCTCCATTAGCGTGATATCATCGTAACGATTTGGGAAATGACTTGATTCTAAAATTACCGGTCGCATAAATAATACGTTTTTATCATTTCGCACCGAGCAGATGTGTTTGGAAGAAAATTGTTAAATTAAATATTTGCAATGTATTTAAAGTGAGTTTATTTTCCGCGAAAGCGCATCACGATCAACAAGCATTGCAAGATCGTCTCGAGGATGCGCGCAGAGAATTAAACAATGAAAGAGAAACTTTAGAACGTCTGAAACGAGAAGCAAACGGCCGATTTGAAAAGGACAGGTCGAGCATAAACCAACTCAAGGAAGAACTCAACAAGTATAGAACGAAACTAGAAGAAAGTAAATCAAGATACGAAGAAGAAAAAATTAAACTGGAACAAAGAATCGAAGAAATTAAAATCGAAAGAGACGGACTCCAAACTGAGGTGGAAAACCTCAAAGTCCAGTTGCACCTCACCGAAGATAAAAGTGAAAGTATCAATAATCAACTACACGAAACCATAAGGAAGTTAAAAGAAGGTACGAGTCACAAAACCCGATTTAAATATTGGAAAGTTCTGTTTCAGCCGAAAATAATTCGGAAAGTCTCCGAAAAGAAATCACAGATGTGCGTCGACTCTTAGCCGATAGTAACTTCGAAAAAGAAAAATATCACAACACGAATAAAGAATTGCGAGATCATGTGAAGAAAATCGAAGGGGAAAAACGCGAGCAGAGTCGACAGCTTGAAGAAGCGTTCCAGAAAATCACAAGTAAGTGGCTCACTTTTCAGCTATCGAAATTATCCGGTGTTTAGATCTAGAAGATATCAAATTGTCGGTTGAGAATGAGAAAAACCGGCTCCAAAACCAAATTCGCGACTTAGAAAAGGAGCAGCTCCAGTCTGAACACAAGGCCCAATCAATTTATGAGGAATTGCAACGGGCACAAGCCAGTAATACGCAACAGCAAGCTGAAGAGAAGGAGCTCCAAGCCCGGCTTTTAAATGAAGTGGAGGAGCGCGAAAGAGCTCATCAGGAGATCCACCAACTCAAAAAACAAGTACGTTCTTCAAAAGTGATAAATATTCTAAATTGTTTTCATTATTTTTAATGCTTTTATCTTTTTGATAATTTAAAAAAATAAATAAAAAGTTATTTTCGCGTTGTTAGATGGCAGAATTGGACCGCAATTTGGACCAAACGCGCCAAGAATTGGGGCGCACTCGTACGCACAGTGCCCAATTAGAAGAACAATGGCACGCACGCGAGCAAGACCTTTTGGTCCACTTGGAAGACAGTAGAGCGCGAGAGAAACGCCTCGAAGACCAGAAACATAACCTTGAAGTGTGTCTAGTCGACGCCACTCAACAGATCCAAGAACTGAAAGCGAAACTCGGCGGTGCTGAGGGCCGAATCCGGGCCTTGGAAGCCCAATTAGGCCAATTGGAAGCCACGAAAAGAGACGTCGAGCAAAAATTATTCAGTGTCGTCTCAACTTTAAGACGCATCGCCGGCGTCCAATTGGACGGTTCTGTTACAATGCCTTACCGACTTTTGAGTCCTTCGAGACGTTGGAGTCCGGCTCGAGGTATGAGAAATTTGCTACGAAATGTTATCACAGACTTATCTCATTGTTTATTGTTGTAAACCACAAAACGTGTTATTTCAGGCCATGACGACGGCAGAGACGGAATAGTCGACGTGGATCCAGAAATAGTGAGAAAAGGAGTACGGAATTTGATGCAACAAGTCGCTCAGATCGAACGCGAAAGAGTTAAGACGGTTTAAATTGAGAGTTGAGTATTTGATTGGTTTATTTTAGGACGACTACAAGACTCAAGTCGCCACGATTAAAAAACAATTGCATGAAGCACACGAGAGTCAGACTAAGGGCGACAGTAAGTTGAATAAGGTTTTACAGAGTTTGAGGAGTGTACAAGATGAAAAAGGGAGTCTTGAGGCGAGACTGAGTCAAAAAAGTGTTGAATTGCAATCACAGGTAAGATTTTTTCGAAGTAAAGTCTCGTGTTAATTAGTGTTATAGACCACAGCTTTGCATAAAAAAACGGAAGAGAATCAGCAAATGAGAGATAAAATTGTTTCACTCGAATTAGCGATAAGTAGTGGAAATGAGGAAAAATTACAGTACGAGGACAAAATCGAAAAAATGAAGATGGCGTTAGGCCGACTCGAGGCCGAAAAACGTGGCTTACAAGAAGAGTTGAGTCGGATCGAAAACAGATCGACAAAATTAGAACTGCAAAGAATGTCAACAGAAGGTGACCTCCAAAGATTACAAATGATGCTACAAGAGAAAGATGCAACGATTCAGGTGCAATTTTATCTCGAATCCTCTTTATCTTATCTTTATTTTTAGAAATTGCAAGAGAAATGTGATCATCAGAGTCGGAATTTAGCAAGTTTGGAGGAACGTTGCATGTCACTCAAATCGACAATAGACCAGTTGAATTTATCGCTTGAAAAAGCAGCAGCTGGTGAAAATGAACTCAGATCGGAAATCCAGAGTCTCCAGAGATCACTCCTGGAGACGACATCGTCATCTCAAGCAAGTGCCGAAAAAATGAAACAGGTTTGTTTAACCCGAGTTGCATACTTTTTTTCTCTACTATTAATTCCAGTTGCAAAAATCGTTAGCCAACAGTGAAAACGAGCGAAGAATTCTTTCGGAACGTTTCGAAAGTACTCAACAAAACTTGGCCGAAATGCGCCGAAACCACCAAATTCTACAAGACCAAGTTACGAGATTAAACAACGAATTGGCTAATAACGAAGTCCAGCGTTCGGGTCTTGAGTCACAACTCCGTTTGGCCCAATGGCCGGCCGATGGTACTATTGGTTCCCATCAAGAAGAGGAATTGCACCGACAGTTGCAATCGGTGCAACGGGAACGAAGCGAATTGAGAGGAAAAGTGGACTCTCTTAATAACAAAGTGCGACAACTTGAGGCCGAAAAACGTAACTTTGAACGATCAGTGGCTAAGTCTAGTACCACTACTAGGAAAGAGAAATATGAAATGGATTCGGGTATCACCGAATTGGAACGCTATGAGCAGGAAAACCGGGAATTGCGGCACAAAATCGCGCATCTCGAGGCCGAATTGTCCGAAAAGGAGTCCGAATTGATTCGATTGAGAAGTCAAAGACCGGGGCTTGACTCCAAGTTTGATAGAGCTGAGATTGAGAGGTATAGAGCGGCTCAACTGCAAGCGGAGAGATTGCTGGAGGCGAGAGAGCAGAGTCATCGGCAACAAGTCTCCCGGTTGGAGAATCAGGTAGCAACCATATGAAATTTGCGTTAGATAATTTTTGTGTGTTTAGATTACCCTTTTGAGGGAGCAGTTGAACCAAGAGATAAAAAGAAGGCAACAGTACGTTTTGAGGAGTACGAAAGCAGGGCGAGAGATGCAACAGTTGAGACAAGCGTTGGGTGATTCGTTGCGAACGGTGTCGCAGGACCCATCACTCGATGCTGTTTTGTTAGAACACGAGGCTAGGAAGTTAGATAATACACTATCGACCACTGCCAGTCTGCCTCCGGGGCTTAGTTTACCGTCGACTTCGTATAGGAGGTCGACGACGCCACAACCGAAATAATTCTTTGTTTTTTAACATCGGGGAAGTATTTATTGCACTTTTGTACCAAAGATGATGGATTTGTACACTGCCAATTTATAATTTGCTCAAGGGTAGGAGAACGGATAATGCTTGCGCTGGTCAGAATATGGATTTTTTTGTTGTTTTTTTTAAAAATAAAAGAAGTGTTCAAAATTTGATAGTACACTTAGGTCACACTCATGTAGAGGTTTAGACGTACTTAAATTGTACTTAACCGTCCAGTTTTACGGGGGTCACATTTTGAAAGGAAATACATGTTTGCCGAATTGTTTTTGCAATTTTAAGTGCCCTGTATTGTTCGGAATGTGACACGATTTTTTCCGTCCAACTATGTACTTATGTAACAGTATTTTGTATTGGAGAGTGCTAGGTGAGGTAGATTATTTACTTATTGCTTAAATAAATCATTATTAGACAAACAGTGTTTTTATTATTTTACCTGTTAAAAACAAATAAATAGTTAATCAAAGGGTGTCAGTTTAACAATAAGTTCTTGTTAATAAATGGATACAAAAGCTTCAAACGATAATTTTGAGTATAAATTAATAAAAAAAAAGTTAAGAGGACTTTGTATGTTATTTTCCACCTACTTCCATGAAGCTGCGGTGTCCGAGTGGTTAAGGAGATGGACTTGAAATCCATTGGGTTCTGCCCGCACAGGTTCGAATCCTGTCCGCAGCGTTAACTTTTTTTTATTTCAACGGTTATTTTAAATATGCATCACCACATTTTAAATGCAAATATTTTTTGTTTTAATAGGTTTTAATTGAAATAGTGGATTAAAAACAGATTTTTATTATATCAATCAGATGACATATAAATATCTTCACTGTCGTTATCAACCTCTTCTTCCGAATTGGACTCGAGTTCCATTTTTTCCTGACTTTTTGCCTTCTTCGCTACTTCGTCACCCAATTTCATAACGTATTGTATCGTAAATTTATTAAATTCGCAACTGAAATAAATTAACTAAAAATAAAAAACCGATGAGTCGTCCTTACATTTTTGACATTTGGTCATATTTCCTAACTAAACTCTTCTCCAAAGCTAATAAGTAAGCCATATTTTTTTGAGGGGCAATTTTCGGCCCGTGGATGGTAAGTAACGTCTGAGCCCAAATTAGATAAAATTCCAAATGTCGAGAACTATCTAACGCACTGGAAATAATCACCAGAAGTCTCTGGATGTACTGCTCGCTCAAACTCGATATAATCAGTTCGACTAAAAATAAATATTACAAAAATTTCAATCATTTTGCAAAACTGACCATCCTTGACTGGAATATTTTCCATCACTTCTTGAATTAACGCACTTTCATTCAATTTCATAGCCATGGTAAGTGCTAAAAACAGTAAAGTAAAAATAATCCCTTATTAAAAAATAGTCAACCATTGAGATAATCCCCGTCTCTGATCGAATTTTTCACCGCGTCGGGCGTAATCCCGATTTGCAAATCCCAAGGATCAAACACTAGACCTGAAGTGAGGGAATAAATCAAAAGTCCTTCAGTCGTAGCGGCAGCCCATTGTTGCCCAGTCGGCGAAAATTGCAACGAAAACACTCTCACCTAAACATTTCTCCTATAGCCAAAAATTATAATTAAAAAAATAAAGTATCCACCTCGGGTTTCAAAATCCGACTCGACATATCTCCCTTCCTCACTCCTGGCAATTTTAGAGTCACGTTACCCCCTTCTCGCTCCTCACGTTCTTCCACAAGTGCGACGTTGCCAAATTCGTTCAATTTTCGTCGATTTATGAAATCCTACACAATTTTAATTATTGTTTCAGATGACCAAAAACACTTACATCAACGGCGTCTAATGACCGGTTTTGGGTTATTTCGAATTTTTTGACAATCAGAGACTCAGCCACGTTGTAAATACAAACGTTTTTTGATTGCCCCCCGGCGAGTATGTACTCGCCATCGGCCGAATAACATAAGCTTGTGAAAGCTCTAAAATAAAAAAGTATTAATGTACTGATGTGGTAAGTAGATTATTACTTGGCTTGGAGTGTTTTTCTCGCAGTGATTAGGTCCGTATCTGATCGCCCACTCCCCAAATCATTTCGGCCTTCAATACTGGTCACTTGAATGGCATCCTTAACGTTAAAAATCGAAATCTGGCCGTCTAGTGTGGCAACAGCCACTTCCAGACCATTGGGTTTGAAAGCAACACAAAGACCATCGGCTACCAACTCGATGGTTTCGTGGGCCGAGCCTTTTTCAATAGCGTCCCAGATTCGCAATGTTTTGTCCCATGAAACGGACACCAGACATGTACTGGTGACACTAGGACTGAAAGCTAAACTGGCTACTGGCCCCTCATGACCTGCCAAAATTTCCAAAAGTCGGCCAGTTTTCACAGACCACAGGAAAATCTCGAATACGTCTTGCCCACCCGCAGCCACGAATTCGCCACTGCTATCAACAGCAACTGAGGCGAATTGCACCGGCCTCGGGGACGCGAAAGTGCGAAAATTGCGATAACTGAAAAAAAAAATCAAGAAAAAAATTGGATAAATTGAAGTAATATACCGGATTAGGTCGTAAGCCCTCACAGTTCCATCAAGTGACGCAGAAACGATAAATTTCCGACTACCACTGAAACTGACACAAGTAACAGCACTCGAATGTTCATTAAACGTAACAAAACAAAAGCCGGTGTAAACATTCCAGAGTTTGACTTTACCGTCTTCACCACCAGTAGCCAACAATTGACCATCAACGGAATAACAAACGCAACTCATGTTATTCGAGTGGCTTTGTTGTTTCAAACGGTAAATCTCACCTAAAGTTCAGTCGTTATTGAGTAAAAAAACAAAAGAAAACCGTACTTTGCCATTCCCATACGAGAAGTTGGCCCAGTCCGCCGCACCCTAACGCGATCCAGTCCCCAGTCGAATTAAGACAAATAGCAGAAATTTTCTCCTCCGAGATTGACAATGAATGAATTAAATTCATGTCGGGTAGTTCATGAATGAAAAAAGCCCCGTTTGAAAACCCTGATGAAAAATCGTGAAAAAAATGGTAGTAGAAAAAATACGGTGTAAACCTGTGACCAAAATTTTGCTCTTTTTGTGGTAAGCCGCCGATGTGAGAACAGCCTCGCGGTCTTCTTTCCTGGCCTCATCTGCTAAGTAATGACGTGCTAAGCGTTTGTAAAAAAATTTGTCGTTTTTAACATCCGAATCGTCTTTTTCTTCAACAGCGTTCTCACGATCGGCCTCGCTTGGCTCTATTGCTTTATTTATATCAATGTCGTCCTCTTCTGACTCATGATTATCTTTCTGCAAATCTTAATTGACACAAGTTTTGATGTGATTAAGTTCACCTTTTTCTTTCGCGGGGGTGCTTTATCTAGTGGGACAAGCTTATCGGGGTCTATGCTACACTCCCACACACACGCTTGTCCATTCCTGCTTATTGTAGTAATATCATAGGTGTTTTCCTCAAAGAAACACGCAACAATACTATCAGTGTGATTGCCTAAAGAGAATATCCTGAAGTTGTGCCACCTGTGATTGATTATTTTTTTATCATATTTTTAAAAGAAGAGATTGAAATTTACTTTTCCAGGGGGTAGAGTTTAACAGCCATGTCCTTAGATCCAACTGCTAAAATTCGCGAGTCTGATGACCAATCAAGACAAGTCGTTTCGTCATAAGCCCCGTGAAAAACCCTTTCCATTATGAAAGCGTTATATTCACCTGAGAGTGGACCTGGGGCTTTAAATACAAAAACTGGAATTAAGTAAATAAGTTAAATACGTCAAACTAGTCGAATCTAAAGAAATACCGTTGTTCTCTTTGCAAACAGCAAAATGTTTACCATCTGGGCTAAACTTAACTGCGCGAACTTTCCTCTTAAATCTATATTTATGAACAATTGTTTGTGAAATTAAACTGATCCAGTGGGCTTCACCTTCTTCATTTATGGCAATCAAGGAACACCCATTTGGACTTAAATCTAAAGCGGTGTAATTGAATCTACTCTCGATAGGAAGTGTGGTCACTTTGTCGCTACAAAACGCACAAAATTGATACGAAATTACAGAAATGTTAAGCAGTGTACTTTTTTAAGTCAAAAATGCTAATCCTGTTGCCCACTGGGCTTATTACCGAATTGCCATCCTGCGAAAACAAGAGATTTCCTTTTTTGTAAACGGTTCCCAATAAGTTATTGAACTAAAAAAATATGTTATATATTTATTTTAAATAAAATTGACGCAGTTTAGTTACCTTGTAAGCAAACTTCATTTTTATAAATGTAACACAAGAAAATTATCAAAAAGTTAAGTACTTCTTGGGATGGTTTTTTTGCACGTGTGTTTGATGTAACCTCAAAGCTCGATGTAAACATAACCTTACATAATAAACAATCCAAAATTTTTTCACAAATCGTCAGTAAAGTTTAAAAAATAGTTCATAGGAAGGTAAACGGTAAAAAAGTACTTTTCATGATTCATGAAATTATTCAAAATTAGCCGTAAAGTCATCAACAAAGAGCGAAATTAGCACACATGTAATGTTGGTTGCATAACATTCCAATTTTTTTTAATTGTATTTTTACTCAAATGCAGAATAAGTTCTATATTCGTGTTTTGACAATCAACTTTAGTGTTTTGACAACTATTTATATTATTGTTTTTTTGCAAAGGCATTTTTATATTTTTTCATATGGATTTTGTGTTGAGTAATTCTTATTTTTGGTATCTCTCAAAAAAACATTTATAAATTAGTACATTTATTCAAAACACTGTCACAGATTGGTGTACATACACGAAGAGATATAAAAGGCTACATTTAATGTCATTTTTTAGAATACTGATCCTTTGAAATAAAGCTAGAGTTACAGAATAAAATTGCACTGACATATCTTACAAATTTTAGGCACAAACAGTCCAAAAGATTGCAATTCAAACATGCTAAAAATTTGGACTCAAACCTCTTAAATGTACATACATCAGAAAAAAGTTGACACTATACTTAAGTACCTGCCTTACAATAATCATTTTGTGCTATAATTTACACTTTGTGCATTCATAAAATGAGTAAAAAATAAATATAATAACGAGTATTTTGAGCGGAAATAAAAATTATTGCAAACAAAAATATCACATAATAATCATCTGATATAAAATTTCGTTCGTTTTGGTCGTACACAACCTACGGAAAATTATTTACATCAGGGAAAAAATTAAATATTGCTAATCTCTTACAATTCGTTTTTACAAAATTACACAAATACGAAATCCTATTATTGTAACGTTAATTATTTAAGGAATAGTAGAGTAACCGCTTTACCACGAGTTATACAATACAAAAAAGATCGATATGTGCTTAAATTAGTCGATCGTAAACTATAGGTCATACAGAAGTCTCAGAGTTCAGCCTCAAAACAAACTTATTACTCTTCGGATCAACAACCTCTTCTGTAATATTAAAATGCGGAATCTTTTTAATCGTGCAAAGTAAAGAGACATCATTTTGTCTCAATTGAAAACTCATATTGTCTCCAATAGGTCTCGTCAACAACTCTTCGCAAATCAAGGCCCAAGTTTGCACATCTTTCACTTCTTTATCATTTTGCAAGACCGGCTCACTCACTAAATACTGTTCCAAAAACGCTTTCGGAGTCAAATCATTGCTGAGACAATTGGCTAAATGTGTCAAAATTGACTCAACCGAATGCCTCGGCTGTTGTCTCGTCACTCTCAGATATTTCTGGAGGGCTCGTGCCATAGACGGAAAAATGGCTTGAGCGGCCTCGTGAGGGTCCATCGGGATGGCAGGCACTTGGTCGTTATGTAAGCGTTTAATATGAGTGAACGCTTCTTCAGCGGCTGTTATAAGTCGTGCTCTGCGTTTCTTAACGCGTCTTTCGTATTCATGTTCCTCGTAGAAACGTTCGTTGTGACTCGAATCACGTCGTCGGGCGTGAGCTGCCAACATGGCACGCGATTGGGATTGCTGCAAAGAGGAATTGTTAACACCGTCTACTTCGTAGAATTTGAAACTTGATGAATTTTTTCGCGATTTTGACACTGGGATTCGCTCCAAATACGGATTGTAGATAGGGAACTCAGTGTAATACTTCTCCAAGACCCAAACAGCCGCTCGTTGGATGCTTAACTGGCCAATTGCGTAGGCCCTACTAGCGCCATCTGGACTCCGAACTACCTTTATGTAGTACATAGGTTGTAAATGCCTTATTTCCATTAAAACTACAGCTAAGTAATGTATAAAAAGTAGAGTATCAGTCAGACTTAAAGCGTAAGCGACTAAGGCTTCATAATCAACCGTTTCTTCCGGTGTGGTGGCAGCACGAGCAGTCTCAGTCACCTGGACTATATAAAACAACCAATAGGCAAAAATACACACTAAAACAAACGCCAAAACGGCCGCCCTAAACAGGAAAAACCTCGGTAGGGTCGCATTTGGCTTTCGCAAAAACACAGCCCACGCACCGACTGCCAGAATAGCCATTTTGAACGCTAACGACACTAATTGCCCTTTACATTCCGCCCCGCATGCTAACAATTTCGCACTATCGGCAAGACCTAATCTGGATGAAAGTGCAGGGAAGAACCCTAATTTTGGCAATACGACCATGGCTAAAGGGCTCAAAAAGGCAACTATTGAAAGGATGTAAGTTAGGACGGTCCCCATATATCTTTGGCAGACGAAGGAGAAACCGGTATCGGGTTCACCGGGCCAGTTACTGACGTCTTCGGTCGATTGAGACTGTTCTGAAGTGTTCCCGGTGATGGCAGTGGTGTTTTCGCCCCAGTTGTCGTCCTGAGGGAGAATTTGGACCTCGATGACTTCCTGGCCATCGCGGTTGTCGGGAGTGAGGGTCACGGCGGTTTGAAAGGGGGCCATCTCGTCAGTTTTGCGAGATTTTGAGCTTCTGAAAAAAAAATGTTTTTTCAAATAGTGGTGACTTGTATAGCAGCTTTGATTTTTCAAGATTGTACTAATTTTTTGATTTAAAAAATATAAAACTGGTTGAAATATGAAATTTGGCCAGATTTTGAACTTTTTGTTGTTTGACTTTAGATTCACAAAAAATGGGAATCCGAGTGGTGAAATAATTTTCAATTGTTTATATTAGGATTTTTGGACACTTCCGGCGTGGCTAGAGTTACAAACCTGGTGCTTCTGTGTGAATGCTGTCTGTAGTTATTCCGGTCGCGGTGCCCCCTTGAACGTCTCGATCTTGAACTGTTTTCCGATTTTATGGATTCAGTCTCCATATCTCGTCCAGTTTCGTTTCCCATGTATTTTCCCAAAAACCCGACTTTTTTTACAGGAAACTGTCATGAGTGATCCTTTATCAACACTTTTTCCAGAAATTCTCCTCAAAAAAATTCTAATTATTTCACTAATAAGTTCAATGACTCTTCACGTTGATGACATTTTGTAAACATGTGCATAAAAAATCTAATCAATTTCCGTTATTTGGAGCCTTAGGGCACTTCCGAGTATCGTTTTACTTAAAAGGAAAGCATTTTCTTTGGGTTTGTTTCGTAAGATTTCGTAAATCGTTTACAAACTGCATTTAAATTAGTGCGGTGGCTTGTTTCAGTTTTTCTATTAAATCTGGATCATTTTTCTTGAAGGGTACTTGTAACACACAGCATTTTTTCCACACACATGTAACTAATTTCTTACGACACTTCACACGTGCTTTTTTATTCAAATTTATTCAAAATTTACTAAAAACCAAATCGGATTTTATAAAATGTAAACGCCTACGTTTAGGAGCAATTTAATTGCCCCATAAATTATGGTTGCAACATGGCTACCGTATAAACTAAAAACACTAAATAGAGCAATCCTTTCCTGTGCATTTCCATTAAACGAACCCAAACAGGAAACAAATAGACCTAATTTTGGGTCTGGAAATCAAATTTTAGTTTGGAAAAAATCAAAATTCTCCCGTTTTTGCAAAATTGACAAAAACTTCTATAGTTTTTTTCTTTCTATCAAGTTTGTGACATGTTGCTGCGTCACGTGACCATGACAAAGTGACATTTCTCAAATTCCGGATATATGTTTACCAAAAATGGCAAGTGATTCGAAAAAGAAGTCGTCCAAAGGGCTCACACCTGAGGAAATCCTCAACGGATTTCAAGCACTAAGGGCTGAGCAGCGCAATCTTTCATCAAAACTCACGGAATTCGAAGCCGATTCCAACGAACACAAGTAAGTTTTTGACTCGATTGTGGCCCTAAAATTGGGGCTGTGGAGAGCAAGTCCATGTCAAACTACCCATAATTGTGTAAATGATCATTTTTACAGTTGAAATCTGATGTTGGATAGCGCTATTTGTATGAAATTTAATATAACCTCACTTTTACAGAATGGTGATCGCAACTTTGCAAAACGTGAACGAAGATCGGCGTTGCTTTAGACTAGTCGGAGGTGTCTTAACTGAAAGAAAAGTGAAAGACGTTCTGCCGGCACTTGTTTCAAATTTGGAAAAACTCAAAGAACTTATTGAAAAATTAAAAGAACAAATCACAAAGAAAGGTGTGGAGATCAATGAATACAGGGAAAAATATAATATTAGCTTTAGAGGATTGGATAATCCGACTCCGAAACAAGAGGAACAAGTGGCGGCTTCAGAGAGTAGAGGAAACGTTTTAGTGTCTTAAATCTGCATGTGCTTTTTTTATTTACACCTAAGCTAGGATTTTTCTTTTGTAGAATATTTATTTTATGTATCTCATTCGAATTTTGTCGGCATTTAACAGTTTCATCTTTTTCTATGAGAGCTGTGCTGGTTTTTTGCAAGATAATGTAACATTTGAATAAAAATTTAATTTGTAAGTTCTTTTTTTAATTTGCCTCTCTTTAAGCACCTAACAAGAAGATTATATAAACAATTTATATCGCCGTAGTCAAAAAAAAAAATACAAAAAATTGCTTCAAAGGACACAGTTTGTTTTGAGCGTATTATTGGTTGCCTACTCAAAGCCATTAAATTACTTTAAAATTGGAGTAAAAATTAAATCTATAAAATTTTAATAAGTTTATAATGGCACTTCATGTTATAACAAATTAAAAGTAGATTGGTGATTAATTATACAATGCAAAAATTACAATATTTTTATCTTTGAAAATAAAGCATCCAAATAAACTTTCGTTAGGTAGATAAGTAAATAATAAACCAATTATTTATTAGATCTTATTTACTCTAGATATCAGTAGCGAGTAGGTATGTGGAGTGATTCAGTTTAGAAAAAACACTATGATAATTTAGTTGATAAGGATTTTCCTCTAGTTCAAGTGAAATATGTTTAAGTTTAGTTTTCTTTTTGTTTTTTTCGTACTATTTTACTACAACGAAGCTTTAAACCAATTATGTTCAGTGAGAAAAGAAGAGAAAAATTGTATCTGTAAACGCATCACCGACAACGAAGATTTAATTGCTACAGAAGCTGACTGTGTAAGAACAAATTTCGACTATTTCCCAACTTCAGACCAACTACCTGAAGATTTAAACCTCCTAGACTTATCACACAATTCACTTACAAAATTAGACGCAACAGAAACGCAATTTTCAAGTGTGACCTTAGAAACGTTGAAATTATCTTACAATGCAATTAATTTTATCAGTTATGGATTCTTCGCCACTATTCCCAACCTAAGAAGATTAGATTTGAGTCACAACAACATTACAAGTCTTGACAGTGACGAAATTTTTCAAAGAAACCCAAAAATTACTCATTTGGATTTGAGTTTCAATCATATTCATACGATACAAGCCGCGACTTTCTTGCCACTTGTCGAATTACAAGTTTTGGATTTGAGTTACAATGACCATTCTCTCGGAGAGTGGCTAAGTCAAGTCCCGATTTTATCCGACTCCGGATTGGACATAAATCTCAATATTATGACTCTTAACCTCGACAATATTGGCCTCAAAGACGTGAAAAATGTATTTTTCAGTAACTACACATATTTGACGCATTTATCTTTGGCCGATAATCTATTTACTGAAGTCCCTCGAGTTCCATACAGTCTTGAGTATTTGGACTTGTCTGGGTCAGACATTTCAGTACTCCAAGCCAAACATTTAAGTTATCACTCACTCAAAGTTTTGAAACTCGAACGATTGAAAATGCTTGAGACTATCCACCACTATGCCTTCTACAATTTGGAAGCACTTGAGGAATTGTCGGTGAAGCACTGTCACAATTTAAGGGAGTTTAACGAATTGGTTTTTGGAGCCTTGCAAAAAAATGAAGTAACGAATTTGAGAAAGTTGTCTTTGGCTGGGAATGGCTTACAGAGTTTGAACTCGACATATAAGTACCTTTTCCGAAAATTGGACTTTATTGATTTGACGGATAACCCGTGGAAATGCGACTGTGATCTATTGTGGTTGCAAGAATTTGACAATTTGTACAGAAGCGAGAACGTCAAGTGAGTCACTCCAAACTTGGATTTTTGTCCTAAAAATTATTTCCAGGTGTTCTTCCCCATTATCTCTCCGCTCCAAACAACTCTTCGACGTGACCGACCAAAACGTCCCAACTTGCTACCCCCAAAAATACGGCAAAAAGTCCCACCGAGTCCTCATCGCCTTTTTAATACTCCTCGTCCTAATTCTCGCAGCTCTGGTCGGCTATTTATTTTACTATTCTCCGAATTGGTGGTCCGGAAACAGGTCTCGAGGAATCGGCCCTCAGTCGCCCTACAGCACGACAAGAATAGGCGACGAATGACTTAACATTTGTTAACAAATTTAATAAAATTATTTCACGTTTTGCTGATATGTAATTCGGGCGGTGTATCACAAGTCCCGGTCAATCGTTTTGAATGTAAATGGGACAAAGCGATTACCATCCACCCTTCCCTATTGAGTTTTTCTGCATCACCGACTTCTGTCTATGCACACAAAATCTAACAGAGCGAAAAATAATTGATAACTATTTTATATCGATTCATTATTTTGGATTTATTTCAGGCAGCGACGTTTTAATGCGCTCGACGAATTCAAATAATTATTATAGTACAAAGGCTAAAATAACAAATCTAAAAAAGCAACGAAATATTCAGTTCTAGGCTAATTTCCCGACTTGGTTTTAAATAAAAAAATATGCACTGGAAATATTTACGAAGGGGTTAGGGGTCCGGACTTCCATGGTATAGGTATTTTTGGTTCAGTTTTCCAGAAATAGCAAATGATTTTTGTAGAGTATTCCACACATTTTTTTCTCTGACAGTTTTTATAAAATAAGTATTGAAATTTATTTATGTACATATAATGAATACATACATACCTACATATACCGGGTGGGGCATCGGTTACGCGCACTTGATAAATCGCGACTTCAAATTAATTAAAACTGGCGATATTTCATACCTAACTAATTATTGATAGAGAAATTGTCCATTTTTTTGGATAATAAATGAGTCCGTAACAGTTTTGTGTGTTCTATGAATACTTTCTGTTAATTTACCTATAAAGTTTTTACACTAAATGAATCTGTACCTGTCAGCGCATCAAACTTTGATATCACAATTTCAAATTTTGACTTGGTTAGCCAAATAATCGCTTTTTTTATTTAAACACTAACCAGACCCCTGATTTATAACAAAATGGTAATATTTGCCAACAAAAGAATCGACCGTTTTAAAGGGTCTTTTTGTTGTAAACCTTGGAATCTTATCCCAATTGCAGTTCCCCATTGTCACCTAAATTTACGATGGCACAAGTAGCAGGTCATAAATGAAAATGATTTTCAATGTTAAGATGGAAAATTGCGTTTAATTCAAAATCTAATTGGTATTTTTTTTCTAATTTTGTAAACAATTGTAGGAAGTGAATCTGCGTAGGTCAGTATAAAAATTAGAATTAAATTTTTTGAGAGAAAACTACTTTTTATTTTTTTTTGGCTTTGTTTGTGAATGAAAAATTACCAAAAAATTAGAGAATGTACCTTACTAATGCCCAGGTAAGTGTGAAAAAAATCAACAATTTTATTTAATTAGAAGTGGGGATTTTCTTTTTGGGCGTAACGGATGCCCCACCCGTACAACTAAAAGTCAGAAAAATACTACAAGAAACTACATAATAAAATTATGTATACATCACAGGGTGAACAATAACTGGTTTCATTAATTTACTGAAAAATCATCTTACTTTGAGTTTCGTGTTTAAAAAAAATTCTTGATTAATTGACGGGTAGATATGTACTAATTTTGATCAAATGAGTGGATGTTTCAAAGTTCTGTCGCAAAATGTAAAACCAATTTTTATTTAATATGTTTTCAAAGAAGTGCAGTGAGCTTTCCGGCTTAAACCGTAGCGTGAATTAAATGCTTTTTAGATCATCCCCCTCTGCATTTAACACATCACTTTAAGCTCATAATACCGTATGCAACTAAACAAGAATCACCCCCTGATTTTTTTAGTTTGTATGCAGTAATAGGATTGAATCATGTATGTTTTGTTACAATTACCAATTTACCAGATGTAAATAGGATATATTTATGTTTTCGGGGATGACATGATGTAATCCTTGAATGAATCAATAAAACGTAGCGGAAAACAGAACAAAATCGATACTGACCAAAGAGCACTTCTTGATGAAAGAAACTTTATAAATAGATCAGACATCTTGTTCATGGTTATCTGAAACCTGAAGAACCCTTTATGTGTCCATATTTCATAAATACGTATTGAAAATCGGGACAAAAGCGGTTATGAACACAGATTGGAGATAAATCTGAGTGTACAGTTTCCGAAATGTAATATTTTGGCGAATTGTGGTTATTAAAAACAAGTTCACAAGACAGATAAAATCTTTTGCCATTATCAACAGTCTTTTGTTTTTTTTCTCAGTAAGATAAACATGAAACGCTTCAAATAATAGACCGAAACCGTAACAATAAATACTTCCTTTGGCAGGAACGAGCTTTCTAATGTCGAATCCCTCATTTAGTGGCGATGGTCCCAAAGATAGGAAAAAGCGTCGTTCATTTTGTACATCAATTAAAACACACTCGGTGTGACAATAGATGTCGAAATGACGACGTGTGATAATACGCGATAATAAAGACACTTAACAATCGTATCGACCATCTCTATGGCAGACGGATTCACTAATGTCATCTGCCAATGGGTTTTGGGTTTCCTACCGTTGCACGAGGGGAAGACCAAAGATAACCCACGTTTCGAGTTGTGCAGCGGTAAATGACGACTGATTACGATCTAGCATTTTATTGTTGCAGAGGTGTGAGGGAAAGATCAACAAGATTAAAGAGCTATAAGTTTATTGAAAACACTACAGAGTGCTCCAGAACTATTCCAACCACAAGACTAAATCATATGAAGAATTAAGAATCAATCAAAACTTTTGAAAATGTTTTAAAAAAAATTAAACATTTTTTTTGTTAAGAACATGTAGAGAAGTTTAGCTATAATAATGAGATTTTTTTTTAATGACAAACTAGGGTTCCTTATTCCTTGAATTTTTAGACGAATGTTTTTTTAAAAATATGAAAAAAATAAAAATGACCAAGTTCTGCAAATTCCATTATGAAACAAACACAAAAAGTAGGTATATAGCATAAAAGAACTAATATACAACAAAAATAGTAACAGATGAATAAAGAAAAATACCAACGTTGATTTTCTAATAACATAAATTCAGCATTAGAAAAAGCTTTATTTTTATTGTTGCTTCAACAAAGAGCAAGAGAAATTTTGACAGAAAAAAAAAACACACCTTAAAGTAGAAAAAAATTGAGGTGTTTTTTCTAGACTTTATGGTTATATTTAAGTTTTGTATAATTTTTGTGATGCTTTTTGTATAAATAAATATTTCATTCAATAAGCGTTTTTTTTTGCCTTTCTTATAAAAAATAATGAATTCCAAATCCGAACACATTATGCTGCATTAGTTCGGATTAGAGAGGTCGCACTGTATTATCTACTGATTTTATTAAATTTGCCAATAGCATTATACTTAAAACTTTTTTTTGAAGAATAAAACCCTTTATGCATACTATGCATTTGCTATCTCTGTTGTGAATTGTCGAAATGGGCTGATAAATATTATCAAATCAAAAAAAAAAGTTGGTGAGGATGAGACTTTTTTGTGTTTGTTTGAAGACTTTATTAATTTTGTGATGTTTTGTCAGTGGCTTACAACTGTTGTGTTATTAAATATATCCATGGCGTGTAGATGGCCCATGGTGAATGGTGCACATGGAGCCTCGGTGTCAATCATCTCTGTAAATCCGCTTTCTCTATTGTGGTTTGTCAGATTAGTCCGGCACACCCTCCTCAAATCGAAGCTAAAATATGTAGCGTGTACGGACCTTATGCACTGTTGTTTGCATGTTTGTGTTGCAAAGCTTCTTAGTGATGCGATTAAAAAGGTACAGAACGGAAACACGGCTCTAATCCTCTCGGATTTCCCCCCTGATTTTCGAAAAATTTCACTCTTGGTCGATTTTTTAAGACGAGTAGTCGTTGTAACCGAATTCGTCAACCCTATACCAAATAAAAGCCGAACGAGCGAGCAACAGGGTATAAAATCAATATTATTCGCATCAAAGATCAAATTTAGCCTGTAATCGGCCACCTTATTAGCAGGCGGCTCATTTTCCATGGCTTTCTCTAATTTCAAGCGCGCCTGTCTGAGCGCATCGGCCCCCGCGTACGATACTCCTTTGTTACCGAATTATCACAGGTAACTTGATAGCCAGATTGCAACATTTGGGTTACTAACAAAGTTCAGTCAGAGATGCGTTCGTAATTTTTCTGGCAATTTTGTTTACTGTTTTATTAATATTAAAATCGAGAGGATCCGATTTCAAAACCAGAAAAAAGGGACCGCACTGATCGCGGATGCTACGGAATCACCGGATGAGATATAGACACTTTACGTAACAGAAAAAAACTAATGCGAAACAGGTGGGTAAATCGTGAAGGTCTTTCAGTTTTTAAGGGTGACATTGTTCCAGTAAAGAGTGGGTGACAATTCTGGGAATCAATGTTGTTAAAAAAGCAGATATTTTATTATTTAAACAAAATGTGATTGTAAATAAAATAGCATAGACAGAAATCTTTCTGGGAGTTTTAGTACACCTAAAATAAACTAGCTTGCCTCTAGGACAAATATCATCTTGAGTCTCCGGGGTAATAAAGTATTTCCCAACTTGATTGTAATATACTATTTATTGTAATTTTCTCATATCACTTTTTAAACATTGTGTGCAACATTTTTTTTTACAGTTTTTATCTTCTCTTAACCCTTTGAATCATTAATGGTGCTGGTGATACCACCTTTATAAAATATCTTCAGGCTGCAACAGAGTAAAAATCATAAGCGTTCGGGTTTTAAAGGACTCACAATTCTTGATCGTTATTAAACTTCTGCCTCGATTTTCATGATTTCATGCGTTTTACTTGCTGTAATTGTCTTGATTTGTTAATTGAGTTTTAGATGGGGTTGCGTCTGAGATCATAAAAAACTTTTGCTCTATTAAAAAAAGTTTTCAAACATGTTTCCTATATATTTTTTCAAAATTGTTTAAATTTGTTTTCACTGTGGTCTAAAATTATCAAATAAATATTTATTTTGTTTCTCAAATTACTTTATTGCTACTTTACCGCTCTACTGTTTGTACATACTTTAGTACAAACACAAACTCTTCTTAATTTTGTCCAAAAACAAAAAAAAAAAACTGTGGTCAAATCTTGTCTAATTCGAAATGTGTAAAAATTATAGAGGGCTCGCGGCTTTGCCGCTCGCCTCCATTTAAAACTTTTGCAAATGTTGCTATTTAAACCTGTCTTAAAAGGGATAGAAAGAGAACAAGAAACAATTTACAAATTTGAATTTAGATTTTTCAGAAAGTTATTTTTTTTGACAATTATAAGTATGATTTTTTTTAGATTTTTACAGGTTATCTAATTCAGATTTTCGACCAGTTAATTTCTAGTTTTTATTTACCTCTAAAAAAAGACTTCTTAATTTTTCGTAAAAACATAAAATTTGTCCATATTTGAACGACTATTTGACACTCTGACATTTTTTTTTAAGAAATTTAGCGGTGCTATAACTTAAAAAAACATTCATTCTACCATAGTAAAGCCAAATTTTGCTATGAGCGGTTCAAAATCGTTCACCACATAACATAAAAGTCTTATAGCTTGAATCGCAAATCTTTTTTTATACAAAAAGTAGGTAGTTGCAATGTTACCATTTTCTGGCTTTATTTAAAACGTTGATGTTTTCCTAGAGTTTGTTTCTACATTTAAATCTATTTGTTATAGACACTATACAGATTATTGCTCAAGTTTTAGCTCATAGTAGAAAATCTTGTGGCTTCCATATTTGAAATCATAGCAAAGTGAGAATAGAATTGACAATTAAACTCTTGGCCGCAATCACATAAATAGAGGAAACCGTTGACAGTAGTGGTTACACCAATAAGACATTTAAGTGTCTTAGGTGTCAAGGGTCGTTCCTTTATGTTTTAAATCTGTCACAAGTAATGGGGTGCTGAGGTCACGTGTGGTTTCAGAATCAGTGAATGTAATACCGCAAACATTTAATTTTACTGCGTCGTGTTACTTCTTGTAATACCTTTCAGTGTAGTTATCGGTTATCACCCGAAACCGCGTAATTATCTCTACTTTTGCGAAATGTTTTTCGTTTTTCAAAAGTCAGATATTCCCCAGTCTCATTTATCGAAACAATGAAAACGTAAATAACGAGCCAACAAAAGCTTGTCGGGAATTCAAAATGAAATCAAATCTGTGCCAAGGAAAATAAGTGTAAGAGATTGACGTCGGATGAAAATTGAAAAAGGAAATTTCTTTTTAGACTCAATTGTTTCGCTCGGCTGGGCCGTACGGTCACCGGACAGTATATAGCCAGACTTGATTAGTAAGAATGCTTTTTGTCTCTTGTTCGCCTCGTTTGAATGTTGACGCTGGAACGAGCAGGGAATTGCGGGATGTAGGGGAAGTCGCCCGGTGATGGAGTGTGCATACAACGAGATTATGGCACAAAACCGTTGTATCTCGACGACTGCGATGCAAACTAAACTCCAGGGACTTGTGTTATTCGATAACCGGGATGGTAATACCCGATGGGAATCGGGCCTCGGTCTTCTGATGTTCGCTTGTATGCCAATGTCTTGCTGTTTTCCACAACTGCATAATCACACTCAAGATCCACAACGAAAAATTTTCCAAAAACCAAATAAAAGCAATTTTTCGCATAGAAGTCACAATTGTGGTAAAAATTACGTTTATTTTTATGTGAAAATATTGCCAAAATTTTCATGGATTTTGTGTTTACTTCTCGTAATTATTGCTTTTATATCAAATATCAAATCTCCATTGATTGAAACGCTCCAAATTAATGCAAATTCTTCAGATTTTATTTCAGAATGCCACTTTTCAATTCCTTTCTCAAAAGAGGTGCAACCATATATCCTCATTTAATTACACTGGTCACCAAATTTGAACAAATTTTCGGTAACATTGATTAAACTACCTTCCACGTTTATGATTTTTCACTCTGATTTCGAAAATGTCTCATCACGTATCATTTATATGTTACCAATTTCGTTCTGACACCCACGTTAAAGCAAAAGAGTACTAAAAATAATTCAACTATTTATTTATTTTATTATTAGCATACAATATTTTAATAAACTAACTTTAGAAACATTAAAAAAGTCATATATTACAATAAAATAGTGAAATCACAACATTTTCTTTTGTTAGGTACGTTACTCTCGCGTTTTAAAAACGCTAACAGTAATCGCCCATCATGGAAGGGTTCCAGCGGCCTTGATAGCGTTCTTTTATTTTTCTGATGTCTTGGTGAAACCTCTCCCCTTGTTCGTTACTGACAGCCCCCAAATTTATTGGAAAAAAATCCAAGTGGGAGTGCAGAAAATGTACTAATTAAATTATTGGTAAAAAATGCAACAAATAAACGGTACGTGTTATCAAAAAACTAAATGCATTTTGTTATTTAGGAAGTAAAAAATTACTATTGCCCAAATTGTCATCAATGTTACCGAACACTTGTTGACCTGTGTTATTCTTTCTCATTCATGATTATTTTGAAATCTCGTCAATTTCCTGCACATTTTTACGGTGGTCGTTTTATAACTTTATAACTTCGTCTTTATTTTCATTTTTAAGTTTTCGTCTTCAAATTTGCAGACTTATACGCATTTTCGCTAACGTTCAATAACGGGTTTGTCTTAGTTTTTTTCAAAAATGAAAAAATTTTTGTTTTTGAAAAAGTGGTTGATTGAAAATTTCCAATATCGGTGCGAGTTAATCTCTGACGCTCCTTTTGTTCGTTTGCTCTTCGGCAATCCAAATCTAATATCCCGCAAAGAGGAACAAATAGCACAATAAGTCATAAATGAAGCGTAGGAGGATATCGTTGTGCCTTGGGCGATTATATCGACTGTCAAGTGTTGACAGTTGAAGCACGGCGGGAGTCGGATTAGACCGGTCGTAGAGGGCTTGAGTTTCACGCACGGCCGTCTAGTATCAACATATGTGCCCAAATCTAGTCTTTTATGTGAATTATTAACGTTCCGATTCGTTTCAAAAGCAGCAACACTCGAATGTTTCTCGCTAGAGGGATATAGCAGCATTTTCATTTATTATTGAGCGGAGATTTTGCTGCAGGATCCTGTGGGAGTTAGGGGATGTAATTCGCCACCGACGACCACCATTAGGAACATCAAGTATGCAGGCGCGGTAAGACGGCTTATAAGCACCTGTGCGCAGGATTAGAAGTAATAAGGGCTAATGACCAAATGTACGTGACGGGGAGCTGGACCCGGGGATCTGTATCCACAAAGTAATGACAGAGAATTTCACTTTCGTAACTCTTTTTTGAAAGACAACTTGACAATAGAAAAAATTTAATTGGAGTGAAATAATAATTATTTGCTTGTCGTATTAGCATTTATATGTGGGGTGTCTCGTCCCGATTTGTCGTATGATAATAGTCTTGGCGGCACTTGTCAGTCGACTTGGGACAGTTTTAGGTGAGGGCGCTAGTGAAGCCTTGCCACGAGGGAGATCCGGAGACAATTTTCCGGTTGGAGGAGCGTCCCGTGGGGGAAATTACAATATTTATGATGTCATTTAGATCGTCGATCGTCGCTTTGTCAGAATTCAGAGCTCGTTGCGACTATTGTGAGACGCTTTAAACTCCATCAATAATGTATCGCAGCAATTAGAGCTCATTCAATCAGACGAACGGGTGATCCTGCCACGTGTACGGTCTTATACTCCAAGAGACGACTCCGTAATCAACGCGAAATTACACCTCCAACTCGGGGAAATGGTTAAAGAGTTTCTCAGCAGATTTTGCTTGGAATACTAGAATCACGTTTCGCATTTTTGCATTAAAAAAAATAAATTATTTACATTCCTTCCTCTTTTCGGACTTTTTAAATTCAAATTGAGATGAAATGTAGATAGAAAAGGAGTAACAAAGAGCAAGGAGAAGTGAGTAAGTTTTTTAATGAGTTTCGGTTGTTTGTGTCTACCTCGGCGGTCCGTAATCTCTCTAATAGTCTTAACTCGAAATATTAAAACAAATAAAAGCTTTTGACGTGGATCGAGACGAAGCTGTGATCCGGAGTTTGTTTAGATAGACAGGGCGATGGCGCCAACCACCGCTATAACAAAAATGAGAAAAACGCAAGTGTCTCATGTCACAGTCACGTCCCTTTGTGCATCTTCATTAGACGTTGTTTCGACAGTTTTATTTTTAGGACACTTAAAAGGTGATTTCTATTAAGCGGTAATTGCTTTGTGTTCGACTTGGAGTGTTTCTGCTCTGCAATTATGTCTTACTTTTAATTATTTTGTTTCCAAATATTGATACGGGTGAAGAATTTCAAAACTTGTTTTTTTCGGTGATGTGCTGACAAAGATATATGTTTTATCTTTCGAAATATTTTTTTAATTGATTTGAGGCATTTTACGCCGAATGCAATTAAATAACTATTTGAGCGGCAAAGTCTACCGGTCAAGGTGATGTCGGCTGCGTTTTAACGAAAATGGACTGTAATTGCTAGCGGAATTGTGAAATTATCAACAATGACACATTTTCAAAAATTTTGAAGCGTAAAGTAGCCAACGGCAAAAATAATTTTCAACAGAGTGGAAGAACAAGTAAGAAGAAAACAAAAACTTATTTTAGTTACTTTATTTTAAAAATAAAGCATTATTACAGAAAGTGTTTCCTATGACTATTATCTATACGAGTACTTAAATTACTTAGTTTGAAGATCGTGCAATGGTTTGATTTTAATAATGTTTTTTCTACTTAAAATACCCCATCACAAATAGTGGTAATACATTAATTACCTAATATTGTGTACGATAATTCATAAAAATGATATACCATCATTCTGGTGGTTTTTAGAACCACTGAGTTACTTTCACGTTTACAAACAAAAATTTTGTACCTACATATATCTAACTAACTTGCCTTAAGTAAATACAGTATTATTTAATGAGGAACATAATTTTGTGGTTTATTGGTAAAAGTCTTTGCATCGAGAATTTGGTCAGGCTCATTATTCCTCGTGAATCACCCTGTATAAATGCTTTTTTGTGAGCAAGAACGGTGACGTAAAATTACATGCGCCATGTAGGTATTTTTACAAAACGCTGTAATTTTGTTGTAAATTGATTTTACAATTAAAAATAAACACATAGTATAAATTTACATTGGTTTTATTATTACATTGGTAAATTACATATTGCTAGGTAAATTTTACATGGAAAAAAATAGGGGTTTACAAGATGTGTTTTTGTAAATATGTTATGTTTTATCATGCGCCTGGTAAAATTTATAAAGATGAAGGTGTAAAAATGTTGTTTGTGCTAATAGTTGTACTTGTGTTAATACTGCCGAAAATAACATAAAAATAGATATTTTTTAAAAATATTTTTACACTTTCATATTTATACACTTTATTAACCACATAAACACTCATACAGAAGTAACAAAGTGTTGTGTGTGCAAAGTGTGCATCAAAGTTGGGCATTCAGGGCTAAAAATCCACCTTGTAGATCCATATCAATTCCCTACAAAATTAACAAATCTCTCGAAAAATTTTCCGGAAACAATCAACACACTGGGGGTATTATAAGTAAAAATTTTTTCTTACTTGTTTGGTAGTGCTTGCTTATCTGGATCTTTGCAGAAACTCCAGGGTTGTGGCAATAGCGTTTGGATACTCCAGATTATAAGTATCAAGACGTTTTACATATAAACATAAAATCTGTCAGCTAAAATATTATTGAATGTGTAACTTACCTAGTTAAAATAAAAATTACTTACAAAATTCAAACAAAATTTAAATAAAACTTCCACTATATTTCGATGAAACAATAAATGAGTATATGTATTATATTTGTGTATTGATATAGTAATTTTATCTGACACATGCCACACTTAAACATATTGCTAAAATATAAATAATAATAATATAATAATATAAAAGATTAACTTATTTTGCAAAAACTTAGCCACTCTATATCTTTACCAAAATTTGTAGGTACATTCTTATATTACTTAAGATATGTAGATCATATCAAAGTGCATGATTTGCATAAATTGGTAAAATGGTTAAATGATGTACATTGACGGACAATGAGTTTCGTTCCGTGAATTCATAAAAATTCACTGTAGTTTGTGCTTTATTGCCATGATATCTCACATTCTAATACGTATTGTCAAATTTAATCAAATTCTTATGTATTTTGGAGCGGATTTTCAACCTGAAAATAAATTGTTACTATACCTCAAACAATGTAAAACAAATCTACTAGAATGAATTTTTTGAGGTAATACCTATGTTAGAATGCTAAAAAAACTTTTAAAAGCTTCAATAGTCTAAATACAAATTTTGAAAAAGTTATATATTGAATTCCCTAATTTTGACCTAAAAGAACTCAATGTATTACACATCTGTAGGTAGATACTCTAGATCATAGAAATGATCTTTTAGTGTAACAGGAATACCTAAATCTATAAAAATTGCAAGTGTCGTTTGTAGGTTTTGCCATGACATTTTTTTTTATTTCTTTGATATTCTAGCTGGAAAACTCCTAGAAGAAACAAAAAAATTAATCTTTACAGCACCGAGAGGTTCATTATAGAATCAAATGTTCACGTTATCAAGTGGTCTTATTTTACACCTACATACCTATTATAATTTTTTTTTGTCAAAAATTTATTTTTTATTTATTTTGTAGTACTTATAGGATATAATTTTAATAGTGTTTTTAAGTGTATTGTAAATAGTATTTTTTATTTAATTACAGCAACCAATGATGTGTGAAACAAGCTTATAGGAGAGCATTTTATTAATAAGTATATAGAATATACAGGGTGATTCACGATGAGGAATAATGAGCCTGACCAAATTCTCGATGTAACCAACATTACAGTTGTCGCAAAATAACTTGCGAATAGTAATGGTGGTTGCATCGAGAATTTGGTCAGGCTCATTATTTCTCGTGAATCACCTTGTATACACAGAGTCGTTAAAAAGTATGGATACAGTTAAATATTTTCAGAACGGTTCAATTTGGAAAACAGATTACTTATTTTTTGGTCAAAATTCAGGCGGCAAAGAGCTAACGATAGATTTCCAAGGCTAAAAAAATTACATTTTTCAAAATTTAATTATAGTTCGATAATTTTCGATTAAAATAAAGTAAGCATTGAACTCAGAAAAAAATGCTCTTTTTAAAAATATTAAATTTGACTCTTCTTGCCATTAAAAAAAATCAAGTTAGCCTTGTATTCCCAGAACAAATGGAGATAGAAATTTGATAAACATCTGAGGCGATGGAATTTAAATATTTTTAAGCATAAACCAAATTTCAATAAGTTTTGATGAATACTTTTTAGCGACCTGTACAGGGTGCGCCAGAACTCGTGCCCCAGAGAAAAATGCCATATAAAAATCAAGTTTTTTTGCTACAGGCTATAAGAAGAGAAAACAAGGAAGCTGTATCGTAAATTGTAACTATGTTCAATGCTATTGACAAAATTTTTGTACTTTTATTAAGTACAAAAATGATCAGTATCATTAAATAGACCAAAAAAAATTTCTATAAGAAGAGGAACCAAGGAAGCTGTATCGTAAATTGTAACTATGTTCAATGCTATTGACAAAATTTTTGTACTTTTACTAAGTACAAAAATGATCAGTATCATTAAATAGACCAAAAAAATGTCAAATGTCAAAAAATAAATGTCAAAATTTTTGACAGATACAATTTTTTAAACAATTTTTCTATGTTCTTGGTATATTATCTTACTTGAATTTTTTCTCTGGGGCGCGAGTTCTGGCGCACTCTGTATATAAAGTTACTTACTGATGGTAGTGGAATACCAAAATGCTAATATTGCTAAATTGTTTTTTGAGTTTGGAAAATGCATAATTCTTCTCTTGATTTAAATTTCTGATTGTTGTTGTATTAGGTACCTAAACACTACTAGTAGTAAAAAAAAGTTGGGGTTTTATTTATTTTTTTCCAGGATTTTAGTAGACTATACAAGATGTTTCAGAACTCACGCCACAGAGAAAAATTTCAAGTACAAGGTAATATACTTGCAACATAGAAAAAATGTTAACATCATGCAATAGTTTTTATTGTTTGAATTACACCTATAGGTAGGACACCTTTGTAAACCACTAAAGAATAACTTAGTATAATAGTGCAAACATTTTTTTCAATTGAGTATAATAGACTTTAAAAAAGTTTCAATAACATGGTTATTTTTATAAGACCCGACCTTTCATCCACACCAGTCGTATCAACCCGGTGTATACTTTCCGAAAACCACCATTAACCATTTCATCCCCGAAAGGCGATCCTACCTCGTCTATAAAAAGGCGTATCTCGTCCGCGATTCCGTCGACATTATCTATAAGAGAACACCACTTTATCCATCACTTCTCGTTATCCGGCACAAAGCCTCCACAAGTCCACACTTTTGACTGACACCAGCTCCACCCATAGCTCCTCCGCTCCCCTCCACTCTCGCTCCCATTGGCTTTCTTGTAACCAAGTAACCAAAGTCCCATCCCCGTCCGCACCAATGGTCGCCTCGACGATCTCGCCTCAGTGTTACCGCGGCCTCTACCTGGCAAGGTGGCGTGTGATGGTGCACTAGCCCAAGCTGGCAACCCATATGGCGCTCGGACTCAGCTCCGGACTGTGCTCCGGGAGCTCCGGACCCGGTTCCGGGAATCACTCGGAGACGTCGTCTTCGCCCGGCATCAGCGTGCCCATCCCCGTGGCGCCGGCGCCCCTCGTGCCCAATCCCATGTTCGCCCTACCGACACTCAACTTCACCGTGGCCCAGGTGGCCGCCGTCTGCGAGACCCTGGAGGAGAGCGGCGACATCGAGCGGCTGGCGCGCTTCCTCTGGTCGCTCCCGGTGGCTCACCCCAACATCGGCGAACTGAACAAAAATGAGGCCGTGCTGAGGGCCCGTGCCATCGTCTGCTTCCACAGCGGCAACTTCCGGGAGCTCTACTCCATCCTCGAGTCCAACAAGTTCAGCAAAAGCTCGCACCACAAGCTGCAGGAGATCTGGCAGCTGGCGCACTACCAGGAGGCGGAGAAGCTCCGAGGGAGGGCGCTGGGACCCGTGGATAAGTATCGAGTGCGGAAAAAGTTCCCGTGGCCGAGGACGATTTGGGACGGTGAACAAAAAACGCACTGTTTTAAAGAAAGGACTAGGAGTTTGTTGCGGGAGTGGTATCTCCAGGACCCGTATCCAAACCCGACGAAGAAGAGGGAATTGGCGCAAGCGACGGGACTGACGCCGACGCAAGTGGGGAACTGGTTCAAGAACCGGAGGCAGAGGGATCGAGCGGCCGCCGCTAAGAATAGGTGAGTTTTATTTATTGCCGAGAAGGCGAATAAGTAATTAATGGCTTCGGATGGACGTAAATCTTTCTGGGATGCGAGATGGAGCAGATTAATCACTAGGTGCTTACCGCTTGAGAAATATTTACTTTCGGGAGGGAACTTTAAGTGAAGGCCGTGTATAATACAAGAAGCTGCTACTGTTATACTGCTTTAGATTTTTTTTGGGAAAATAACATGGTTAAACAGTCGAAATTTATTAGTATAAAACTGATTAAAAGAAATTATACTTAGTATGTACCTGAGTAGCTACATACCTAATTAGAACAAAAATAGGTTTTGGGGTAAAAAAATTAACATAAAACATTTAATTTAGTGACAATTATTTATCAAAAATACTTACAAGAGTATAATAATGTAATGTAAATAATAATGTTGGTTATCTATTAAATTTATAAATCAAAATATTATTAAAATTAAGATTTAAATCTGTCAAATCTCAAACGATTAATTAGTTAGTTTTTAAATTTGAAAACGATATTTAAAGTGGTATGTAGAATGTTAAGACCTGATACACAAGTGGATTTTTTTTAGGTAAACATGTAACAGTTTGCATAAATAAGTAATACCTAGAAAAGTTTTTATCTTACCTATTGGTAAGATTGATTACCACTTTATTAGGTGGTTAAATTATTCAAGAAAAAGAAATGGTGTGTATCTACCTATTACGTATTTTCTGCAAAATAATATTAGGAAGCTAATTAGTTAAAAGTAAATTTTAAATAGCCTATAATACAATGTAGTATAGCTATGCTTCAAATTATAGCACCAAGATTTGTTGTATAGCAATTTCTACTATTTGACACTTTTTTGGCATTAGGTATAAAAAGAATACAAATCTAATTAATTATGTTATATCTTGTGTAATCAAAATAGAGTGAATATCTACTCCTAAAATTAGATATTTTTTTATGAATGGTGTGGTATATATATTGAAACTTTTGATTCAATGTTGAGGAAAGAACAAATTAGTAGAATATAATCTTTATTCCTTATTTTATTATGTGTTTTAATGTCTTTCATAATTTTGTAGGAGGCTGATTTTACCTACTTTTAAATATTTATTTAAATTAAGTAGGTATATGTATTTCCTTGAAGTAAACTAACATGTACCAACTTAAAATGATTTTATAATATTAAAGATTTTACTTTTGATATAAAAAATATTTACAAAATGTCAGGGTGTTATGTGAAAGTTTTTTTCAAAATAAAAATACAGAGTCGTTAAAAACTATAGCATTATAGATAGATAAAGTGCGCCAGAGCTCGCGCCCTAGAGAAAAAGAATAAGGTAAGATACCAGGAACATGTAAAAAATGTTAAAAAAAATTTATCTATAAAAATTTCAAAGTTATGAGAATTTAAAGTTTGCACTTTGACTATTTATTTCTGCTGGAAAAATAATTTTCCAAGTTTTTTTGCTATAGGCTATTAAAAGAGGAAATAAGGAAGCTGTATCCTAAATTGTAACTCTGTTTAATGTTATTTGTGGCTTTTATTGGCAATTTTTTTCTCCCTTTACTATATAATTGTAAAAAAAACATATACAAGATTATCAGTATCATTAAATATATATAAAAAAATGTCAAATGTCAAAAAATAAATGTCAAAATTTTTTGACAGAGAATTTTTTTCATGTTCCTGGTATCTTATCTTGCTTGAAAATATTCTCTGGGGCGCGAGTTCTGGCGCAGCCTATATATAATATATATAATAAAAAGCGGTTTATCAAATTGTATAGGTAGTATATTATTAAAATCAAATTTAATATTTTTGAAAAGAGCATTTATTTCTTAATTAAATGATGTAACACATTTATTAAAAGGTTCTATTGTCTATTTCTTTATTTATTGGACCTGCTGAGATTTTGAGTGACGTTTCGTGTTTTAAATTTTGTAAACAATTACTTAATGAAAATATTATAGACGAATTTTGGACAATTAATATTCAACTATAATATCAATACCTACTTTTTTGTGATAATACCCCAGTATTAGGACAAAAAACAAATATTCTTTCCTTTTACATGTTGTCAAAATCCGTAATTTCAGTAATTTTCTTAAAAAAAATTAAAAAAGCAGGATAGTGGGTCAGAAAACAAAATATTTGTAAATAAATTATAAATAGAAAATAATGATATTAAAACAACGTTTCTGTTCAAATATGATGGCTGATGTAGTTAAAAAATAATGTAATTACAGAAACTGTTAAAAAAAAACGCTGAGAAAATTATAGTAAATAATAGACAAATAAATAAAGTATCTTCTGTATGGCCCTCTTAATGGAAATATTTTTTCTTTTTCTCATTTAAATGTAGCAATTGCGAATAGGTTAAATATCGTGACCAGATCTACTTGACTATTTCCCCAAAGCAAGCGTTTCCTCGCCTAATAACATAATCTGGCCTCTTCGGCTAAAACGGTCATCATAAACACTGATATAATACTTTGATAAGCATGTAAACAGAGCTGCTCCAACCGGCAATAAAAGATTCCGGTAGTCTTGTTCAATAGGCCGTAAATCAAGCGGTAACGTGTAATTATTACAGCATAGGCAGCGATCCGCCGCTTACTATACGTCATTTTTATTTTATCAGCGTGAAACAGACTTTAATTCGTTGGATGCCACCGTGAAATTTTTTCCTCGTCGAAGACAAAGTACCAAATAATAACTCGTTGGGAAAACCCAATCCGACTTAACTTTGGGGTATTCCCATCGTTTGGACAATCACAAAGGATTAGGATTAGAACAGATTACCTGGTTTCGCAAAAATTTGGAAAATTAGAGATAAGTATCGAAGTGTTGCAGGCGTTTCCTGTTCTAGTTATGAATGAAAGTTGTGCTATCAATTTGTGATTAATGTCTGAATAGTGGAAATAAGCAAGTTTCTCGTCGTTACGCGATACAATGCACAAAATTAAAATTCCTGAGTCTGCTTGATTTGTGTATACTCGTATTGTAAATTAAATAAATAAACAAACCGATTAACGGTTCGCTTATTAATTAATTCAAGTACATACTCGGAAAATTTTTGTCTAGATTTATCAAAAAACAAATCAGTGTTTGAAGAGATGACGAGGGAGATTGTGATGTGTTCATGTTCTGTGAACTATGGGAAAGCAGCCCTAACTTAATCAGAGTAATAGTATATTATAGGGTTATACAAAGCGACGGTACAATGTACTTCTCTGTGGGGTAAGAATCACATTTGGGTAATACAATTTGCCTCGCTAACACATTGCTGCGGGACATGGGTATTCATCTCGCGTAGATATGATGAGATTCGAATACGCTATTTGTGGCAAAAAATATAAAATATTATATTGCTTTTGTTAAACTCTCATAAATATTAATTTTCACAACAAATTAATTATATCAGATTACTTCAAGTAATTAAGCGAAATAATAAAAAACTAGCAATTAATCTAAAACGCAAATTACGCTATACACCCAGTATATCATTTATAAAAACACACATAAATTTATTATTCTCCCAACACCACCGACGATAAAAACTAAAATATTTGTTGTAACCAATGGAGATAAAATCTAAACAATAGATTATAATAGTATGCAATATGCATGAAACAAATAAATTACAAATACTAATACATTTATGTCAGACATGATTAATGACACGAGACTATTTTTACTATTTCCCCCTCCCTGTTAATTAAAAAAGGGCATCGAGTGTTTTAACACCCGAAATGTTTGCCAACACTCATGCAGGCAGCTCTTCACGCCACTTAATTTCGAGTATTTTGCGCCACCCTCTAACATATTACCAAGTTATTTACTTTAGAAGAGGTTTTAGGCAAAATTACATACTTTTCAACAGTGATAAAATTAGATACTTCTGAAGTTACTCCAAATTTTGAAAAAAACACTAAAATTTTTTCACAAACGAAAGTACCTACATTCACCAAAAAAAATATCTTTTTTATAATTAAAAGATTCCATTGGTGACACCAAGTGCAAGTTTTTGTGGTACGAGAAATAATGTCTTCTTGCAGAAGAGTTAAAAATAAACAAATAGATTTGTTTTAACAAATTTTTTAAAATGTTATGTTAATGTCAAATTTTATATTGTTATTAACAATCTAGACTAAAGATGGGACCTGATTGTTCCCGAAACATGTTTCGTCCTCAATTTTAATCAAATATATATTTTTAAGTTTTGTGCAGGAAGACATACTTCGTACCTTCCTTGAAAGTATCTTTTCTTTAGTCAAAACTTTTTCTAAAACTTGTACTCGTAAGTTCAAATAAACAAAAAACTCATACTGTTTGATAAATTCATGTTTTTTTGGCTTGGTAAAACTAAAGCTTTTCTGAGTTGGATTACAAATATTGAAGCAAAATAAATGTAAGCTTTGTTGAAATTAGCTGATAATTGTTCCTCAGGTCTATTAAAATAGCGCGTTTGGTGTGGAGGTGAAATTTATGTGGAAGTGACCGGACATAGAGATAAAATCTGGTGGTAGTTCCTGGCATCATATCCGGTGTCTAAATTGCCATTAAGGTTGTTGTAAATGAGTTCTTAAGTAACGCGTGCTTTCGTGTTAACCGTTATCGATCGATCAGCTCGATGTAATCTAATGTTTCGGTGCAAAAATAACTATTTGTGGCTTCGAAAAATCCGGCGCGGATCTTTCTCCTTGTTAGAGCGTCTTATTTCGACACGCTGGAAGTGAAACTCTTCGTATCGTCTCGCTTAAAGTGTAAACCTCTTCGTGTTCATCCGACTTGAATCCGATCTTAGTTTGGTTGCTAGATAGTGTTTCTAATCCGATTTTGGTAAGGATACGACAAATTCGCTGTCAGACTTGATCTGGGTACGAAAATAACAAGGATTTTGGTTCGGATTTTTTTCCAGTGTCTTTAATTACGTAATGAGAAATTTTATACCCGATAATTTGAGCACAGACGCTCTAACTTCCTGCAAACACAATATTATTACGTGAATAACGACTTTATAAAGCTGGTGTAAAGGTGGAAGCTTAACGTCGACCTCGGGAGTGTTTTGCTAAAAGCACACCGTACTGAATACCGGCTTAGGGCGACCAGAAGTTCCCAAACAATTGCCCCCAACAAACACAAATCAATACCCCAACTAGCGACATATCTATAACTATCAAGCAAATCTTTCAAAACAAATGACAAACCGCTGAATTACTTGAATTATTTGTCGGAACTGTTGATTTGATTTTAGGCAAAATTTTGTTGGATTGAATTTTGTTTGGAAACTGCTCGTTTGAAAGCAGACAGGGTAGGGTATAAATTCAGATCCTGATCAGAAAGCTCAGAAAGCAAGTCAGTGGCGAAGAGTATCAAGCCAAAGAGGCGAGAATCCCTCGACTGCCTCTAGCCCAAGTGGAACTGTATCCCCTGCAGATTTCAATTCTCGCTTCTTTGATCCGCTCCAATCGACCTACTCCAGTATCACACTCCAATAACACTCCTCGCTTCCTAAGAAAGCAACATCTGGACTTGATGTCAAAGGAAAATACGAAGAGAATTTAAATAACTAGTGTTAATGCCGACGGATTTTATTCACGCGCTAACAGTGGTAAATTTATTGATATCGAGCACTGAAATTCTATTGATTCTTCTAAACACTCATTTGAATGTCTGGAGATATTTTTTGACGATATAACATGAATTATATACAATGGTCTTCTCTCTCATACTACGTGATAATTATCCTACGTGTTTTCCGTTTTACTACTGCTAAACTCGTATTTATTACTCGATAATTTACCTAAACATAATATTAAATTCACATTTGATTTTATTTTTATCTAATTACGATTCTGGTTTTTATTATAATTTTACTAGGATAATCATCTGATCTTTGCAGGAAACCTTATTAAAGTCATATTGATTATGAAAACAGTCTGCAGTTTTGTTTTTTCAAATATGATTATTTTTCTGAAATTGTTTGTAAAGGAAATGAAATAGTCCGTAAAGAAATCCAAAATAGTCAAAATTTTTACATAGTTTAAAAAATTACAATTTCGTAATTGTATCGAGAGATCAAAATAATTTGTAATCGAGTCATTTTTGGATTCGAAAACGTATGTCTGTAAAACGTTGAATCAAATGACAAGTTGAAAGGTAAAATGGCATGATCAATAAGATGATGATTTTAATAACTAAATTTATGACTTACCTTCAAAAAAGAATGATCCTATTATTATACGTGGGCGACTAATTCCAACCCATTTTGCCGTTTTACCTTTCGACTTGTCATTTTATTTGACGTTTCACGTGCAGTTAGTTCAAGAACAGATATACGTTTTTAGATCCAAAGATGACTCGATTACAAATTATCTTGATCTCTCGATATAATTTATGTTACTTGAAAAAATGTGTTGGGGTTCATATCTATGTTATAATATTATTTTTAGGTATTTTGTATTAATAAATAATAAACATAAAATATTTATTTAGGTGGGAAATAAGAAAATGTCAAATAAACAAT